>NC_048289.1:23099539-23699539 GCF_009762535.1 Notolabrus celidotus
CACAGATCAGAGGAGGGGCCTGGGTAATTTTCTTGTCTTTCTTTTTTGTCTAAGCTGATATCATGATTCAGATCAAGTTCCCGGCTGAGGTCACATAGGTGTTTTTGGATCAATAACCGAGCATGGTAGCTTCGGCATTGATCGCTGACAGTCTGGGGTTGATGTGTTTCCTTGCGGCTGATTGGTTCTCGTGCTATTTGGATCCTGGCAAAGGCAGTGAGGCTTATTGACTGGCTGGATTCCAGAGGCTAAGCTCAGCCTAGCAGCATTTGACAGCCCAGTGAGCAGAACTGATTGGAAAGGCAGCGGAGGAAAGAGACGGAGTCAAGCATCAATAACCCTAATGTATGCTTCCAGGCCAAACTTAAACCACAGCAGACTTGTCAGGACCAGGACCACACCAAACCGAGGCCAGTGCGGGCTTTTTCAGATGAATAAACTAAGTGCCTGCTTCTCTAACCTTATGTAATCCACAAAGACGAGCAGGCGAGGACGGAGGAGAGGCTTAATGAGCTTCTGTTTAAAACACTGCCTGTAGCTCTCTGCTAAGACATCATCGACCACTTAGCGCTTTGATTCGGTTCAGATTCAGTTCTGGTCTGCTTGTAATCCGCCTCTAGAGCTCCTCTCTCTGCTGCTCTCTGCTCTTTTCTTTTATTCTCTGGGTTACTAACATCCACTGCAATGCATCACAATCCAATTTTAATTTAGAGCTGGCACTGAGCACCCAGTGTGGTTAAATCACACACACACACTCTCACACACTTTCATATCCCTCATGCCGAAGCGTCAAGGCGGGCGATGTTTAACAGTACTTCATGAATATGCGGCGCACATTAGCAGCGTGTTAAGTAAAGACCGCAGCACTTTGAAGTCTTTCTCCTCTTCTCCCTCTCTCCTTTTCTCCCTAAATTTCATCCTCAATCCAATCTCCATCTTTCCCCTCCTCTCTTACTGGAATGGCAAATCAATGCACAGGTCCCCACTGAGGGGGATCTTTCTTTCCTTTTTTTTTTTTTTTTTTTTTTTTTATTCCCCATCATTTTTAACAGCCTGAACTTAAGAGTTGCCATGGCAACAGGAGGAGCAGGGATGGAGAGAAGGGAAAAAAGGGGGCTCTCCTTTTCCACAGAGAGGGAGCGAGGCGCGCTGAAAGAGCAGCTTGTTGAGACAGCAGTCGGTTGATGTAGGTGAGAGGGTGAATGTAAGTGGGCTGTTGACATGCTGCTTATGGAGAGGTGTGAAATAAAGGAGATTTAAATGAATCATCCAGCTTAGAGTGGGATATTTCATTTTAAATAAGTGCTGTTATTCCTGTCCTCGGCCCCATGCTGCACATTTTCCAACACTTATGAGCTCCAGCCAGTGTCAGATGGGAGATGGAGAGGATCGCAGAGAAACCGGAGGAGGGGAGGGCCGAGAGAGCAGGAGATGATAACTGTCGTTCCCCTCGTGGATTCAAACAGGATTCAGTGTTTCTCTCCTCCCCTCCGCCTTTCTTCTTCTTCTTCTCCTCGGTACTCCAGTTTTGGCCGCCTGCCATTGCTGGGGGCCGTAACATGCGAAAGAGTTAGGAGAACAGGTGGGCGATGGATCACTGCTGTGTGCTCACATGTAGAAAACAAACAGTAAGGGAGTGGAGCTGTTCCAGATAATGACTTTATGTCTCATATGTATGTTAATTTTTTTTTTTTTTTCTGCTTCTTCTCTTTGCAGTCAGCAGATGACCTCCTTGTGGCGTCAGCTGAGTGCCCCAGTGATGATGAAGACATTGACCCCTGTGACCCCAGCTCAGGTAAGACTAAAGGACTTTTTTTTTTCTATGTGTCCCCAGCACTCAGTCTTTCCTCCCCTTCTGTTGCTTGCTACAATGAATTTTTCATTTCCACTTAGATTTCTGCCTCCAGGCTTACCTAACACTCTCCATCATTCCCAAGTGTTCATCTCCATCTCTTGCATCTCCTGCTCTCCCCTCCTCACATCCCTTACCTTCCACCCTTTATCCCACTTCTTTTCTAAATGTCTCTTTTCCTCCTCTTCTCTCATCCCCTTCCTCCAAAGACTTTACATGCAAATTCTTTCCCCAACAATCATTCGATACAGTGTCATAAACCACCGCCCTGCAGCCCTCTCTGTCTGCTTGTGTCATAAAGTGTCAAGTGTGTGTAATAAAAATTGATATAATGTGCACCTGTGCTCCAGCCCTCCTGTCAACATGGTGTAATGTAATCTGTTTACACATTATGTGATAACATGAGAGCAGCTTTGGCTCTGAGCTGCAGCCTCTCATTGCCAGTGAGTAGAATTATGCAAAATGCACGTCAAATAATTCATTATGATGATGCATTGTGCTTTCTTGCTGCAGCTCTCCACTCATCACCCCGACATGTAATCCTAATTAAAAATGTATGCAGTGCACTGTAATATGACTTCACGTTCCTCTCCTACAGCCCGCCCTCCCCTGCCAGAGGTGAAGGTGTTCCCAGGTCCGTCCGAGGTGGTGCGGGAGAGCAGCAGCACCACGGGCATGGTGGTGGGCATCGTGGCAGCCGCCGCCCTCTGCATCCTCATCCTCCTCTACGCCATGTACAAGTACCGCAACCGAGACGAGGGCTCCTACCACGTGGACGAGAGTCGCAACTACATCAGCAACTCGGCAACGCAGCCCAACGGCAGCACCAAGGACAAGCCGCTGGGCATCGCCAAGATCTCCAAGAACAAGAAGAACAAAGACAAGGAGTACTACGTCTGAGGCACGAGACACACAGACATATACGCCTTTATATATAACGGTATATGTACATAAATAGATATATTCTCAAAAGAAATACAAACACACACTGACATAGACATGCTGATGTTAATGTTTACTCTTCAATAATCACACCCGCACACATGCTGCCAAGCACAAACATACACACATTCAAGCACACACACACACACACACACACACACACACACACACTTACATAAAGCACATACAGACTGGCCCAAGGGCATGGACCCTTACTGTACAGTATTTACCAATGAAGAGCCTCTGAGAGAAGCTCGTTTTATGAACAACCACCATTCCAGATGATTTAAAAAAAGAACCAGATCAACACCCAGTGAAGAAATATTTTGGGGCCAGCCAGATTCAAAGTCCAGTCACTCCCCTGCCACAGTACGACCTCTCCTGTTGGATTCAGAGAGGTCCGGGAAGCCTTTAAGTGAAGCACACGGCAGACTGAACAAAGATGATGTAAAAGCACCAAGAAAAAGCACTAAGTGTCTCTTCCAAGCTTCTCTGTCGGCCTTCCTCCCTGTTAGCAGACGGAGCACCGAGGACGCCCAAGAAACAAGCACACCAACAGTCCAAATCAAACCCCAGCAGCACCAGGACAGGAAATCAGGGTGTCGCCACACATAGAGACGATGAATTACGAGTGACAAGGCAGAGGCAGGGTGGGTGCCGTTAATGTAACGGATGGGCTGTGGTTGTTTTTACGCTGCAGAGCACCTGTTTTACGACATCCTATAAATCAAAACGGCAGAATCAGTGGAAGAACTGAGAGATATTTTCCTGGACAGGATACTTGAGACTTCAGATGCTACCTACAGACACCGGTTGAGCGGTGCCACACACATTAACAGCACACACACTGAAATATCTACACATGCAGACATACACATACCTGCAATGCTAAAGACCCACCATATCTTCAAAAGACTGGAGACTATACAAGAAGACAATGGTGAAAATGACAAAGACCATTATGATAACTGTTATGGCAATGATAATGATGAATATGAAGAACATTTTGGGCCGTAAAGACTCTTTTGGGAAGGGGAGGGGGGGGTCTTATTGCACGTGAATTATCTTACTCCGTGTGATTTATACCGCGTTAAAAACTCCAGAGGTTAAAACCGTGATGCACCGCCATCTTAAATTCTACCACCTTGGCTTGAGGTATTCCTAAATAACACACTTCAAACGGTTTTCAGTGTGTGGGATCCAACAATGATTTAATCTCAGTTCAAATCCTCATTGACAAAGTGTGACCATCTCGAGTGTGCTGCATGCCAGAGTCCAAGCTGTGCTGTGAAGTGGCGGCGTGTCCCACACAATCAAGAGGTGGTAGGTTTGTTTGTGGGAAGAGTAGAAAAAGGAGTAGAAGAAGAAGAAGAAGAAGAAGGGGTAGTTGCGCCCACCACAGGCCACGACCTGTTTTCTAGCCTGATGTCTAATAGGCCACGCCCACTATACCTGCTCTAACCAACCACCTTTTATAGCAAAAACCAGCCGAGGAAAAGAAAAACAGATCAAAGTAAATGTTACCATGTGTTGCTGATAGGTAGAAAATTCCAAATCATGATGCCATTGGCTAAATGAGTTGCTTTGATTTCATTGGCTCTCCCTGTTCTCTGTTTCTCTTTGCGTCCTTTTGTCTTTACGCTATTAGTTGGCTGGTTTATCAGTACTCATGGCGTAACCGAGGCAGATGGGTTTCTGATGGGATACATTATGGACTTCGTCTGAGCCCTGTGCTTCTCCGGAATTGTAGCTCCGTGATATATCGATACAAACAGTGCCATGACACGAACAAGCCCCTTCAGTTCTTCCAACCAGTCAGATGCATGCAAATCGACCAGGGCAAAAAAGGACACGAAGAGGACTTTGTGTAAGATTTCAAAGTATAATGTCAAAATTAACTTAACATATCCCCTTATTCTCTCCATCTTTAACTGGCCTTTTGACCTCCTTTTCCTTCCTTCTCTTGTTTTCCTCTTGTTCGGTATGTTTCCCTCTCTGCCCCCTCCCCCCGGTTCCTCCGTGTCCGTTGCTTTCTTTTCCCTCTCTCTGTTGTGTTGCCATCTGAAACAAAAGGAGGTGTCTCAACCAATGGGACTCTACATCTAGGTGTTCATTAACCATGTTTATTTTCTATATGTACAATTTTTCTACAGTATTTACTTTTATTTTTATTGTTACGGTTCTTTGATGAACATAAAGTGGAAATTTATTATGAAAAATAGTTTTGAAGATTAACGAGTAAATAAAATATTACCCAAGTGACCCCGGAGTGCGTTTGTGTGAATCGGTTTTTGCTCCCATCTGCACATGACATAAATACTGTAACCGTCTCACATGTCACATACATAATAAAACCTTATCATGTTGGATAACCAGTGGACTAGAATAGAATAGAATAGAATAGAATAGAATGTACTTCATTAATCCACGAAGGGGGAAATTCAGGTGTCTGGCAGATAAAATTATAAAAATCACATAAGACAAGTAATCCATGTGTCTGTCAGCTCATCTCCCATTGGCTAGAGAGTTATGAAGCCTGATGGCTGCAGGGATTTATGATTTTCTGTATCTCTCAGTCCTGCAGCGCAGAGAGATGAGCCGTCCACTGCTGCTGTTTCTCTGGTCCACAAAGAAGTTGTGAAGTGGATGATGATCTGTGTAATTTAGAATGGCCTCTTGCTTCTTCTGTGTGCATCTCTCCACCACAGCCCCCCAGTGAGGCCAACCAGGTTCCAACCACAGTGCCAGCTCTTTAATCTAGTTTGTCCATTCTCCTCACATCCTTGTGTTTTATACTGCTTCCCCAGCAGACTGCAGCATAGAATAACACACTTTCCACCACAGACTGATAAAACATCTGCAGCATCTTTCTGCAGATGTCTAAGGATCTGAGCCTCCTTAAGAAAAAGAGGCAGCTCTGTCCCTTCCTGTAGAGTGCATCTGTGTTAAGGGACCAGTCCAACTTGTTGTCCAGGTGTACACCTAGATATTTGTAGGTTGGCACCACCTATTAACTTAGCTTAGCATAATGACTAAAAGTGACCTGTCGAAAGATTTAACACCACCTCCAAAAGTTCTATTTTATTATCTTCTGTCTAAAAAGACAAAACTTAAAAAAAAGACAACTTGCTGATTTATGTAGGGTTATGTAGGACACTATTTCCTGAGTTGGACCAGAACCCTCTCAGAGTCCGCACTAGTTGAAACTGCAAGATGTAATCCAGAATATAACCCATGTAAAATAAATGAAGGTAGTTTTATCCATGTTTTATTGAACATAATGGAAATAATTTAACATGTTAATTTCTTCCTTCCTGTTTTCTCTGATGTCTCGCTGGGTGGGAAGCTAAAATGCTGTTTAATGTTGTGCTTCTATTGAGTGTTCTATGTCGTAAGCAAGCGGCAACCTCAGGTCTAAAAATATGAGACCTGAAGTATTTACATTGATACGTTTTAAAATACAAATAGTTCCAAGGGCAAAGGGTTAGGATTAGGTTTAGGATTAGGGTTAGGGTTAGGATTAGGATTAGGGTTAGGGTTTAGGGTTAGGTTTAGGATTAAGGTTAGGGTTAGGGTTAGAACCAGAACTAAACTAAAGCAAACAAAACCAGAACCAAACTCATGCAAACAGAACCAGAACCAAACTCAAGCAAATGGGACCAGAACCAAACTCAAGCAAAACGAACTAGAACCGAACCAGAGCCGAGCCAGAGCCGAACTAGAACCGGACAAGCACCGGACCATAACCGGACCAGAACCGGACCAGAACCAAACTCAAGCAAACAGAACCAGAACCAGAACCGAACTCAAGCAAACAGAACCAGAACCAGAACCAGAACCGAACTCAAGCAAACAGAACCAGAACCAGAACTGAACTAAAGCAAACAGAACCAGAACCAGAACCAAACTCAAGCAAACAGAACCAGAACCAAGTCAAGCAAACAGAACCAGAACCAAACTCAAACAAACAGAACCAGAACCAAACTCAAGCAAACACAAACAGAACCAAAATAACCAGAACCAAACAGGAGCAAACATTATTAATGTCCTCAGTGCAGGTTGGCATTGAGAAAAATCAGATGCCTCAGTTTGGATGGGCTGATCCGATTTCTCCTCTCAGTGAGTATTTGCCCTGTCTTTGAGAAGAACCCTAACCCTAACCCTCTCAGAGGGAACAGAAGAAGCCATGATACACAGCCTCCCCTCCATCACCTATATCATCACGTGATTGGCCGCATGGCCGCCATGCTGACCAGTCAAAACAAAGTTCTGCTGTGACCCTAAACATAACCCTAACCCTAACCCTAATAATAACCCAAACCCTAACCCTAATCATAACCCTAACCCTAACCCTAATCTTAACCATAAACCTAACCCTAATCCTAACCGTAACCCTAATCAGAACCCTAACCCTAATCCTAACCCTAATCAGAACCCTAACCCTAATCAGAACCCTAACCCTAGTCAGAACCCTAACCCTAATCATAACTTCAGTTAGGGTTATGATTAGGGTTAGGGTTAGGGTTAGGATTAGGGTTAGGGTTAGGGTTAGGGTTAGGGTTAGGATTAGGGTTAGGGTTAGGGTTATGATTATGGTTAGGGTTAGCATTAGGGTTAGGGTTAGGGTTAGGGTTAGGATTAGGGTTAGGGTTAGGATTAGGGTTAGGGTTAGGGTTATGATTAGGGTTAGGGTTAGGGTTAGGGTTACGATTAGGGTTATGATTAGGGTTAGGGTTATGATTAGGGTTAGGTTTAGGGTTTGGGATTAGGGTTAGGGTTAGAGTGAGGGTTAGGATTAGGGTTAGGGTTTGGGGTTAGGATTAGGGTTAGGATTAGGGTTAGGGTTAGGATTAGGGTTACGATTAGGGTTAGGGTTAGGGTTTGGGGTTAGGATTAGGGTTAGGATTAGGGTTAGGGTTAGGGTTAGGGTTACGATTAGGGTTAGGGTTATGATTAGGGTTAGGATTAGGGTTAGGGTTAGGGTTAGGGTTGGGGATAGGATGAGGTTTAGGGTTACGGTTAAGGTTAGGGTTAGGATTAGGGTTAGGGTTAGGATTAGGGTTAGGGTTAGGGATAGGATTAGGGTTACGATTAGGGTTAGGGTTAGGGTTAGGGTTACGATTAGGGTTAGGGTTATGATTAGGGTTAGGATTAGGGTTAGGGTTAGGGTTAGGGTTGGGGATAGGATGAGGTTTAGGGTTACGGTTAAGGTTAGGGTTAGGATTAGGGTTAGGGTTAGGATTAGGGTTAGGGTTACGGTTAGGGATAGGGTTAGGGTTGAATTAGGGTTACGGTCACGGTTAGGTTAGGGTTAGGATTAGGGTTAGGGTGAGGGTTAGGATTAGGGTTAGGGTTAGGATTAGGGTCAGGATTAGGGTTAGGGTTAGGGCTTGGGGTTAGGATTAGGGTTAGGATTAGGGTTAGGGTTAGGATTAGGGTTAGGGTTAGGGTTTTGGGTTAGGATTATGGTTAGGATTAGGGTGAGGGTTAGGGTTAGGGTTAGGATTAGGGTTAGGGTAATGATAAGGGTTAGGATTAGGGTTAGGGTTAGGGTTACGATTAGGGTTAGGGTTAGGATGAGGGTTAGGGTTACGGTTAAGGTTAGGGTTAGGATTAGGGTTAGGGTTAGGGTTAGGATTAGGGTTAGGGTTAGGGTTAGGGTTAGGATTAGGGTTAGGGTTAGGGTTAGGGTTAGGATTAGGGTTACGGTTACGGTTAGGTTAGGGTTAGGATTAGGGTTAGGGTTAGGGTTAGGATTAGGGTTAGGGTTACGGTTAAGGTTAGGGTTAGGATTAGGGTTAGGGTTAGGATTAGGATTAGGGTTAGGGTTAGGGTTAGGGTTAGGGTTAGGATTAGGGTTAGGGTTAGGGTTAGGGTTAGGGTTAGGATTAGGGTTAGGATTAGGGTTAGGGTTAGGGTTACGGTTAGGGTTAGGATTAGGGTTACGGTTACGGTTAGGTTAGGGTTAGGATTAGGGTTAGGGTTAGGATTAGGGTTAGGGTTAGGGTTAGGGTTAGGGCTACGATTAGGGTTAGGGTTAGGGTTAGGATTAGGGTTAGGGTTAGGATTAGGGTTAGGGTTAGGGTTAGGGTTAGGGTAAGGGTTACGATTAGGGTTAGGATTAGGGTTAGGATTAGGGGTTAGGGTTAGGGTTAGGGTTAGGGTTAGGGTTAGGATTAGGGTTAGGGTTAGGGCTACGATTAGGGTTAGGGTTAGGGCTACGATTAGGGTTAGGGTTAGGGTTAGGGGTTAGGGTTAGGGGTTAGGGTTAGGGTTAGGATTAGGGTTAGGGTTACAGTTAGGGTTAGGATTAGGGTTAGGGTTAGGTTTAGGGTTAGGGTTAGGGCTACGATTAGGGTTTGGGTAAGGATTAGGGTTAGGGTTAGGGTTAGGGCTACGATTAGGCCCAGGGTTAGGGGTTAGGGTTAGGGTTAGGATTAGGATTAGGGTTAGGGTTAGGGTTAGGGTTAGGATTAGGATTAGGATTAGGATTAGGATTAGGATTAGGGTTAGGGTTTGGGGTTAGGGTTAGAACCAGAACTAAACTTAAGCAAACAGAACCAGAACCAAACTCAAGCAAACAGAACCAGAGCCAAACTCAACCAAACGGAACCAGAACCGAACATGAACCGAAAATTAACTGAACCAGAACCAGACCAGAACCAGACCAGAACCAGACCAGAACCAGACCAGAACCAGACCAGAACCGAACTTAAGCAAACAGAACCAGAACAGAGCCAGAACAGAACCAGAACAGAACCAGAACAGAACCAGAACAGAACATGAACCGAACATGAACTGAATCAGAACCGAACAAGAACCGGACCAGAACCAGACCAGAACCGGACGAGAACCGGACCAGAACCGAACTCAAGCAAACAGAACCAGAACATGAACTGAACCAGAACCGAACCAGAACCGCACCAGAACCGGACCGGACCAGAACCAAACTCAATCGAACCAGAACCGAACCAGAACCGAACCAGAACCGAACCAGAACCGAACCAGAACCGAACCAGAACCGAACTCAAGCAAACAGAACCAGAACCAAACTCAAACAGAACCAGAACCAAACTCAAACAGAACCAGAACTGACTTGAGCAAACATAACCAGAACCAACTCATGTAAACAGAAACAGAACCAATCTTGAGCAAACATTATTAATGTCCTCAGGTTGGCATTGAGAAACATCAGATGCCTCAGCTTGGATGGGCTGATCCGATTTCTCCTCTCAGTGAGAATTTGCCCTGCCTTTGAGAAGAACCCTAACCCTCTCAGAGGGAACAGAAGAAGACACGATACACAGCCTCCCCTCCATCACCTATATCATCACATGTGATTGGCCGCATGGCCGCCATGCTGACCAGTCAAAACAAAGTTCTGCTGTGACCCTAATCATAACCCTAACCCTTGTCATAACCCTATCCCTAACCCTAATCATAAACCTAACCCTAACCCTAAAGCTAGCCTTAATCCTAACCTTAACCCTAACCCTAGTCAGAACCCTAACCCTAATCTTAACCCTAATTATAACCCTAACCCTAACCCTAACCCTAACCCTAATCCTAACCCTAGTCATAACCCTAACCCTAATCAGAACCCTAACCCTAGTCATAACCCTAACCCTAATCAGAACCCTAATCAGAACCCTAACCCTAGTCAGAACCCTAACCCTAATCTTAACCCTAATCAGAACCCTAACCCTAGTCATAATCCTAACCCTAATCAGAAACCTAACCCTTATCCTAACCCTAACCCTAATCAGAACCCTAACCCTAATCAGAACCCTAACCCTAGTCAGAACCCTAACCCTAATCTTAACCCTATTTATAACCCTAACCCTAATCCTAACCCTAACCCTAATCAGAAACCTAACCCTATTCATAACCCTAACCCTAATCAGAACCTTAACCCTAATCATAACCCTAATCTGAACCCTAACCCTAATCAGAAACCTAACCCTTATCCTAACCATAACCCTAATCAGAACCCTAACCCTAATCCTACTAACCCTAGGATTAAGATTAGGATTATGATTAGGGTTAGGGTTAAGATTAGGGTTAGGGTTAGGGTTAAGATTAGGGTTAGGGTTAGTGTTATGACTAGGGTTAGGTTTTGAGAGAGAGAGAGAGAGAGAGAGAGAGAGAGAGAGAGAGAGAGAGAGAGAGAGAGAGAGAGAGAGAGAGAGAGAGAGAGAGAGAGAGAGAGAGAGAGTGTGTTTCACATTTCAACCTGAAGACAACTTAAACTGTGCCAGAGGAGTAACAAACACCTCACACCTGCTTCAGTCATCCTCTGCTACACCTTCACATTTATTCACCAGCAGTGAGTCACTACTCAGAAAATATCCTTTAAAACATAAATAAATCCAGATTCAAAAAAATCACCAGGATGAAGAAAATAAATAATGAAACTTCAACAGTTCACCATAAGAGAGCTAAGAAGGCGCTCTTCATCTGCATATAGATCCTACTCTGGTGTGAGTGTTTTTTAATTACAACACCGACCGTGGACAGGAACAGACATCGGCTGTTCCAGTCCTGTCAAAAAGTAGCTCAGTAGGGGGCCCCTGCTGAATGTGGGCCCTGGGGTGACTGCACCCTCTGCCCCTGCGGTCGCTCCGCTTATGATATGATCATATGACCTCATATGATGTATAAGTATAGTGAAATAATCTTTGATTGCAGCCCCAGAGCAGTGGCCAGCTGTTTATCCTTCTTTCCAGTGTTGCTATGCTAAGCTATGCTAAGCAGCTTTGGGCTTTGCATAGCTTACCTGTACATTTAACAGACATACATGAAAGAGGTTTTGATCTTCTCTTCTGTCTGCAAGAAAGCTTATGTGTCCTTCTGCTTTTTAACAAACTATCAACAAACAGCAGATTCTTCCACATGACTTCTCTTTTACCTTCTTCTGCTTCAAAGTAAGAAACGCTGCACCTTTTCTTCTTTTAAAGTCCCACTGTGTCTAACTGGGACATATACACACATAAATACCCCCTCATGCAAACTGAGAAGTGCTTTGAAGTATGACTCAGTGCAGTGAGGGAAATATAAGTCTCTGCAGAGTTAGTGTTTGCCGGATGAAAGATCTTTGAGACCGCAGAGTCAGGTTTGCGTCCTCAGGTGAGAGGAGCTACAAGGACCTGCTATTTCAACAAACACCTCCCAAGTCTCACTGTCGAGTTCTCTCACTGCCTTTCGTTCCTCTCCCTCTTTCCTTTTTGTCTTTTGCTGAACAGTCTGTGCTCAACAAAAGGCTTGTGTTAGGCTGTAGCCATCTGCCACTGTGCTGTCCTTGACCACAGCCAGCTCGCACCGAGATAAACACACAGCCGAGTTGTATTTATAGAGTAAACAAAAAGCAACTCAAGTGCTCAGTTGTGGCCAATCCATTGGGTTGTTGCAAAGACAGACTGTCAAATTTTACATTTGCATAGAAAAAATCCACACCATGGGTCCCATGAGGCTGTGATGTCCATAAGGCACCATGGCACAAAACTACAATGGGTTAAAACTGAAGAGAAAATGTAACTACCCTTATAATCCTTGTGCTCAAATTAATGTAGATAATATTCCTTTTTAGCTAGGATCAAAAGAGAAGATTTTATTTCAGCATAAGCAAAGACAAATTGAGATGAGATTTTTATTCTAGCAAAACTCCAAATGTTCTGCACTCTGGTGAGTTTCTCTTCACTAAGACGCTACTTTTCTGATGGGATGTCCACACGTCTACAGATGTTTTTAAAAAAGTATTTTATTTCTCCATTTTGGAAAAAATCCTGTGCATGTTTTTGAATATGTTTCTGTATGCATGACAAAGCAAAAACAGTTGAAGACACCTACATAAGCATGCCAGGTCAGTTGATGGTGATTACATGGTATCAGTCCATCACATCAAACACCATAGAGGAACATTGTTTGCATCCGTATTGAGCATCTTCTTGAGCAAGCAGCAATTTTTTTCCCCACTTTGTTTTTATTGATTTTTAGCATAGATAAGACAACAAAAAAACAAGACAAACATTAAGGACATAATGGAAACAAATAAGAAAATAAGAATAAAAGAAAGATGAAAGATGCTATAATGCTGACAGAAGTTGAGGTGGGGAAATTTACAGCACAAATATAAGAGTCATACATTCATACAATACGAGAAAGAGAAAGAAGAAAAAACAAAGAACAAACAAACAAAACAAAATGTAGGCATCAGGGTGTTACAATGTGAGTTGGTGGCAGCTCTAAAAATATACTGTAAGTGTCATCTGAGTAGCCATTAGGAGGGTTCAAGCGCAATGCAAGGTGGCTTGAGAGAGAGGTATGTTGGATGAGGTTGTCCATTTGTCCAAAAGAGGCTTCCATATTTTCATGAAAGTGTTTTCTCTGTTAGCCAATTTGTATCGCAGTCTTTCCATATGCAAAACATTCCCCAAATCTTTGAGCCATTACTGAAATGAGGGACTTGCTTCTGATTTCCACAATTGTAAAATAAGGCATTTAGCCAACAATGTACATAAGGAAATAGATTGACCTAAATATTTATCTATAGAAGGGCTGCAAGCAGCAATTTTTAGCAGTGTTCTTGAAACTGTGTGACTGTGATTTATTCATTCACCTCCGCGCCGCAGTAGAATGAAGAAGTAAAGCTAGGTATCCTTGTAAACATGCAATTAAACCACACACTACGTCCCATAGAGTATTTCTTAAAAAAACATCTTTACTTTCTGGGAAGAGGAGTGTCAATGTAGGATTGAGTTCTTGCCTTGTAAACACTGGCTCAGTATGCCCCACATAACTTTTGTTCTCTTAAATTAAATCTTAAAATTTTGAATATTTTTACACCAGTTGTTCACATTGACGGAGCCACCCTGGAATCCTAAACCATAATTGGTTATTTGCCTCCTCAGAGGCAGCACTTACACTATGTTGAAATGAACTATTCAGGCTGTGTTTCACTGGGCTGCTAGTATCTTCTCTGCATTTCAATGTGGAACATTTTGTTTTGTTGGTGCTTTAAATAGTAAATCTGGATAGACATCTTCTTTTTGAGTCCGTCAGAAATAAAAGCTCAGCAGGTTGAAATGTCACCACTCTGTTCTGTTACCTTTTAAAGTTAAAGATGATATTCAAGATTAGGATTCTGTTATTTTACAAGTAAGAGTACATGTCATTAGTGGAGTTAACCCTCCTAGGTTTGGGGTAAGGCCCTAAAGTAAGTGCCCCAGTGTGGCCACCCCAGTCAAAAAAGTCTGGCCTGCCAGGCTGGATAAGATTGCTGTAGAAATTGTGACCATAGGTATGTGATAAATCAGTACTTTGTAATTTAAGCAGATGTCATCGGTGACAGGCCTCAAAAATTACTTTATAGAAATATCAAACCTTTGAGCTGACGGTCTTGTTTCCCTTTGTACATCCAATAGAGACATCAGCCTCAGACTGAGACTGTTTTATAACCAGTTTTATAACCACTCCTTATATGACAATTACGCCATGCCACTGACTGAAATTGCAGAGCCCTGGAACCTGACTGCGAAAATTGAGTGCATCCATCCTTAATGATATTAGTTACAGCCGTGTTTTACTCACAGGTCGAAATACCCGCAGTGCAAAGAGTTTATTGACTTTTTCATTTTGTGAAGTTATTGGCTTGTCGAGCTAGGATGGTGTCTCATTCTGTTAAGTCGAAAAATTCTCAACATTTTTTACATTACACCTCCCCTGCACAGGTGTGGAACAATCAGCAGAAGATTCGTATAATCTCTGATAATATAATATTTAATTCATGCCATGCACCAGCACACACATGCACACAAAAGCCAAGGATCTTCCTCAGTCCTTCCTTTTCACTCCTTTGTGCACCTGTAGTCTGTCTTTCTCCCTGTCCTTCTTCTGTTTCTTATTCCTTGCCTTGTGTACAAGCTGAACTTTTCAAGAGTGTGTGTATGTGTGTGTGTGTGTGTGTGTGTGTGTGTGTGTGTGTGTGTGTGTGTGTGTGTGTGTGTGTGTGTGTGTGTGTGTGTGTCTGTGTTCAAGAGTGTGTGTATGTGTGTGTGTGTGTGTCTGTGTGCGTGTGTTGTGTCAGAAACTCAAGGCTGCATTTCTCTCTCTGCTTTGGACTAAATCATAAAGAACCCTGTTCCTCTACATTCAGTCCCCACAGTTCAACACAGAACTTTTTATCAATACAAGAAAGAGGCAGTTGGATGTGTACAGACTCAGAGGAGAAGTTAAGGTGTTCAAAGAAGAAAAATGCAAAAAAATAAAAGGTTGTTACATAAGCATGTGTGTAGAAGTGTGCGCAGTGTGTTCACGTGAATACAGAGAGAGTGTCCTTGCAGGCTAGCAATCCTGCTGACGTGGGGAGTGAAGTAGAAATTTCAACACAAATATGAAGACAGGAGACAGAACAGATTCAAGACTTTTCAACAGGACTACTATGTCTTTGATGCTGAAGATGATCAGCTTAAATACAAGGAATGTAGTCCTAATGTCAATCTAATTTACTCATCTTTTGATCACTAAATAGCTCGTTTCATTTCAGTCCCACCATTTTTATATTTCTTGTCCATTGGCCCAGGTTTTGTTCCTGGCACACCGTTTGGCTAGCAAGCTCAAGCACTTAAAACTGCCAGCTAAACAGATCAAAAAACAGTCTTTTCTTTGATACCTCTCTGAAGTTAACTTTGTTCATAAAGCCTCACCAGCCAGCAAAGTTAATGCTAATAAGCAACATGCTGTCTTACATACAGCTGTAGCAAATACTCTTTTGTAACAGCAGTGAAAACATTTTAACAAACACGCTATTGAACACTTGTTTTGCAAGCTAACACCACTTGGCAGGTCAGGTGTATCTATTCCATTGACTGTATAACTAATGGCCATATTATCCGTGATGTCACCCATCGGTTTCTGAAGCGCTGTTTTGGAGCAAATCGTTGGTGGGAGCCATATTGGAAATGTTGAACTCAACCTAACTGCTGTCAAGTTAGTGTGAGGTAAAGAGGCAGGCTTTGAGCCTCCTCTGCAACAGCTACAGTGTTCCAGCCTGTCTATCAAGTCAGCTGTGCATCTCTTAATGGAAAACTCGTTATCTTAATATCTACGAAACTGGGTTATGAAAAAATACACCGCCCGTACAGTGAGAAATGAGCTATCCAGACTACGCTCGTCTTTTGTACCAGGCTGTAAACATGTTTATTTCTGCTGTAAAGATCGGCTTTTTTTTTATTTGTGTGTATGTGGTTTCAGGTGGTACCGGAGCCAGCCTCAAGTGGACACTCAAGAAACTGCAGGTTCTAATACTTCTGCATTGGCTTCAAGTCTTGCGGCCAGAGGTTTTGGCTTGACCTATTCACATTGTCAAAAGGTTATGTTGCCTTAGGAGGGGTTGAAAACCAACTCTAGCTTTTGTTTAAGAGTATCTTATTTCTTTTTGAATATGTTTTTTAACTTGAAATATGTTTCAATCTTCTTCCAAATTTTTACTATTTATTGACTTTTCAGTCACTAACGAGAAGTGGGGAAAAATGTCTAACTGCCAAAACGTTTTTTTTTTTTCTGTATATAATTCCTGTCTTTCTAATTCAATTTCAAAATGTCCAAGAAGTGTTAGCAAGGATAAATCTAACTTTATTAGTGGCAACTTTTAGCTTGGCTACTTATGACTCATTAACAAGGTAAATGTGCTCTTACATCTTACAGTGTCATAGTGTTGCAGTCAAGACCACATTAACCGAGACCAAGGCAAGACCAAGGCAACACCAAGACATTTAGGGATCAAGACCGAGTCAAGACCAAGACCAAGGCAGGGCAAGACCGAGACAAGACCAAGACCATATATATCAATGAAAAATCATCATGAAAGTTAACAAAATAAAAGACTTCTGTTTATTTTACTTAAGCTTGCTTTGAAAACGATTGACAGCAACAAAGAAGGTTTGGTTTTGTCTTTGTTGCCTTTCTTTTGACTCCTTAAGTTTAGTTTTTTCTATTATCACAGTAATAACAGGGACACAGAGTGCATTAGTGGTGGTCTCGACCGGTCTTGATATAAAATAATCAATCATCAATCAATCTTTATTTGTATAGCGCCAAATCACAACAAACGTTATCTCAAGACGCTTTATAAAGAATGTTGTAGCATACAGTAAATGTAGGGGTGAAAGTGCTTCTGCCTGGTTCCCATGGTATGACTATCAACCAAGTGTAAAACCCACTAATCACAGACGGCCCCTCCTTCAGTATCATCTTACTGTTATCGAGAAGCCTTATCAGGTGACACAGTAAATGCTTATCTGCTTCATAGCATATAAGCATTCACTAATTGCTTTACCATATCAGGATATAATCATAGACAATAGTTAATCACAGTGTTGCAAATGTGTGCCAAAAGCAACACAGCTGCTTTTTTAGTAGCCTATAACACACAGGTGCAAAGGTTTTTTTGTGTGTAATGCTCCACCTGCAATGTAGTAGACACACCAGAGAAGCATCTAAACATAGTTCACATTATCCAGGTGTCATGCCATCACCGCAAATATCACAGCACGCTAGTCACTGACTAAAAAAGAAAAAAAATAAGGAGTACGCCCAGTCCGAGACCGAGACAAGACCAAGTAAAAATGCTTTCAATTCCGAGACAAGACCGAGACATTAAATAAGCGCCCTCAAGACCGGTCTTGAGACCAAGACCGGTCTTGAGACCAAGACTGGTCTCGAGTACTGCAACACTACAGTTTCAGGTTAACACCCACTTAGAGATTCCAAGTAAAAAAAAATTAGCTCTTAATTATTTTTTATCCAAGCATGTTTAATTACAAAGCAGCCTCTTTCCTGTAGCGTTACCCTCTGGGTGCAGAAGCTCAAATGCTAATTGGTAATGCTACGTTTCAGGTTTGCAGTACATTGTATTATAGTGTAAATGTAGGGAGCATAACAAATTGTTATTATAGACAACTTTTTGCTGGTCAGCAGTTTAAAAATATTAAGTATATCCTGAGGGAAAACAAACAGCAAAGACAAGCTTTTTATCCTACTGTTACCCAACCAAGTCTTGAAAGTCTTATGCAACACTATCAAACTGTGTTGTTAGCTAGGTGGAATGCTCACATTAGCTTCTGTCTTATAATGTCTAATGACTGGCCATGGCAAAATTATTTGCTTCACTTAGCTAAGAGGATTTTTGTTTTTCACGTAACACTGGCTGCTCTTGGTGGACTGTTTTTTTGCTCTCCAGACAGAGTGCTTACAGTTTGTTCTGACTAAGTGTGCTCTGAATAACCAGACGCTTTATTTCAACAGCACTCTGGATTTACTGACGGTCCAGTTATGTCGGAGTTCCCTCTGGTGCTTAGAATAACTATTTATGAACAGACCCTTGGACAGTGCTGAGGCTCTACTAAAAAGGTCAACTAAAAATAGTAAAAAATGATGTGTTTAGTTTTATTCATATTTTCTCAAAGTGTTTTTGTTTGCTGGTTTGATTTGATTTAGAGGAAAGGCATTTGAGTCAAAGTGTTAAGACTCAAAAAATGAGAATTGATTGTTGAACAACTAAATCCTTTAAAGATTTCACTCTGCTCTGTACTGCTGGATATTTTTACTCACACACTTAACACACATCCCCTTAGAGACCTCCTACATCCTCATACACCCATAAAGCTTTTCACACGCCCCCATCATTCACCACATGGCAGAAAGGCACCAAAGCACTATACACTCCTTCATTCCTCGACCTGGAGGTGAACCCAGAGCTGACAGACGGACAGACGAAATCCTATCAGATGTGAAGTGTGGGCAAAGGTGGAAGGCCTGCATGCATGTAAACACCACGTGGAATAAAAAACACTCAAGAAGGGAAGAAAACAAGGAGATTTGTGCATAGGCTGTGGTAAGACAGCGAAGATGATGGTGATGATTCTGGTGATGGTGATGTTTATGATGATGAAGATGGCAACCTCGGCGCCTGCTTCTGAGATGGACACTAAACGGGATCAGACCAGCCGCGCCAAGCAAACACCATGCTGGGTCACCCTGAACAGTATGGTCACTGAGATTCCCTCTAATGTCTCCAGCAACACACGATGCATGTGAGTACAAACACACACAACAAGTGGATCTACACAAAGAGAAAGAGATGTACATTTCTGCTGTCATTTGTGTAACATCTGAAGAAATGGTTATGAAGAATGTAAAGCCGAGTTGTTCTGTAGTCTTAGAGGTAATACTGATGCTGCTTAGCCTTTAATAATTAATAATATGGTTTATAATTTAACAGATAACCAAGATTAATAGAATCCTATCTGCTGTGAAACCCTTCTCAACTGATGCACAACAGGATACGAATACTCTGACCAACTCTTTGCTTTATCTCTATTTTTCCAAATTCCTTAACTAACATGTAGATGACCAGCTACTTTCAGGTGATGTCTCTTGCTTTCTTTTTGTTTGTGTGTTCCTTTTTTCATTTGTAATTGGGTAAAAAAAAAAAAAAATCCTCAATTGGCACTAGTTTCTTCAAACAAAGCATTTGATTACATCCCTTTGTCCACAAAGACAAAGAAAAAGGCATGGAGAGATTCTTTCTCCACAATAAACTCTCCAAACACATTGGGTGTCATGAAGGCCAAAATACAAGGATATTAAAGAAATATAGGAAAGGCTTGTATTACTTCAACTGCTTCTAATGCTTTCCCATTCTTCTGTTCAACTTTCAGGTCTTTTTTATCATCCCTTACTAAAGTCAAGTTCTGTCTAAGATGTCAACTAACATTCGTGTTTTTTCTTCTTTTTTGTGTTATTTTTGTACAATTGCCACTCTGTTCCTATTTATCTTTCCTTTTAAATTAACTGTCTACTCCTTTCAAATTACCTATAATGTAAAACTGTAATTATTGGTGATGGCAATAAAGTCTGAAAATTTCGTGCCACAGAAAAAACGCCAAGGGAAGGCCTGTTTTCGTGAACCTTTTCCATGGCTATCACAAGTACATAAATCAACCTTTTTTTTTTACATTGCACCAAATCAAAACAATGATTATCTCATGACACTTTACATAAGGCAGTACCCCTTGAAATATTAGTTACAGAGAACAATAATAATCCACCAGTACACACTTCAGGAAAATATTGCGTTAAACAGGAAGAAGCATCAAGCAGAAGCGGATTCATTATTAGACGGATATTTGCCGAGCCAGCCTCGGCAAATATCCCTCTAATAATGAATCCTCGAGGATGATGGATGAATTAAATAAAGACATAAGATCTTTACATAGGAGACTTACATTTGAGTGTGTTTGATTTGATTTGATTTGATTTGATGTCTTTATTTCGAACATGTAAAAGTAAAATAGAAAAAAAAACATACAAGTAGAAAAGAAGAAATAGTTTTACAAAAGAAACAAAATCAATCAGTTCCATTAGCAAGCACTCAAACATTTTACTTTACTTGTGCGAAAAGGAGTAGGAAGAAGTTAAAACTCATCTAATCCTACCCCTCTATTCACTATTATCTGGCATTATACGAGTGCACTCCTACAAGTCAAATCTTCATATTTAAACCGACAATTAAAAGTAAACCCCTCGTGATTCTCAAACCTTGTCTTCCTCCTTGTACCTCATGAAAATCATTTCTTTATACCTCTTCTTGAACTGGATTATGATCAGACATTGCTTTAGCTCCATATTGAGTCTGTTCCACAGTTTTACACCACCGATTGAAATACAAAAACTTCTCCTTGTGGTCTGATCACTCACCATCTTTAATCTTAACTTCCCTCTTTAAGTTATAACCCCCCTCTCTTTCAAAGAACAATATTTGGATATTTCCCGGAAGGAGATTTTTCCTTGCCTGACTAAAAGCTAATGTTGATGTTTTTCCTTTTCACCATTTTTTGTTAGCATACATAATGTTTTGTATGAAAGTAACTACACTGACAAATATCCTTAGCTGTTTTTTGTTTATTCTTTATTTTTTAAGTTTATTTTTGGGGCTTTTACACTTTTATTTAAAGAGGAGAAGACAGTGGACAGGGTGGGAAACCAGGAGAGAGGGAGTGAAATGCAGGATAGGAGCCATGTGCCACATTGGCATGCAATTTAACCATCAGGCTAAATCCCGGCTCAATCCTTAGCTGTTTTATTCCAAACCACAATATTTTTTTCTACTCATGTGTTAAGCACATATCAGTTTGGTTTTTCTTTTCTACTTTCCATCATTTCCTTTGGGCTAGCATGACATTTTACCATCATCACATCACGTGTTGTTCAGAGACTGCTTTCATTTCATGTACTCTTTATTTGAGACAGAGTTGAAAATTGAAGCAGCAAAAGCCAATTTTGGCTTTGCTACATAGGTGTAGACTTTAAGGTACTGCAAGTGTGGACGATGCAGTGAGACCAAGCTGGATGAGGCAAGTGAGGGTCATTGCCACATGGAGTAAACACTGACCTGTTGTTTTGGCCAACGAAAGTTTTGGAGGAATCTCAAGGCTGAAAGGAGGGAGAAAAGAACAAGGATCGCCTGAAGCTTCTGCACAAGCATAACCTGAAACATACACAAGAATAGAGTCCGGATGTATTTAATGTTTCCCACAAAAGCGTACAAAGACTGATACAACATGCATTGATGAGCGATACTTTGTGACGGAAGTGGCGAATATTCCCAAGAGACTTCCAGTGAAATCCCAGGCAGCAATGTGTGTGTCCTCATCTGTTCTGCTTTAAGGTCAAGGCTGAGGAACAGTTGGAACAATTACAAATATGCAGAACTGGATGGCCATTTCATATTTGATCCACAACAGCCAGATGTACAATAATCTTTGGACCTTGTAAGGAAAACAGCTTCCTTCTCGTTAGACAAAAAAGTGCCCCAACTTAAGAGAGGACACAAAAAATTCAGCCACTCAAGATTCCTTTCACTTTTTACTTTAACTTCTCTGTGATCATCGAGCTGCTTTAAGTCCCATGATGTGTGTCCATTTCTGCATCAACAGGAAAGTAAATCAGACACAGATCAGAGTCATTCCCCAGGGCGCATTGAGCGGCCTGCAACACCTTGAGAAACTGTAAGTGTGAGTCTTAATGTTTATTCGTTGATGTGGAACGTAATGAACCGAGGAGGTCAAAACACTCCAGATTTGGATAATCCAAACAGGAGAGGTGCAGAGTCGAGCAAGTTTTACTGTGTGATGAAAAAATGGGGTAAAGGTTGAAGTTTCATATGTAGAGTTTGAATATAAAACTCAACCTTTAAGAGTGTTTTCAGATTCAAGTCACAAACAAAATCCCCCAAAATTGAACAGAGCAGGCAAGAACATCGTCCAGAATTCAGACTTCCGTATTATTACTTTCTTATAATGGACTGTTTCCCAATATCCTTGTAGATGTGAAGTAAGGCTGCTGCTAATAGTTTCTTTTATCATTGAATTTTCTTTTTCAGTGTATAAAAGGCCAAAAAAAAGGGGAAATGTCCTTCAAGGTTTTCACAAGTCCAACTTGATTTTTTCAAGGCAAAAATCACATGAATTGTTGGAGTCAATATATGAAGAGTTCATTTGTAAAAACTCAGTTTTTATAAAATTTCAAAAAACATATTTCTTTTTTATATAGATTAGTAAAGTCATTTTGACTTCATCAAAGCCACCCAACCTCAGTTGATTGATCATACCAAAAGCAAGTATTAGAAAAAATTTGCTTTTTGAAACATTTTTTTAAATTTTTCAAAAGTGAGTTAACTATTTTTGCAAATGAACTCTTCATATGTTTATGTTTGTATATGTTTATGTTTATTTATTTGCACAATTAAAACCACACATAACAAAATGGTATACAGTGCAGGAAGAGGCAGAAAACTCAGAGAGCTTAATTGAAGCCTCCACCCAAATAATATTCTAATATCACAAATTAATAAAAAAAAATACTACATACACACATAAAGACAAGAGTTGATATTAATAATAAAATAACACAAAAATATACGAAATTAACAATTCATATAAATACAGTTGTTATATCAACAGAATTAAAAAGTAGAAAATATGAGTTACATCACAATGATAATATTAGCATTAGCATAAAAACACATTTATGAAAAAAGACTATGATCAACCTTAAATGCATCAGTACAATATGTGTTCAAATAAATAAATAACAGTTGTTAAATGTTTTTTACATGCATCTTTTATAACATTTTGCAGACAAACAGTTTTTCACCATATTGGAATAAGTATTTCAGAATTGAATTTGTTGTCCCTGAAACGTATCAAGAATTGACTTCTACAGAAAAAACATTAAGGAGGATGAAGAAATAAAGTTTGACGAGTTGATTAAGAGTGGACCTGTGAATTGAATTTAAAGTAAGCCTTTAAGTGATCAGGGATATTCCCCTCACATTGTATTTTATACAAAAAAACACATATTTGAGAGATGTTGATGTTATAGATATTAAGAACCTACAGCTTCTGAAATAAAGGAGCAGATGAGATGTGTGACTTCGATTGAGTTGCCATCCTGACAGAGTCGTAGGAAACGTAGTCGCCCAAACTATATTACAATATGAAAGATATTGATGAATTAGGCCGTAATAAAGAGGAGGAAAGACAATTGGAGGTAACAAGATGACTAATCTGCTTATAATTTATTAGTTTTTCCAATCGATTTGTTCTTTCCAACTCAGATTCTCATCAACAAAAACTCCAAGGAATCTAGTAGCTGATACCTGAGGCATCTCAACAGAGTCAATATGAATTGTAGACAAATCCTTAGAGTATCTTTTTTTGATATATTTGATCTGTGATTGGTACACAGAATAACATAGTGTCACATGTATTCTTCCTGTAATTCCTTCATGGAACACTGGGTGGAGCCTTGGCTTGGTGTGCATGAAGTCAAGGCTCCAGGTGATTATAACCAGGTGTTTGATTGAAGGCATACAAATTTTTAACTTTAATTGAAGAGACCTATTTTAAACAAACCCAATATTGGCCAAAATAAGCAACTGAGTTTTCCTACCTTTAGAGTTGTCAGATAGTTGGAGGTTGAATTTCCGTTTAAACAACTGAGGAATTGACGGCTTTTGAACATCATTGTAAAAGGTCGACCTTTTTTGCTCTTGATTTGTTTGGCCGTATTGCATTGCAGCATTGTATTATTAAGCTATTAATTTAAAGGGTGGCTACCTTCTCAAATAACAGATGACCAAAGTTTCCAATTCATGCACCTTTTTTTTTTAGTAATGTGCCTTATTCTAACTTTTTTTTTAAATGACTAGGTTGTTGTGTTTTTCCCACCATCTCATCCTCTTTCCTCCAACACCTCCATCTTTAGCACCGTGTCAGAGAACGATGTGCTGGAGAGGATTGGTGCGTTTGCCTTCACTGGTCTCCCTCGCCTCACCGTTGTGTGAGTACACAGTTCACGACACATTGAATCCAATCTGCTTGTGAGTGTTTAGTCTTTGTTATGGAACAAGAAGAGCTCTGAGCTCTGAGAGAGCTCAACATCCACACAGATGAGAAGGGAACTTTATGGGGAAGACAAAACATGCCAAAGAATAAGTGCTGTTTTAAAAAAAAATAAAATCATGTCATATGCTTTATGTGTCCTTTTAGCTACATCTCTGGAAATGTGGCGTTAGAGAGCATTGGAGCTTTTGCTTTCTCTGATCTCCCTGAACTCACTGACATGTAAGTATAACTGGCAGCATAATGGCGGTGGAGAAACTCAGTAATTGTTGGATCAGTCATTTATATTAATGAGAAAATGACTGTGCGTTTCTTTCAGAACCATAACAAAGTCAAAATACTTGAGACAAATTGATCCGGATGCTTTCAGGAACATCATAAAACTGCGGTATCTGTGAGTACTCAGTGAGAAAGAAGCAATCAAGTAAAACCTTCAGCTTGAATTTTTGTTTTTCAAACTGTAAGTCCAAAATGGGTCATGGGAGACAGGCCTATTTATGCAATGACCTCACATGGGCACAGTCATGATTTTTTAATTAGCCTGGATCCTCAGAAGAGAAATCAAGTGTCACATTTCACCTCACAAAATAATCAAATCCAAATAAAAGATAAATACATCATCAATAAAAATGTACTAATGGAGACTGTATTCCAAAAGTTTACAAATAGAACACCTTTAATCTCTCACAGTGGTCTCGTAGGACTCACTTTTATTTGTTTTATGATGAAATAATTCAAACATAACAGCATTGTTAGCAGCATGGTTTTGTAAATATTTGTAAATTTACTTATGTAGTTGTGTATATATGTCGTAAGATATGCTTATTTCTATTTCTTTAATTTGAATTTGAATTGCTAATAACTTTGCACACGGTGGTGCAGTGGGTAGCGCTGTTGACTCACAGCTAGAAGATTCCTGGTTTGACTCCCCGGCCGGGCAGGTGCCTTTCTGTGTGGAGTTTGCATGTTCTCTCCGTGCATGCATGGATTCTCCCCGGGTACTCCGGCTTCCTCCCACAGTCAAAAAAAATCAACCAGGTTGATTGATCACTCTAAATTGCCCTTAGGTGTGAGTGTGGGTGTGAATGGATGTCTGTCTCTCTGTGTTAGCCCTGTGATTGGTTGGTGACCTGTCCAGGGTGTACCCTGCCTTCCGCCCGAAGCCAGCTGGGATACGCTCCAGCCCCCCATGACCCCTAACGGGATAAGCAGTCAAGATAATGGGTGGATGGATGGATGCTAATAACTTTTTAAATAATTGCTATATATGCTCTTGTTTGCTTTATACTGTTTTGCACTGTCTACTTTTTCTGCTGTAACACTTAAATTTCCCTGTTGTTGGACAAATGAAGGATTATCTTATCTTATCTTATCTTATTCCTGTCAGCCTATATTTAACATCAGAATGTCTTTCCAATATCATTGTTTGGATATTTTGCATTTAGCATCTACAAGCAAAGTCATGTCTTGTTCTGAATTAAGTTTTCAAATTTAAAACCTGTTTTGTCCAAGATCTGAATGATCAGTGTTCCGCAGAGTGTTAAATATTTCAGAGATACTGAATTTTAAACTTGTTAAGTGTTTGTGCAGAATAACGTGACAGTTGTTTGGAACACGAAACTCTTTAAACTGATTTGTTTCTCTGCCACCTGAGCCTTGCTCTGAATTATCTTGGATTCTCTTCACTTGTTAATTTTTTGACTCTAACACAATGAATGCTACATTGTCTGATTTCATCACTTTGACTCACTGCACTGCGTGTGTGTTCTTCAGAGGTGGTAGTGTGAATGTAGTAACATTTGGTGCTTATTTTGCACATCACAGGACCATCTCCAACACTGGACTGAGAATTTTTCCAAACTTCAACAAGATTCAGTCCACGGCTGCCAGATTTCTGCTGTGAGTCTCATCACTGATTACGTATGAACTACTTATGCATGCTCAGACATATGGTTATTCCCACATGCACTTGAACAAACAGACTGTCATATACAAACAGAGTTAAATAAATCACACCATTGAACATATAGCACTGCATTTAAAATCTATAAACTGACAGAGAAGACGAGCAGAAATACAACTCTTTATGTCTGCACCTTAAGTGTAGCACATATAGTTGGGTTTTTTTACTTGGAAATGTTCCTACTTCTTATTAATCTTGTGTTTTTTTCTAACCATGTGATGCTTAGGGACCTGCAAGAGAACAGCCACATAGAGAGAGTCCCCGCCAATGCCTTCAGAGGCCTCTGCACTCAAACTATCAGCGAGATGTAAGGGATTCATCACTTTTTTAGAAACACCACCCTCACACAGCGCCGAGTGGGCATTGCATGCACGGTGATGAATGTTCCCTGAAATGCTCTCTGCCCTCTTTACTGAGCCATCTCCTGGCTGTCTCCTTTTCCTACATTTCTAACACTCTTACTGCTACACTGTGGACATATAGTCTCCATCCCCCTCTTTCTATAAGCTTTACATATGAGTCCTCTAAATCACTAAATTAGATTGATATTTAAAGTATGCTCATGAATAACTATATCTACTGTATATACAATTATATTGCACAATTGAATATCTGCCTTATTTCAAATGTGTGCCACTCTACTTATTTTCTTTGCCTTTACTCCATTTTATTTGAAAGGGTAATATCATACCTTTAACTGACCATATTTCCTACACTTTGGGGACGCTTTATACATAAGAAATTATATTTTACACATAAAACAAATCATCAACTGATAAACTATGATTTTATAGTAAAGTTTTGAATATTAAAATATGAAAAAGTTAAACATAGTCCTCTCTCAAAAGCACTCAAATGCAGCCTAAATAATTATATTTACCTATTAGCCACTAAAACCCAGTGACAAACCATCATTCGAGCTTTAGTGATATATTTTATCCTAACCTCTTCTGACTTTAATTTGATAGTTTGACACTAGGGGAATCTCAAATAAGAAAAAAAAACCCATATAATATAGATATATGACATATTGGTTAGCTTAGCTTAGCACAAAACTTGGAAGAATTAGGAAAAACGCTACCATGGATAAAAAGATTACAAATAAACCACTGTAACCTACAGCTAACTTATACATAACATCTGTACCTAATTATTTCAGAAATTTGAGTTTGACAAAACAGTTTTGTACACTCAAACAAAATGTAGCTTGCAAGTTAGCTAGCTTGAACAGTGCTGTTAAGTTAAGTTTCTTGCCTTAGACAGGGATAAGCTAGCTGTTTGCTTCTGTTTCAATTATTTTAGCAAAGTTAAGCTAAGCTAGCTGGATCTGCCTGCAGGTTTGTAGAATATAGTATTTACAATTTTAAAATTACAGTATATTATAAGGCATAGGTGCTTACGTCACAAACAATGAAATGATAGACAATTACATTTTATTAAAAATTAAAAACTTAACAAGCACTGTTTTTTCTTGTTAATTGTTTTCATCTAAAATGATTTTAAGTAAGCTGACCTTTCTTTGGCATAGTGAGCTTTGCTATCAATATTTAAGCTAGCCTAAGCCAGCTGGCTACCTTTTCTCAGCTTCTTAGTTTATGTTTGACAGATGAGTGGTCATAAACATCTTTCCCTTGTCCAGAAACTAGGGTGTTTTTTTGGTTGTTTTTTTTTAGCATTCCTCAAACTAAGTTGAATTTCATAACCTTTGGCAGGGACAAGTTAGCCATGTACCCCTGTTTCTGATATTTGCCTTTAACTGAATTTATCTGAAAATATACACGTCCCATCAATGTTCTCATCTTACCCTTTCTAAAAAAGTGTATTTCCTAATAGTATAACTTTAAACAAGCTGAATCTTATTACTTATTTAGCAAGATGGTGCGAGCTGTTTCTTTCCATTTCCAGTTGTGAGCTACGCTAAGCTAGGTGGCTGCTGCCTCTTGGTTTTAAAAAAAAGAATGAACAAATATGAAAGTTGTGTCAGTCTACTAGTCTTACTCTTAACAAGAAAGTCTAATAGCATTACTTTAAGCAAGTTGCATTTGAATACCATTGATTCCCTGTTTATTATTAAATCTTAGCTAGCTAGTAGCAGCATGTGTATTCGTTTTGAGTACACAGATATGATAGGTGTATTAATCCTTTGATCCTACTCCCCCACTCCTTACGCAATAGCATGTCTTTAAATAAGCTCAAACTTATTTTCATGGCAGGGGCATGTGAGATGTTTCTGGGTTTTTCTCTAGTTTATGACTTAGTTTAAGCTAGCTGGCTTCTACCTGTGGGTATATACTTATCAGACAGTTATGAGACCGGTATCAATCTCAGTATCTTCCCCTCAACAAGACAGTGTTTCTAATAACATTACTTTTGGAAAGGGTAGTTTTTTCTCGTTTCCAGTGTTTGAGCTAGGCTAAGATAGCTGGCTACTGCATGTAGGTTTTACTTATGATAACATACTTTTAGGAGACTGGGTGTTAACCTTCAAGAATCCTCTTGTTAGTGTGTGAAGCATTTCTCAAAATTATAAATTGTGTACTTTTGAATTGAATACAGAAAGCCATCTTTCGAGCAGATATAAACCTGCCCAGTTAAAAGCAGAGCGGCAACAAAAAGATGGAAGATAAATCTTACATAATAAACCCTATTTATTTAATGTATTTGGTATACTTGTACTTCTCTATTCGCTGAGAACAAAAGAGGTACACACATTAAAATTAGCTCTGATTGTTCGAATAAGTTCACTGTTGGGATTGTTCTGTGACGGAGCCACATGGCTGTAATTTGGCTCCTTTTTCCAATGACAGACGGCTCACCAGAAATGGAATCCAGGAGGTGGCGAGTGACGCTTTCAACGGCACAAAGATGCACAGATTGTGAGTCACAGGCAGAGACACAATTACAAAAGAACCTTTACAAAAATAATCAGCTAACATTTTTAATTTCTCTCTCCTTCTCTCCCTCTGTATTTATTTCAGGTGTCTGAGAGGCAACCAGCAGCTTACTCACATCAATCCCAATGCCTTTGTGGGTTCCAGTGAGTTGGTGGTACTGTAAGCATGACATCCAACAGTATCTCATGCCTACATGATTCACCCTCATCATTGCTAAACTCAGCATGTAGGAGAAAACATGAAACAATGTGGCGTGTGTGAGGAGGCTAAAAAATGTAGAAACATGCCAGATTTAAGGTAAAAATAAACTGAGAGCAGGTGATGTCGTATAAACAGGGGATTTTCCTGTTTGTTCCCAAAACAAAGGGACACATTTTGAATTGAAGTGGTTACAGATAAAAAATAATACTGTCTCCTCTGGGAAATATGACAGCAGCTCTTCTTATGAATGTCCATCCATAAATAAAACTCTTATGTAGACCAAAATTAGACATTTGCTGACATAAATCTCTCAATACAGAAGGTTTTTTTTCAAAGTTGACAAGTTAATGAACTGAATATAGGTCAGTTGTCATTCACATTGAGCAAACAATCAAGGACATTCTGAAAAAGCATGAACAAGATTCAAAGTTTCTCTTGCTTCTTTGTTTAATTCCAGCTTGTTTTTACTTCCAGGGATGTTTCCCACACGGCCCTAAGCACCCTGCCGAACTCCATACTCAGTGGACTGCAGAAGCTATTTGCAAAGTCTGCCATCAATCTGACAGAGCTTCCTCTGCATCTCTTTACCAAACTGTACCAGGCTAACCTGACGTACTCATCACACTGCTGCGCCTTTGACAACATACACAGAAACAGGTATCCATACTTTACGCTGATGTAAGAACACCTTCATATTAAAGGATGGATCAGAGATTTAGGAAATATTTTTTACTTAAACTTACAGTGCACAATAGGGGTGGATGATATGGCCATAAAATTATATCAAGATATTTTCAATTGAAGTGGCTACAGATAAAAACTAATACTGTCTCCCCTGTGAAATATGACAGTGGCTCTTCTTATAAATGTCAGGGTTAGGGTTAGGGGTTAGGGTTTAGGTTTGGGGTTAGGGTTTAGGGTTTAGGGGTTAGGGTTAGGGGTTGGGGTTAGGGTTAGGGGTTGGGGTTAGGGTTAGGGTTTAGGGTTGGGGTTAGGGTTGGGTTAGGGTTAGGGTTTAGGGTTAAGGTTTAGGGTTAGGGTTTAGGGTTAGGGTTGGTTTAGGGTTCAGGTTAGGGTTTAGGGTTAGAGTTGGGGTAGGGTTTAGGGTAAGGGTTGGGGTTAGGGTTTTGGGTTGGGTTTAGGGTTAGGGTTAGGGTTTAGGGTTGGGTTGGGTTAGGGTTTTAGGGTTAGGGTTAGAGTTAGGGTTAGGGTTTAGAGTTGGGGTTTTGATTTAGGGTTTAGGTTTAGGGTTGGGTTAGGGTTGGACAATAGGGGTGGGCGATATGGCCTTAAAATTATATCATGATATTTCAAGACAATGTCCCACCCTCAGCCCCTAGCCACTCTCTCTTCCCACACCTCAAATTCAGCTCATTTTGTTGTTGTTTCTTTAGCAGATCAAACTGGAGTTCTTGGTGCTCTCACCCAGAGGCCCTAGATAATATTCACTTCTACAGAGACCATTGCTCCAACTCCACCTCCATCACCTGCACCCCAACCCAGGATGCCTTTAACCCTTGTGAGGACATCATGACCGGCATTCCCCTGCGGGTCCTCATCTGGATCATCTCCATCCTCGCGCTGCTGGGGAACGCAGCCGTACTTGTGGTCTTGTTAGGTATGAAACGCTGCAACCATTTCAGTTTTCTGTTGGGGATTTCGATGTCACATTTGATTTCTTTTTTTTTTAATATTTCAAAGGGTGGAATCAACAAGGCACAACTGAACACAATACCCTATCACAAAGGGGCTTGAGGGGTTTGCTCTCATTAATATTTCCATTTTGTGAGATTATTTATTCCCTACATTCCCTGACCATGTTTCCTCTTTTATCTTTCCTAAATGACTTCCTTTGCATGTTTCTTGCTTTAGTATTTGCTTGTGTGCTTATTTATTATCTTTACTTAACTGACAGAAACAATAACACATGCTTAAACGTACACAGTGCCCCGTAAAGTTAAAATCCTCTCCCATCTGAAAGAAAGGACGAGTCTCATTGAGCTGTCTACGTGAAAACAACAAAAACAGGGATGTTTTTATTTTCTACTGGGACTAATGACCGCAGACTTCACACGGAGAATCATTGCTACCATTAGAGGTTGTTTAGCTTGCAGGTATTATGGTGTACTCAGATATTTGGCAGATGGTTGCTCCAGACAGCTAAATACACTCACACATCACTTAAAGGTAAAAAAGTTAAGTTTTCAGTAACAGTAAATCGATCAGAATGAAATATCTAAATTAAACTAAGGTCAGCTTTTTTAACGTTGGAAAGCTAAAACTAATAATTGTGTTTTACTTTGTTTTCAGGCAGCCGCTCCAAACTGACTGTCCCTCGTTTCCTAATGTGCCACCTGGCCTTCTCTGACCTGTGCATGGGCATCTACCTAGTCGTCATAGCAACTGTAGACATGCTCACCCGTGGCCGGTACTACAACCACGCCATAGACTGGCAGACGGGCCTGGGCTGCAGAGCCGCAGGCTTTTTCACGGTGTGTGTCTGTGCAGAGAGTCCTCTGCATACAAATGATGCGTCTGCTTTAATTCATAAATGACGCTCATAAATCTTTGAGTCTGAGTAGAAATATGTGGGTTTGTGTGTCAAATACAGGTGTTTGCCAGTGAACTGTCAGTGTTCACGTTAACAGCCATCACTCTGGAGCGCTGGCACACCATCACACACGCTCTGCGGCTCGACCGTAAGCTTCGTCTGAGGCATGCATGCATGGTCATGACAGCGGGCTGGATCTTCTCCTCGATTGCTGGATTGCTGCCCGCAGTCGGGGTCAGCAGCTACAGCAAGGTGGGTGCTTCATATACACCTGATGTACTCTATTTACTGCTTCTGTGCTTAACCGTTTGTGACAGCAATTAACAGTGCCACACGGTCTGAACTGTGCCAAGTAATGAGGGATGCAAAATGGTGCATGAACTCATTTTCCGCCAAATGACTGAAATACGCTTCATACGCACAAATCCATGAAATTCACTCTGAAAACTAATGTAATGTGATGTTCTAGTACAACAAGGTGAGTGCTTTGTATAAATAAAACATACTCAGTTTTACATTTGTTGACTAAAATTACCCATCTTTTGAAATTTGCTTGTGTCCATGTAGTTCGGGATGCACAATGGTGCACAAAATCATATGCCACAAAAAAAACTGAGGATATGAAGCAGCTCTGTAGTTCTTTTATTTGTTACTGTATTAATAAGACATATTTTACAAACATTTTCATACTTAATTTACATTTTCCTATTCATGACATTCTGACATACTTGGTTGGTTTGACACATAACAGGAAGAATGTGATACTAATGCCCGCCCATTCGTCTTTTTTTTTTCAAGTATTCTGCATTTCTGAGATATTCCATTGATCTAATAATTAAATATACGTTGTCTCCAATGTCAGATTATAAATTACTTTATGAATTCTACATTTGAAAGGACCCTATTTAAGTCACAAATACTGTTTTGAACACCTTGTATTTAAATTATTGTGACTCTGTAACCCCTTTACTCTCAAACTCATTATCTTTTTCCCCTTTACATGCTTATATCAGTATGTTCTGTACTGTTTGCACAAAGTATTACCCTACAAAGTCAAAGATATAAGCTATTACTCACAGCAAACTCAAGGGTTACCTTTGTTTGAGAGATCTAAGTCACAGGGAAGGTTTTTGAGCCCAGGCTCTCAGGAGATTTTTGATTATCTGCGTCTTATTTTCATGCAGGTGAGTATCTGCCTGCCCATGGACGTGGGAACGGTTGTCGCTCAGGTGTACGTAGTGTCCCTGCTCCTCCTCAACATCCTGGCATTCTTCTGCGTGTGCATCTGTTACCTCAGCATCTACCTGACCGTCAGGAACCCCTCGTCGGCCCCGGCCCACGCTGACACACGAGTCGCTCAACGCATGGCCATCCTCATCTTCACTGACTTTGTCTGCATGGCTCCCATCTCCTTCTTCGCCCTCTCAGCCGCTCTCAAGCTCCCTCTCATCACCGTCTCCGATGCCAAACTCCTGCTGGTGCTTTTCTACCCCATCAACTCCTGCTCCAACCCCTTCCTCTACGCCTTCTTCACCCGCACATTCAGGCGAGATTTCTTCCTCCTTGCTGCCCGTTTCGGCTTGTTTAAGACGCGGGCACAGATTTACCGGACTGAGAGTTCGTCCTGTCAGCAGCCGGCGTGGACATCTCCAAAGAGCAGTCATGTGATGCTGTGCGCCTTGGCCCATACTTTGAGTCTAGATGGTAAACAAGAGTATTGACTTGTTATGAAGAAACACTGTTACAGACTCACAGGGACAAAAGAGACAGTCTCTCAAAAGTTGGACCGAGTTATGAACCGAATCTTGGAATTGCAAGAAATCAAACTCGACTCAGAAGGCACACCTGTTTGACATCTTCAAGATGTTGAGATACCAAACTCACTGCTTATCAGAAATCTAAAGTACACCACTTTTTCCCCTGAGAAGTACAGATAGTTGTATACCAAAGACAAGTAGAAGTACAAGTGCTACGCTCATTTACTACAGTAAAAGTGAAAATGTTCTGCGTAAAGTCAACTGAACCTCAAGTCATATTTCACTTCTTTAAGCCTCAAATCAAAAGAACAGTTAAGAGAAAACAATGAACATTAACTGCTTCATCTTAGAGCTCTTGTAATGTGTAAGTAGCATTTTTTAACCAAAACTCTCATCCTGCTTTCTTTTAGCAGTCCAAGGTATCGCTCATTGAGAATCCTTGCAAAGGAAAATATAAAAAGGTCTCCTCTGCAGCGTGCTAATCACTTCACCTAGCACATAGCACAGTGGTCTCTGGCATTAATAACTATGTAAGGGATATTGTATAGTTAGCAGGTAGTTATGGGAAATAGAATCCTGACAGGGTGAGACAAAACTGTGACGCGAAGCCCTTGCTAATATTGCTGGAAAGGGTCCAATATAAAAATGTCCGTAGCCTGCTGATCGAGCATGCTAAGCGAAATTAACGATTTAGCCACATTGTTTTGATGCTAACGAAAACAAATGGTTTTACCTCACCTTACGGGTCTATGGTGTCAACAAGCAGATGCAAAATGTGCCAGAACTCTTTTTCCTGGATTGATTTGACAGGACATGTAATCAGTTTGCCTCTGGTGTTGCTCATATTAGTGAAAGTAAATAACTGTTGTCAAGGGGTTTTGACCAATCAGAATCAAGCATCTTACACAACCGGAAGATCAGTAAGAAGGCCGGGTAATAAATAGAGATGATCTATCTGTTAGTTGGAAGTCTTGTTTGCTTCAGTGGGTCATATAGAAGAGTGGTTCCCAAATTGGGGATCACAAGACAGTGATAGAGGGGTCATGAGATGCCTTCCAAAAAGATTAAAAATTAAAATGATTTGAAATTGCACATTATGTCTATCATTGTACAAAGATTTACAAAAGTAGTCAAATTAGCTGCTTCGTTTTATTATTACTTGTTGAATAGTCACAAAGAAAATGTCTAGCCTTAGCTGTGTTGTTCTACTGTCTCTGTATTGGCCTATAACTGTGTGTGGGGCAGTGATGGTTCTCTAACCCCACATATAGAACCATCAGTACTTGTTTCAGTCTGTTTTGTAACCTCCTCACAGGAGCTTTAAAATCCAACCCAAAGCTCTGAATCTGCTTGTCCTCAACAATGTTTTCCGCTTCAACTTTCATCCATGTTGTTTTTATTTTCTCATTTATTGTCGTTTTTGGGCTGCAACAGGTCATAAGTGATCTGCATCCATGGATATGCAATGAAATCTCTTTATATGTAATGGTCACATGCATTTAGGTAAAACACTTGTGCTGATATTTGAAGGGGATGCAAAATGGTACACCATAACAATAATCTAAACTTTCCTTTAGATAAAAAAAAATTAACTATAAGCCTGTTTTGACAATTTCAAAGCTAGAAATGACAGATATTTTTTTAATAACAAAGGGAATTGAGAGTAACGAGCTTAGAGAAAAATTCATATTTAAGTGTAGTGTGAAGAACCAAGTTAGCTTCAAATACTTTGACCAAATTCAGGTCAAATTTCTCTCCTATATCATTCCTCGTCTTTGTTTTAACTCAGTTGAAACACCAGATGGGTGGAGTTTACCGCATTAGAACAATTCAGATGAGGAAAATAGAGGACGAAGTGAATTGATTTTACTTTCAGGTGCCGTCTCCTGCTACAAACCCCTCCATCTGCTGTCCCATGACGATCTGATGCTCTCTGAAAGGGTTTCATAAAAGTGGGCCACTGGGGATATCGCACATATTCACATCAAGAAATCAGCATCCATTTAACATTCAACATCATGATTGAATCATATTCATTAAGAAGCACACCACGGGGACCCTCATTAATAATCTCCTCATACAGTCTGTCTGCTGGAGCTTTAAAAAACATCCACATGTCTCCTCACCTTCAGTTTATCACTTTTTTAATGAATTCTGAGTTATTACCCTTGATTTGATTGTTTCACGTTGTAAATAAGTATTCTGAACCACTTTTTTTTACTTGTGTGTGTTTTGCAAAGGGTATATCTGGTGTGTTTCATCTTATTCATACATTTTTTTTATTATATCCTCTCTCCTGTACATTGTTTCTGTGGTGAGAAAGAGGAGGAGGAATTTAAAGGAATAAACCTTTAAAACCTTTAAAGTCTTTATCGAAAAATGTTGCCGTCCTTCACAGCATCCAAAGCTTTCAAGGACTAAGTGACCCCACCAACCTCTGCTCTGTGTGCCAGGATGGGTGGAGTGTGTGTAGGGGGGGGAGACTACACAGCTGCTCCTTCTGCTTATTACAGGAGGATGGATACGGCACAAGATAAGGCTCACACACACACCCACACCCACACGCACAAACATACACACTGAGAAACGAGACACCCAGGGTTTCAAGGCTGCAGCTGCAAAGAGGAATCTGACTGAGTCCAGCTTATTGATATGGATACACTGCCTCCTACATGCCAACACTGAGCCTGTGCATGCATTCTAATATTTAACCAGCAGGGGGTGCTACTGGTGCAGGATTTATTGTGGTTTATTCTTATCATGCCTTCTTAATTGTTCTACAGGCTCAATAAGTTAACATACAATCACCAGATACTACTAATGAAAACACTTTAAAACTGTCTGCACCTTTCATGGATGACAGACAGCTCAAATTATTTTCAGGGAAATAGGCAGTGAAGTTGACAGAAACAGGTATAGAATATCATATTCATGAAAACACAGTTGATTACAATCATACAAATGACCCCAAAAAAACTGTATAATCCATGATAAACAAGGTGAAATATAAACCCATAGTAGTACTAATAATATAATGTTAAAAATGTCAAAACATAGAATGCAGAAAGTGTGTTAATAATGCAGAATTTGTTGCTAAAAAAACCTCAAATTTGCAGCAGTTCAGCATGAGGTCAAGTTTATTTTGATAAAATTACATAAAATCAATAAAAACTGAATGTTTCTGTCTTTGTCAGCACTGGCATTTTGTGTTAAATCAAAGTATCACTTTCACTCATTCCAAAACTGAGAGAAAGGTTGCGTGTAGTGCAGCATATCACTGTTTATAATAATAATAATGTTATTTAAAAAGGTCTGACTTGATGTTTACACTGATACAGTCAGATGTTGCTTTGCGGGTTGAGTAGGAAACAGCCTCTGAAAACTCTTCACTGCTCACATGCAGCACTGACAGTCTTTAAAGTCTGCAGACAGAGCACTGTGGAGGAATGAGACAGGGAGATAAAAAGCGATTCATTTAGAGTTTTTCACAAGTTATGCTGTTCTTTTTTCCCCTACTTGGTTCAGTTTAAACTACCGTAGTGATAACAGTTACGCAGGACATCTAACTTCTTCTTTGTATTTGTCTCTATAATATAGTTATATAGTTATAAAGTGTGTCTGCTTACTTTTTATTGATTTATTCATACAGAGAAAAAGAATCAGTGAATTACATCCCTCTGTATTGTCATGTAATTGTTCTCAAACTTCTGTAAGCAGCACTACAACTGATCAATCTGTGATTTTGTTGGACATTGAAATGTGTGGGAAGAATGGGTACATGCAGATGTTCTTCAGACACGATGTGACAAAGGAAAAATTAGATAAATGTTTAAATCTAAATAAAACCTTTCAACAATGTTCGAAAGCAGGCTCAGAGTAATGCTTCAGTGTGCCAGTGTGATCAGAGCTTTACTGTTTATTGTCAAACAATGCCCTCTTGTGGTCTAATTATATATAATGCTCCTAATTATCCTAATGAGTACAGTATCTTCATTCACAATCACTCAACATTCACCTTATGTTGACTTGTAAAAATACAATCAAAGAAGATATGAATAGTTTAATCTTGCATCCATATGCTTTAAAAAGTAAACCATGGTAACTAACGAGAAGTAGCCTTTTTTTTTTTACATTTAATTAAATTAAATTGATACACTGATAAATTTCACAATTTAATTATTAATTGATAAAATAATCTTGTATTATATGAAAACTAAAAATGAAAAAATTACAAATAGTTTCTCATAATTTTCTAGTTTTCTTGCTAATTTTATTATTATTATTATTATTATTATTATTATTATTATTATTATTATTATTATTATTATTATTATCAATAATAATAATAATAATACATTTTATTTAAAGGTACCTTTTAGAGAAATCAAGGTCACCACACAGGGCAGTTTTAAAAAAAAAGAACTATAACAAAATGAGTCTGATAAAGTCAACAAGACATGATATAGTGTAAATAATAAATAAAATGAATACAGTATAATGACTTAGGTTATAATTTGATTTTTATCAAGTAAGCCTAATCACAAAAAAATGACCCTAAAATTTCCTTCCTGTTATTTGGTTTGCTAAGATATCTTTTTCTGCCCTTTACGTTACATCTCAATCTATATCCTGCTTTAACATTCAAATTTCTATGTCAATCCAAACACTCCTTTTCTTATTTATTTTTTTATTGAAAAAAAAATTACACTCAATTCTAAAGGCAGAAAATAAGGCACATCAAGGTCATACTATCTGTAGATTACTGAGGGATAGTGATGGCTATTCTAGGTCAATATGACTCACATTTATGAAACATATGGAGGCCCTGAGTGTACATGCATCCATATATCCTCTTTACTCAGTGTTCTTGAGTTAACAAGGAATTTTAGTTTTTTTTCCTTCAGGATAATGAAGCTTGCTTTCTGGTAATAAACAGAGCCCACAGGATTGTAAGATAAGATAAGATAAGATAATCCTTTATTCGTCCCACAACGGGGAAATTTAAGTGTTACAGCAGCAAAGTAGACAAAAAAGTATCAAGTAAACAATAGCATATATGTCAATTATTAAAAAGTTATTAGCAATTAAAAAGAAGTTAAAATAAGAATATTTTATATACACAACTAAATAAGTGAATTTACAAATATTTACAAAACCAGTGACGCGGTGAAAAACGTGCAGACTTGTAGCATAGGTAAAAAACAATGTACAGAACAGAACTGAGAAGATGAGTAGAAAAAACGTATTGCACATGCAAGAAGAGAGGGATGAGTAATTATTGCACGTTAATAAATATATGGGGTAGATATTGCACATGAGTCCGTTTTGGTGAGGTTATTGTTATTGATTAAGAAAACAAGCTTTACTATGTCAAAAGAAATAGGGGCATTCATTATTTGTAATGAAAAGCCTACAACAGCTTTGTAATCCAGACATAAAGAAAAAAGATGTCTTAAAAGATGTATATAAAACACCAAGTGATTTAACTCATTATCAATTGCAAACAGCAAACAAATCTATTTATGGATGCATATCAGCGCAGGGCTCCCCTGCAATGAGATATATGCTGCCAATTATGCTGTATTGTAATTATTCCATAGGTCCATTTGTGTACGGAAGAAGTTAGGGCCACCAGAGAAATAAAAAAAAAATGAGGTCAAATTTGTATTATTATTATTAATATTGTGAGACAAAAGTCAGAATTCTGAGAAAAAAGTCAGAATTCTGAGATTAAAGTCATAATCCTGATATTAAAGTCAGAAATCTGAGATTAAAGTCAGGATACTGAGATTAATAATAATAATAATAATAATGATAATAATAATAATAATAATAATAATAATAATAATAATAATAATAATAATAATAGTAATAATACATTTTATTTATAAAGAGCTTTTCTGAAAACTTAAAGATGCTGCGCAAAGGATTAAACATTATAGAACACAACAGAATAATAAAAACATGAATAGAATACATTTAAAGTCAGAATTATGATATCAAACTCAGAAATGTGGGATTAAATTCAGAATTCTGAGAAAAAAAGTCAGAATTATGAAATTGAAGTCACAATTCTTGAGATTAAAGTCAGAAATATGAGATTAAAGTCAGAATTTTGAGATTAAAGTCAGAATTTTGTGAAAAAAGTCAGAACTCTGACTTTAATCTCATGTTTCTGGGAAAAAAAGTCAGAATTTTGAGATTAAACTCAGAATTCTGACTTTGTTCTCATAATAATAATAATTTAAAAAAAATTGTGACCATAATTTTTATTTATTTTTTCCAGTGGCCCTAATCCTCTTCCGCAATAAAACACCAAGTGTTTTATCTCATTATCACAGGAAAACAGCAAAATATCAATAAATGAATGCATATCGGCTCAGGGCTCCCCTGCAATAAGAGATATGCTGCAAATGATGCCGTATTGTAATTATTCCAGACAGTATAAGTCAATTTGTGTGATTGTGTTCTTCTGTATTGATCAAATCACCGCTTGACCGATCCCGAACCCAAGCAGAAAGGTTTGTCAAATGGTCTGACACGTCTCCCCTGATTGGCCACTGCAAGATCAGATAATGTAACCCCTTCTCTGATTGGTCGAGAGAACCCTCTGCTCTTTTTTTTCTCGCGATTGTTTCCCGTGTGGGTTAATGGCTCCTCCTGCTACAGACTGAGACGGAGCTGGCACCGAGCAGCGATACGGGGGGAGCTGTAACACCACGGAGGAGGAAAAAAAAAGCGATTACACCCCAAATACCAGCGGGTTTTTCATCGCAGTTGTTTGGGTGTACAGAGGAAATAGGCTCTCCGGGGTTGGTAGTTCGGGTCGAGGGCTAAATTTAGCAGCGGGGCCGGTCGAGGATAGCAGGCTATTTTTCCAACAAACCAACTCCCCAGATGAACTCCGTCAGAGCCGCCAACAGGAGACCCAGGCGAGTGTCGAGGCCGCGCCCGGTGCAGCCCGAACGGAACAACGGGGATAGAGGTAAGCTAGGCCTCGGTGAGGGGAACGGGTGTTACACGAAGCTGCGTCAAGCGGTTAACGGTCGGCACGTAATCCTCGTGCGCCGTGTTCTCCACTCCTAGTAACGACGTGGTGACGCAGGAAAACCCGAGGCTTCTCGCTCTGCTGTGAAGGCCAGGCCGCGCTTTGTTTGGCTTGAGTGATCGGGGCTAGCTAACACCGCCTAGCTAGCTTACCAGGGTTATGTGGATGTTGGGGGTTGTGTCTTCGCCTTAATGCGTATGTAGCTAAAACAGCCAGCATAAATTGCTCTTATTGAAGGGGAAAAGGGATCCACTTCCACATGCTCTTGAGTGCGGTCTGGGGTGTTTAGCTCGGTTGTTGCATTCCCAGCTGTCACTAACGATTCAGAGGGTGTAAATCTGCCGTGTCTGTGGACTGCCATTTTTGGGGTGTAACGTTAACAAAAACATTAGCAGCGGATGGGGGGTAATAGAAGCTAGCTTGCCCCGACTACAAGAGGCCACATACATCAACTGTGATAGATGATACTGGGGTATTTTGGATGAATTCACTGTCAGGTTAAGGCTCGCAAATTAAACCCATATCCCCCTTCCTTGTTCAGAGTCTGCTAGCCGTAGCTCGATTTGTTTACACCGCGGATTTGCCAGCTACGCAGTTCAGTATTTAGCCATTAGCCGCACGTCTGATCGACTTAATTGACAGCACCTAAGAAAGATGAGTGTGGTTCTGTTCATGTATGAAGCAGAGACAATTGCATACAGCAACGTACGTGTTGGGAATGACTAGACGTGAAAGACGTAATGTGGTTGCAGGGGGGGTGCATCTGCTATTATCAATCACTAACCTTTGTCTTTATTCCTTTATTCAGATCCCCATTAGCAGCTACTCTTCCTGGGGTCCATATAAAACAAACATAACATACAAAATATGCATGAAATACAAAACTGAAAGTGCAACAAATATGAAACACAGGAACAGAATAATGCAACAGAGAATACAACAACTGAATATACTACAAATGTAAGATACAACAACTGAAAATGCTACAAACATAATCTAGAAAAACTGAAAATGCAATAAATATGAAACGCAGGAATAGAAAAATGCAACAAAGTCAACTTTATTTAAATAGAACCTTTCATACATAAAAAAACATGCAGCCCAAAGTGCTTCACTGAATAACAGAGAGACCGAAAACCACAGCAATGGTACAATTATCAAAGGCATGATTATAAATAAAATACTTACAAATAAAAAAATCCATACAGTAAAATAAATAAAATAATAGTGGAAAGGAAAGTTCAAAATAAGTTAGCGTTAACTAGATCAGATGAATACAAGAAATAAATAGATAATTAAATAAGATAATTATATGATAAAGCAAGGATTAAAATAATAATGCAGTCCAGGACTAATAATAAATTACTCCAAACATGAAACACAAGAACAGAAAAATGCTATAAACAGAGAATACAACAACTGAAAATGCTACAAACATTGCCTACCTTACCCACTATAATAGCCATAATAATAGTGACCTAATTAATGCAGAAATTTAAAATCAACAAAAATAACTTATTGTTTAAAGCACCTTTTTTTTAAAAAACACACTTAACACAGTTCTTTCCATGAACCAACAATGATTCAAAATGAAATGAGTACAAAGGAAGTTATGGATCATGTTTGAGATGCAAATGAAATCCATATCCAACTGTCAGGAAACATATTATAAGATCAGGAACAAAAAATACCCAAAAAGTGGTTTACATAAAAGCTTTTTTTAATAAAAATGTGTCTTTACAAGAGATTTAAGAAACTGATTGAGCTCGCTTTATTTCCTCTGGCACAGAACAGGTGCTCTAAGAGAGATGTCACCTTTTGTGAAGTCATGACTTCTCAACACAGTAAAAGTTAAACAATAAGAAATATTGCCAGGGTCCAGATCCCTGAAGTGCCATACAAGTAAGATCAATAAGATCTTTAAATCAATTCTGAAATGTACAGGAAGTTGCGCTAAAATATGAGTGTTACAGCGAGTTAAAAAAATTACTACTGCATTTTGGACAAGTTGGATATGTTTGATGGAGTTTTGACTGAGGTGGGTAAAGAGAGAGATGCAATCATCTAGATCTGATGAGATAACAGCTGTGACAACCTTCTCTAGGTCTGCATAACCTTAAAAAAAGGCTGATTTGCAATGTAATACATTTTGATAACAAAAAGAAAAACATGGGAAGCATAAGACAAAAGAAAAACATATTATAATAATATAATAAAGGGTGCATGGTATTTTATTTCTGCTGATTTAAGATGTGCCAACATTTTCAAACTCGTATAGGCCAATTGCAATACCAATACACCCTGTTTTTCATTATATTCGGCCATGAAATACAAAATAAATATTTTGTGGATTACACGTCGTCAATCCACCGCGCTGGGCTTACACTTGATGTCCTATGTCCGCGTTGAAGCTTATATGAAGCATCCCTTAGTGACTCTGCAGTTCAGGTAAGGCTACATCTGAGAAGTAAGCCTTCATCTTGCATCATGCCAAAAAGCATGTTATTGAGAGCAATTAACTCGATTATATTTGGGTAAAGCTGCTTTACCTTGAGGTGGTCCCTGCTATATTTCGTAGCTTTGTTGAATGACTGAAATAGAGCCTGCTGACAGGTTTTCACAGGCACTTAAAGTGTCATTGTTTCGGTCCAAATGTTCCATCAGGCCAATAGGACTATTCATTTTTTAATGCTTTCATCAATAACATGCGTCCCTGATAAGAACCTAGTTGTAAAAGATCACAAAGGACAGAAGAACCCAGACAACAAAAAACCCTAAAGACAAAGAAAACCCTTCACAACAAAAGAACCCAAACTACAATAAACCCCAACCGTGAAAGAACCCCATCCGCATAAGGACCCAGATGACATTAAAAACCCAAACAATGTCAGAAGCTTACAGTAAAACAGCAGAAGCAGCTAAAGAACCTTAAAGTGAACCCAAACACCTAAAAAATAAAGACCAGCTTCACAAAAGAACCCAAATGGCAACATTAGAACTGAATAGTAAAAGAACCATAACACAGCTCGATATAGAAGGTAGTTTGATGGCATTGTCGATTGTCGATGGGACCAAAAATGTAAGAATTTTAAACGCATCAGCAAAAAAAAGGATGAAAGCAATAAAAACGAGTAAAAGAAAATAAACGAAACAGGAAGAAATAAAGCAATAAAAAGAGATGAAGGCAGTAAAAAGAGAGGGAATCCACAAAGAGAGATACAAATATATAGATAGAAGCTGTTAAAAGCCAAAGCAATGAGAATATAGATATAAATAAAGGCAGTTAAAATAAAATTATGGAAATGAAGCCATACGTTTAATATTCTCAGCTGGTCTTATAACCCGTGCACCATGACACCGACATGTGAGCTGAATAACCATCATCCTGTCAGTTATAATAAGAAGTGCCCATGTTTGATGCAATTACTGCACATGTGTTGGTTATAATAAAGAGATATAAAACACAGATACACTCAGATTTGTGTTTCCTTGCAGCTCTGTGCATTCAAGCAAACGTTACAGTGTGAGAACAAAGATGTAACGCAAGTATGTGTCTTTCTCTCCAGATGAGGAGGCTCCTGCAGCAGCTGCAGCAGAGATGGCTATTGAGGAGTCCGGTCCAGGAGCTCAGAACAGTCCCTACCAGCTTCGACGCAAGACCCTGCTTCCCAAGAGAACCGCCGCTGCCTCAGCCACCGCCTCTGCCTGCCCCAGCAAGGGCCCAATGGAGGTTAGACTGCAACATTTGAAACACTTCTTTTCAGTGCATGGCTGCAGAGTTACGTTCTCAGTGAGAGAGAGACAGAGAGAGGGAGAACTGCTGATGAATTGTGTTCTTCTGTAATAGGATGATGATTTTGTGACACAGCACTAATTCTCACAGTTGCTTACCAAGTGCTGTAATCTTGGCATGCAGCTAATATCTTATGTCCTCTGTCTTTTCAGGGAGCTTCCACTTCATCAACAGAAGCCTTCGGCCATCGAGCCAAGCGGGCACGAGTGTCCGGTAAGAGCCACGACCTGCCAGGTGTGTGTCAAATCTCTGCAACTGTGACAAAGAGTGTTGGCTTTTTTTTTTTTTAAGTCTTCATTGATTTTTCAGCGTGTGCCGGTAGATCTTGTTACTTTGCAGACCCATTAAATAGCATGACTCCACAGTTTACCGTGCTCAGAGGACAACGCTATTTCTCTAAACTTGAATTCTGAGCGTATGTGTGTATCTGTGTGTGTGTTTTTTTTTTTTTGTAGCAGCCCCAGCAGAGCAGTATCTGCAGCAGAAGCTTCCAGACGAGGTTGTTTTGAAGATCTTCTCCTACTTACTGGAACAGGATCTCTGTCAGGCAGCCTGTGTGTGCAAGAGATTCAGCCAGCTAGCTAACGACCCCATCCTATGGTCAGTGCTGCTGAAGACATAAAGACATCCTGATTTTTAATACATTTGACAGAGACGACAACTAATATCGCATGGTATGTTTATTGTAGGAAGCGTCTATATATGGAGGTATTTGAGTACACACGTCCCATGATGCACCCTGAGCCCGGCCGGTTCTACCAGGTCAGTCCTGAGGAGCATGAACACCCGAACCCCTGGAAGGAGAGCTTCCAACAGCTGGTAAGTCTGTCCTTATCAATAGTGTGTCTCTTTTCCCCAACATCTATGTCGCTCACTTCAATCAGGGAATCTTACCTGTGGGGAATAATGTTGATTAACTCGATACACAAACCATTAGAAAAACCCCAATTTCTAGATGTTTAGATGTGACCTTTCCTAAAATGCACAGGGGGGACTTGGCCACAAATCACTCAGGAAACATTAACAGTTAAAAGAAAAAGCCGAAGTCAAATAACTTTGTCGTTGATCCCTTTTTTTTTTTTCTTGAAACGACTGCAATTTCTTGAAACGGTGATCGTACCATTTTCAAGTAAAACTAACCCTCAGAACTGTTTTAAACCTCATGTATGATATTCCTCAGAAGTTAGTCCCCTCAGAGAATGCTTTCAGACACATCCCTTTGTTTTGTTTACATGCGTTCACAATGTTATTGTAAGGCTGACTCAATAACATCATGTAGTGTAGTGTAGTGTAGTATTCCTTGTTGGGTGTTAATCTCATTATGTAATCACATCAACAACACAGTGTTTATTGTGGACTTAACATTGTCTTAAGATCCTCGGGCTGATTGGAGACAGACCTGTGTATTTATCTTAATGTGTAGTTCATTTCAAACATTAGTAACTGCTACGCAAATTGCAATTTAGTCCGACTTGTTAGTGCGAGCGTCATGTGAATGCTGTAATCAGTGTTAAATCTTTGTGAAATGTTCCACCGATTTTTAACAGGGAAGCAACCAAACCTCTGCTGCATATGCATTGCTTTGTGTGTGTCATGAACATGTCTAACCTGCAACAAAGGGACATAGTGAGCTGTAAATTTGTTGAAGCTCACAATCAAAACTTCATGCACACTGACCGTTACTTTAAAAGCCTCCTTTTTGCGAAGCACATTTGTAAAAGAGGTGATGGTTTACTGGATGCTACACATGAGACCTCAATGAAACTGAATCTTAGGTGATTCTAAAACACTGCAGTCGGTGAATGAATTCCAAGCTGACACACTCTCCAAGTTTCCACTCTTTTAATTGCTATTGACTGCAGATGGACATGTATCTGCTTATCAGTCACTTATTAGAGCGACCTTTTGCACAACATTCAATTTACGCTACGTAAGAAATGTTAATTTAACATTCAAGCAAGTCAAAGAAACAGCCACATGCTCTTCTTGTGACCAATTTTTAATATTTTTCATGAAGATTGTTGGTTTACGTAATCATGTAAACATTGGCAGTAATAGTACATGCAGCCACTCCATTAGGACTAAATCAATGGGGGGGGGAAAAACAAGAGAAAACATGAACCTGCAGATATTCTTCTCCTCCCTTTTGCCCATTAATTTATTTTATGTTTATTCATTTCAAACATCTTGAAAGACAAATACAAGAAATTAAGTAAAAACATATAGGCAAGCAAAACAATTAGTTATCAGAGCACACTCACTTTAAAGACTGATTACTTATCTAGTGCTATCCTTTTTTCCATTTTGAATTAGATTAATTGATTCCATTGAAACACAGGCTGAGGCCAACGGATACATATACTCATGATTGCCATAATGGTGCAACACAAAATAATGTAAATAACACAAGTAGTCATTACACACTACACATAATGTTACAGTTGGCTCTCTCATGTATACGCATATACCATTATATCCTGAGAAGTGGAATTAATATGTTTCAATGGATGTAGGTGAATAATGAATAAAGAAAGGGACATAAAAAGCTTTTAGGTTAACAACAGTTTTTCAAATTTCACATGCAACTTGAACAGTAAGTTACTGCTCATATGCAAAAATAATAATAGTAAAAAAACAACAACATTATTATTTTTTATTATTATTACTGTTACTATTAAAAAAATGAGAAATAATAATATTAACAATAATAATAGTAAAAACAAATAATGGCATTATTCTTATTTTGTCATTATATTGTTACTATTTTATTATTCTAACTATTATAAAAATATAAATAAGATAAAAAATAATAATTGCATTATTATTATTGTGATTAAGTTTATGTATATAGCACTTATCAAAACAGACATTACAAATTGCTTTATATCGTAAAAACAAACAACAATAGTAAACAGAGCAGGATGGGGAGACGTATTGAACCAACAAGACATATGGAATTAAAGAAGAACAACTTAAAGCAGCAGCTGAGTAAAGGAATAAAAGGAAACATTTAAAACAGTAAAACAATTAAAAACAACAAGTGAATTAAAGAAAACCAATATATAAAAGTACATTTAAAATAAATATAGTATCATGGATAAAACATAATATTCCAAGAAGGTCTTTTGATAAAGATTTCCAGATGTGATTTATAAGAAGATACTGATGTAGTTTGCCTGAGATCCTATGACGATGATCATAACAGTCAAATCTAACCTCTGCATTTAGTAAGGAAACTAAATAAACAAAGAGCTTCTGCAAGAACAAGTGGAGGAATATGTCACTTTCATGACACTGTGATGAATGTTTCAGATTTCAGAAGCTTGAAGATTTGAATCATCTTTGGAGGATGGAAGGATGAACTTTCTTCTTCTTCTTCTTCGTTCTGTTTGAAGAAGTTAGCATAATAGCCAAGTTTTTTTTTAATCCTTGTTGTTTTGTATGTTGCAGTACAAAGGTGCTCACGTCAAACCCGGCTTCGCGGAGCATTTCTACAGTAACCCCGGCAGATACAAAGGCAGAGAGAACATGCTGGTGAGTTAGAGCTAAAAAAGAAACCTGCAAGGTTTATTTTAGTACCGTGAACACCTCCTTCCTGTTCCATAGTTTCTTATGAAGTCATGATGTGTGTGTACATTCTGCCTCAGAGTCTTTGTGTCTGTCTCCTGCAGTATTATGACACCATCGAGGATGCGCTGGGCGGGGTACAAGAGGCCCACTTTGAGGGTCTTATCTTTGTCCACTCCGGCATCTATACAGACGAGTGGATTTATATAGAGTCTCCCATCACCATGATCGGCGCAGGTAAGCACGCCTCCTCCACTGAAAAGTACTCAAGACATTGTCATGATGCTCGTGCTGCATGCAATCAATACCTCATCTCAGACAGGACCCCCTCTCAGCTGTGCTCCTGGCTGCATGTTTGAGGGTGTTAATGAGCACTTTCTCCTCAGCTCCAGGGAAAGTAGCAGACAAAGTGGTGATAGAGAACACTCGAGACTCAACGTTCGTCTTCATGGAGGGTGCTGATGACACCTATGTGGGCTACATGACCATCAAGGTAAACACGGATTTCAAATCATCCTTTTTTATTCATTTGTTTTCAAACAAGTGAGGCTGTTAAACGGAAACACTGTATTTAGAGTGACACTTGTATCACTATCAGCTCTGTGTGGCTTTTAAGAGAACATGCTGTAAGTAAGCAAGAATCACAAATGAGTCAGATATCGAGCATGGGCGTTTTAACGAGGCTTCTGCTAACAAAACTGACGAACTGCAGGGGCAACCGGAACAGTTGTCATCGTAGACTTAAAATAGGGCGACAACTAATGATTATTTATCAGCTACTCGGATGATTATGAATGAATTATAGAATTAAAAGTGAATTTTTTCTCATGGTTCATTAGCGGATCAAATTACAGGCTGAGAGACGGCTGTAAGAGATGCTGTGCTGAACTGTAAAAAGGTAGTTGTGTTAGTTGAAAGTTAAGTTTTATATGCAACAAATAACCCAAAGAATCCATCTATGAGGGAAAAGTTGCACTTAGTCTGTATGGTAATTTATAGTCACTATTATTATGTGTATTGTCACTTTTTTTTAAAGTTTATTTTTGTGTTTTCATGCCATTATTGAGATGATAAGACCGCAGATAGAGTAAGGAAACTGAGAGCGAGAGAGCAGGGAATGACGTGTGGCATAGGGAATCAAACCCAGGCTGCCTGCTTAGAGGAGTAAAGCCTCTTCTACATTTGTCATTTATATACACTACCAGTCAAAAGTTATGAAACACCTTCTCATTCAAGGGTTTGTATTTGAATTATTTGGAACACTGCAGATTAATACTGAAGACATCAAAACTATGAAAGAACATATATGGAATTATTTAATTCACCAAAAGGTGTTAAACAAAGCAGAACATGTTTTATATTTTAGATTCTGTAAAGTAGCCCCCTTTTTCCTTCATGACAGATTTGCACACTCTTGGTATTCTCTCAGTCTGCTTCATGAAGTGGTCTCCTGGAATGGTTTCTAATTAATATGAGCCTTGTCAAGAGTTCATTTGTAGAATGACTTGCCTTCTTAATGTGCTTGAGACCATCAGTTGTGTTGTTCAGAGGTAGGGTTAGTACACAATGGATAGTCCTATTTGACTACTGCTGTAATCCAGATTATTTCATAGTTTTGATGTCTTCAGTATTAATCTACAATGTCGAAAATAATTAAGATATATAAAAACTGTTGAATGAGAAGGTGTGTCCATACTTTGGACCGGCAGTGTATTTTTTTTGGGAGGGGGGTCATTTTTGTCTTTAATGGACAGGACAGCTGAAGAGAGACAGGAAATATGGGGAGTAGAGAGTGGGGGAAGACATGCAGTAAATGATCATGGCTGCAATCGAACCTGCGACCTCTGCAAAGAGGGCTATAGCCTCTGTGTATGGGGCATGTGCTTAGACCGCTAGGCCAACAGTGCCCCATATTTCTGTAATTTGAATAACTCCTAAATAAGCGGAATCCATAATGTCCCTTTTTAACCCTTTATTTTCCCCATTTTTTTTTTTAGATATATTTTTATCACTTAATTTCTGTGTTTTCTCTTTTTGTGATCTGCTGAAAACATTGACTAAATAAGGCTGATCTCCTTCTACTGTCTGACATTGCTACAGCTTCATGATGAATGTTCAGTTTCAGATCCGTGACGATAACTGATCAGAAAGGACTTTTGGCCTTTTATTAGATAAGACACCTGAAGAGAGACGGTAGAGAGTGGGGGAAGACATGCAGGAAATGATGACGGCCGGCCAGCGACCTCTATGACGAGGACTATAGCCTCTGTATGTGGGGCACTTAGACCGCTAGGCCACCAACGCCCCAAATCTGTAAAACTTAAAGAGATAAATATCTAATCTGTTATAAAGACTGCCGGCTGTGGAACTATGTGGTTTATTAAAAGACTGTTTCACCTCAATGTCACTGAAAACAAACAACACATCATAATTCATACACAGATTGTTAAAGTAGAGTTAAACAGCAGGGACGTTTTACCATGAGTCACTTGATCCAAATATTGAAAGGTTTTCAGTCTGTTCTGAGTTCAGAGCACCTGGAAAATGTAACACTGAGGCCCTGGTGTAGTCCAGTCAGTAGAGCAGGCCTGCACTCTGTATACAGAGGCTGCAGTCCTTGATGCATTGGTCACAGGTTCTAATCCTGGCCTCTACTCTTGCTGCATTCCTGTCTCACTCTCTCCAATTCACTCTCTCAAGCTGTGCTTTTGAAGGCATAAAAGCCCAGATATGAATCTTTAAAAAGTAACATACATGTACGACCCCATCTCGTGACCGGAGGTGTCATAAACCGGCATCATTTTATCTTTGATATTAACTGTGAGTGTTGTGATCAGCAAATCTCATTTATTCTCGCGAGGTTTGGCAGGGATACGTCGCCATAGTGGAGTTAAGATATCACTGTTCCAGGGATACGACCTACTTTTAGACGAACGTTAAAGTGACTGTAACGCCTCCAGTAAGCAGAGCCGGTGGTGATGTGGTGGGTGGAGAGAAGCTTGATGTGTTGTCAGTGAGTGTGGCTAATGTCTGACCTCTTCTGCTCCTCTCTCCTCAGTTTAATCCTGATGATAAGTCGGCGCAGCACCACAACGCCCACCACTGTCTGGAGATCACTGTCAACTGCAGCCCCAACATCGACCACTGCATCATCCGCTCCACATGCACAGGTAAGGCACACGCACGCACACACACACACACACACGTGCATTGACCACTTGTGTCTTTGCAGCTCTGAAAAAATACATAGGTTGAATTTGCATCTATCTGACTCAAGCAACATCACTAAAGCAGCATGCACCTCAGGCCTCCTGCATTACTTTCACGACACTGTCAGGTGTTCGTCCCCCCCCGTCCCCCCCACCGCCTGTTCAACAGGAGCTCTGGTTTCTATTGTTGGAAAGGGGACAGCTTCCTTAATTGTGGTTAATGATTTAATCATTAATCTGTGTTCATTATGTCCCAGGATAAGGGACTCAATTTATAATTTGGGTCTTGGGCTGGAAACCAAAAGACCCTGCAGCAGTGTTTATCTTTTGTGGGAAAACTTTGATAACGACAGTTTGGAGAACAAGAATTAGGCTGTTGGTTTTGCAGTAATCTTTTCCAGATTTCCACTGAATAAAACATATGAACACCTGGTTTCTGTTAACCTGGGTCATGTGACACAGTTTCTCATATTTGTTGTCTGATAGAGGATGTGTTGTATTAAATGTCACACCGCTTTTAGCATCATGCAATCATACGTGTAAGGACGCATGATGTGTTTATTCTACCAGCGATGCAGTTGTTGCAGGAGTTAAAGACGCATTGTTAGAGAATGGGATTAATGTGAGGGATGCAAATAACATGGACCTGAATGAGTGGATGACATGACGTCACTAATACAGCTTGCAACCGCTTTTTAAATGTAGCTACTTTGCAGGCAGTATGCTGACTTGCCAAAGATGAAGCTATAAATCCTGTTCATTGCTCAGTCTGAATGGAAGATGCAAACAGAAAGCGTACCACTGAAAACCTGCCTGTCTCTAATTAGTTTGAGTATATCAACTAGAATTACATATTTATTATAAAGCCGCTTCTTCACCCTACATGTGTTAGCAGCACTGGACTCAGTGCAGACAGATTCTACATCAGAAAGTTGGTTATTTCTCCTCTAGAGGACAGACCTGTCGACATTTGTAATTTTACTTTTTACAAATCTGCATAATGATGTAATTTTGGCAAACTGTACAGCTGTTAGTTGTGAGTAAATCACAGGAAATTAGTTATGGGGTTTTGGGGTTCATACAACTGAAGTAAGCCAGAGTGCAGCCTCTGTGTAACTACTGAAGACCCACTTGATTTAGATGTGTAGGCGCAACCGACGGGGGATTTAATGACAGCATTTACCCTGCTGCACGGAAAAGGAAGTCAAGTCGTTTATAGCTTACCGCTGGCTACACTGTAGTGATGCAAAATATTGTCTGTATAAATTCAATATTTGCAGATAATAGCTTAAAAAGTTGATAATAGGTGTCTGCAGATAGGAACGTTTCTGCTGATATGTTCGGCCAATAGTGTGATGCGTTAGTTAAGTGCATGCAATGGAAGCCCAAGCACCACAACCAAAGCGCTTCAGCATGTCAGCCACATGGAAGTAACCTGAATAGTGGAAACAGACAGACTAAGACTAAAAGATAAAGTCTAGTACAGGAGAGACTTGATATTCTTTACAAAGAAAAAAGAAGGTGTTAATAACGATAACTGCAGAAAGCAAGGAATTATCTGCAAAAATTCAACATTGTGCATAACTGCAGAAAAGTTGACGCTTAGTCTTGAGGACATATTACCAATCATCGTTAGACAATGATTGCTACAGGATTCTTTGATTGGCATCGCTAATGTTTATTTAGACATGTGATGTGTGTTTGCTTCATTAAGGCTTCTTGATTGTATCTACAAATAACATGCTAAGCAGCAGTTGAACCACTAGTCTGATGTGTGTCATCAGCAAAAAATGGACTGAATGACATCAGCCTTCATAAAGTTACTGAACTTTCCTGTTTCTATCTAATCAGGTTGATCTTTTTTGAAAATTGTTTGGGTTTTTTTTGGCAAATTGAAGTGGTGGTTTCTTGAACCCTTCTTTGGTGTGACGTTTTGTTTTTCTGTCTTGTGCACAGTGGGTTCAGCAGTGTGTGTGAGTGGCCAGGGCGCGTGCCCAACCATCAAACACTGCAACATCAGTGACTGTGAGAACGTAGGACTGTACATCACAGACCACGCACAGGTAAAAATCAACCTCTCATGATTTGCAAACATGCAGAAAAACATGTTCAGACAGGATTTCTTATTTCATTTCTGCTCTTTCTATTTTTTCAGGGCATTTATGAAGACAATGAAATCAGCAACAATGCACTAGCAGGAATTTGGGTGAAAAACCACGGCAATCCCATCATTAGACGTAACCACATCCACCACGGACGAGATGTGGGCGTGTTCACCTTCGATCACGGCATGGTAAACACCTCATCAGCTGTGCACACTTCCCAGTTTAACTTAAAGAGACGGCACAGACACATCTGAACTCTTCTTCTTCCTCCTCTCTGTGTTTCAGGGTTACTTTGAAAACTGTAACATCCACAGAAATCGTATAGCAGGCTTCGAGGTGAAGGCCTACGCCAACCCCACGGTGGTGCGCTGCGAGATCCATCACGGGCAAACAGGCGGCATCTACGTCCACGAGAAGGGCAGAGGGCAGTTTATAGAGAACAAAATCTATGCCAATAACTTTGCTGGAGTGTGGATCACGTCCAACAGTGACCCCACGATACGGTGAGGACACTCTTCACACCAGAACATGTGTTTAGTAATCCGGTAGATGAAGATCTGACCGGTTGGTTGCTTAATGAAATCTCAAGAGCCCCAAAGATGATTGTGACTGTTATTCTTTCTGCTTCAGGGGAAACGCTATATTCAACGGTAACCAAGGAGGGGTGTACATATTTGGAGATGGGCGAGGTTTGATAGAGAGTAACGATATCTATGGAAACGCCTTGGCGGGAATCCAAATCCGAACCAACAGCTGCCCCATTGTCCGGCACAACAAAATCCACGATGGCCAGCATGGGGGCATCTACGTGGTAAATACCGGCCTCATTTAATACACAGATTAAAAAAAAGAGTAGCAGTTATTTCTCAGCTTTAATAAGAAGTTAAAGTCAGTGTGTCAGACCGTTTCTGCAGCCTGATCTCTCTTTTTCACCCTCAGCATGAGAAAGGTCAGGGGGTGATCGAGGAGAACGAGGTTTACAGCAACACGCTGGCTGGAGTCTGGGTGACCACAGGCAGCACTCCTGTCCTCCGCAAGAACCGCATCCACAGCGGCAAACAGGTAAAAGTCACATAAATACTCTCCTGTATCTCCCAGGACTGATGACATTTTGTGATTTTTAGTTACTTTCTTCAACTCTTCACTGTGATATTGTAAAGACATGTTTTTAGAAGCAGCTGCCCTGAAGTGATAAACAGTGTTTAAAAGCCTTCATAACATCCTGATTGAAGAGATTACAGTAGAGTTTATCTGCTCAGAGCAACACTCAGGAAAATAATGTGGTAAATTGAAGGGGGAAGCTAAGTTTGCTCTTTCAAACTCGTTGGGGTAGATTTTCATGCAAAGTAAACTGAGATGAACATGTGTGGTACTTTGCAACGGCTCTTTTACAAGCACAAATCAGAGTGCTGTTTGTTTCCAGAGCCCCTACTAATCAGCAGGGGATTGATGCAGTAAAATATATCTGTTACACAAAGATTCAGCTTTTTTGTTTGCCTCTTTTAAAACTCTGATTCACTGAGTAACGCTCTTAAAGACAGTTTTTGTGGAGGTGATGAATCAAGGATCCTGTGATTCTCTCTTTGCCTCTCCCCGACATGTTTGTGATTACTCTATCTCTCCCAAATTGTATTACGTTCCAATAACCTTAACAAAACCCTGAGGACTGCAGGAGGAAATAATCCATTTTTCAATGTTGTGAGATAAACCAACAGAAAAACAACATTTTAGAACTGCTCTGAAAAATCTATAAAACATTTAAAAGCTGATCAAGCTAAACATTTCTAGCTTGAAGTCTCAGTTTATGAGGACTGTGGTTATGGTTTCATAGCTGTACGTGAGGTGTTGAGAAGTTAGTGTTAATTATAGTTAGATATCCATTATTCTTGGACTAGAAAAGATGTAAATGCATTTTATTTTAAGTAAAAAAATATGTTGTATGTATATAAGTTGAATAAATAAACAAAATGGTAATAATGATAATAGTAATACAATATAAATAATAATGATAACATAGCAGTATAATAATATAATTCAATTAACTAAAATAATAATAATAAAAAACATCATATGATAATAAAAACATTTATTTTACAATATGATTCAAATATATTAAAATTAATAATACAAATACAATATGGTCAAATAATATTAATATTATGAATTGTAATATTACTATTAATATTAGTAGAAATGTAATAATAATAATTTTATGTATTAAAATATAAAGTATAGTAATAAGAATAATATAATAAAAATAATTACAATAATGCTTTAGGAATGGTGTCATGACTTAGTTTGTCCAGCAGAGTGCATTGGATTCCATAGTTAACAAAACTCTCAGCCTATGATATAAAGCAGGGGTTCTCAAACTTCTCAGCCCAGCGACCCTCCAAAATAGATGTGCCAGAGACCATCAGCCCCCACCAATCTCAAGAGGGTTAAATGATCCTCACTGCTGGGGGAATACACACTAATAGAAAAATCCAAAAACAGACAGGTAGAAAATAAGACTACCTGTGTGCACATGTTGCTGTGTTTCCTGTGCTGCTGTAAATCAACCTGCTGCAATTGACGCTGTTGTTCAGCTGTCTTAGTCAGCTCAGAGGTTTTGTGGCAACAAAGAAAAGTGGAAAACAGATTAAACATATTTTATTTGCATGGTTTCATTTAAAATTCAACCACTGTTTTTGTTTATATTTCCTAATTATGAATGAAATATACCATTTTAAAGAGTTTATGCTTCAGGAAGGCATTTTGACCCTCACTTTGGGAACCACTGTTCCCAGAGCACCTCAGCTGAGCAGATGGTGGATTGCACTGGAATGAGTTTGTAAAACAATATATTTTAAGAGTTCCTGTAAAAAACCCAGCCTCATGATTCTGTCCAGAACCTGTACATAAAAGAGAACATTTGAACTCAAATAAAAGCGAGACCTTTTTTATGTATTTTCTGCCACATCTGTAATTAAAACATCTTTCCTCACATTATGCCTCTCTCTTTTTCAGGTTGGTGTGTATTTCTATGACAACGGGCACGGTGTGTTGGAAGACAATGACATCTACAATCACATGTACTCCGGTGTGCAAATAAGGTAAAGACTCCCTCCTTTCCAGCCTTGAACTACCCAGAACTCTAAAGCAGATTTTCATGCATAAAACCTGCTCACATCGCTGACTCTCCTTTTTTCTTAATGTCATTGATTTTCAACAGAACGGGAAGCAATCCAAAGATCCGGCGCAACAAGATCTGGGGAGGCCAGAACGGAGGGATTTTAGTCTACAACTCAGGTGTGTGTTCACCTTTTTACTGGCCAGTTTCTCGCTGGTAGAGGATGTGGAGCTGTCCACTTAACTCGATGCTGCTTCTTAACAGGTCTGGGCTTCATCGAGGACAATGAGATCTTTGATAACGCCATGGCCGGGGTGTGGATCAAGACGGACAGCAACCCCACTCTGAGGAGAAATAAGATCCATGACGGCAGAGATGGAGGCATCTGCATCTTCAATGGAGGCAGAGGTACTTGAACTCAATCTGTGATGTTTTTGAAACGAGGAACAGAAAAAAAAAACAGACCGTGACACATTCAAGAGAAGAGAAAACAGCCTAAAATATAAAAAGACATTGGTGGAAATGTGAGAGTAAAAGCTGAAATTCAATGACATGTTACTGAAAAAGTTATCAGATTAAATGTATGAAAGTAATTCAAGAAAAAGCAGCCGTGAACAGCAGAGGAGAGGAGCTTAGAGATTCTATAGACCTTAATTTTTCAGGGACTAAAGGTGCTACAGTAGATATAATGCAGAAGTATGAAACATGCAGTAACTAGCTGTTTTTCCATTGTGATTGAACTCTGGTGTCCCTTCATCTTCTTTCAGTTTCATCTATAAAACCTTTTGTCTTTGTAGGTCTCCTGGAAGAGAACGACATCTTCAGGAACGCTCAGGCTGGCGTGCTGATCAGCACCAACAGTCATCCGATCCTCCGCAAGAACCGCATCTTTGACGGCTTCGCTGCTGGTGAGACTTTTGTTCTCCAAATCAATTCCCTTCGAGCTCCTACAAGTTATTTTTTCACGCTAATGGATAAACTTTTCTCTTCTCTTCTCCAGGTATTGAAATCACAAACCACGCCACGGCCACGCTGGAGGGAAACCAGATCTTCAACAATCGCTTTGGAGGCTTGTTTCTCGCCTCCGGGGTTAACGTCACCATGAAAGGTGAACGTCTGCTTAATGATTTATTTCTCTTAAGTCTCAGGCTCTATGTTCTCTCTAACCTCACCCCCCCCCCCCCCGGTTCACTTCTCTTTTAGATAATAAGATTCTGAACAATCAGGATGCGATTGAGAAGGCGGTGAGCAGAGGACAGTGTCTGTACAAGATCTCCAGCTACACTAGTTACCCAATGCACGACTTCTACAGGTGAGCATTTCATCCATGTGAACAGAAGCAATTTCACATTCGTCTCTTTGCTTGATGTAAATTAATCTGTCTTTTTCCTCTCTCTTCAGATGTCACACCTGCAACACAACAGATAGGAATGCCATCTGTGTAAACTGCATCAAAAAATGCCACCAGGGACACGATGTAGAGTTTATACGGCACGATCGGTGAGATTCTTTCTTGTTTGAGAAGAAAAAGGGGAACTTGTTTTTTGACTTTTAGAAATCAGTGAGAGGATTACAATGTTCTGTCTCAAACTTTCTATTTGCAAACAAAGCACACAAACTACTCCTGTTGTAACCTCTGATATCTCACCCCACCAGGTTTTTCTGTGACTGTGGAGCTGGAACGTTGTCCAACCCGTGCACGCTGGCCGGAGAGCCCACACACGACACGGACACTCTGTACGACTCAGCACCGCCCATCGAGTCCAACACGCTGCAACACAACTGAAGAGTCCGGTCTGGTTACACCCTCTCACTTAAGCATACAAACACATTACATTGCACACAGCCACACACACACACTCATACACACGCACACCCACGCACACACCCACATGCACACAAACACACACTCACATGGTTACATACACACATCCACATGCAGCCATAAGGACCCAGAGAGACTCTGCGACTGCGGCGCTCTCAGACGGGCTCAAGGTGAGCGAGGCTGCAGAGGAAGCAGCTTCCTGACGCTGCAGCGTGGGCAGACACCACTAGATGGAGCCGTGGAGCTGAGAGACAGAACGGCCACAAGAGATTCCTCACTCGAGTATTTCTTATTGCAGTCTGAAGACAAAGACGATAAAAGAGAAGGGCTGTTGACGGAAGCGTTAAAAAAGTTCCCCCTGTGTCACTCCTTGGCCCGCTTCTTTTTTTCTTCTTCTTCACATGAACTGCCGTCAAAGAGACTTCCTGCTTCCTCGCAGCTGCCATCCCCCATTGGCTGTCCAGTCAGTTGTAACTAGGCAACAGATGGACGGATGTTGCTCTGTTGTGTGTGGATAAAGAGCAAGATTGTGTGTGTGATGGAGCACTTGGGCTTTTTTAAAAAAATATGTTCAGATCAATGGATTTTATTTCAATGCTTTCTCATGTAGTTTTGTATTTTCAAGCAAAAAGCTGACTGTATTTGAATGTCTTTTATTTTATTATATATTATTATTATTATTATAATTATTATTATTTTCTTTGGTTAGCGTCCCCCCTCCCTCTCCAACACCCGTCAAACTGCAGACACTCAGACGTCCCAGTGGTGAAGTTCTTTCTGTGAAAGAGAATCTCGTTTAAACACTAAAACCCTCTCCAGTATATTAGCTTACAGAGCAGGTGGAGGGGCTCCACAGGTGTATAAAGGTGTGTGTGTGTGTGTGTGTGTGTGTGAGTGTAAATGTGTGTGTTGTGTACAGTGAAAGTTGCGTGTATGTGTGTATATGTTTATAAGTTGATGCAGTCAGTGTTTTGTGGAGAGGGTTTCCTATAGGAGGCGCCAGAGCTCCTTTTGAACTGGAACCTAAGAGTCACTCTGCAGCCCCCCTGCCCCCTTCGTCCTCCCCCTCCTCCTCTTCTTCCTCTCCCCCCGTGTATCGTGGTGACTGTGGCTCCTCATGCAGCCTGAATCGTATGCATGTACCATAACATCTAGACTTAATATATTGTGAAGTATTCAATAACCATTATGTAGATGCTAGTTGGAATTCAAAAAGGGGTATACTTTCTTAGAAAGACAAAAAAAGAAAACAGGAAACTGGCCATTTCTAAGAAAATAAAACTTTATTAGATCAGATGTGTCTGTTTTTGAATTCACATTTTAAAACTCCCCATATGTGCTTTGTTTCGGATTCGGCTGAAGAAGCTATTGAGATGTTATACTGCAGAAGATGAGTGTTTTACTCAAGACATGATGGATCTTGTTTTACAGAAACTGTTATTGAGAAGTGGAAAAGCTGGTGTTCATGGTTAAAGGCTAAAACTGTCTCTGAGGATATTTCTGGATTCTTTTAGTGGTCCCAGATAAATGAAAACTTGATGAAACATTGACTCCGATAAGGCTTGATAATGTCAGACATCCCCAAAAGGAAACTCAAAGGAATCTTACCTGGACAACTTAGAGGATGAAAGAAAGAGTTTAGGGAAGAGCAGAAATGCTAGTTAATTTATCAGAACAGTTTAAGGTTGCATACAACTAAGTTTCGTATTATCAGTGTTAATATGTAATCAGAGGCTCTGTCGCCAACCTGTTTTAGAGTCCCAAATTCCAAGATCTATGTAAAGTAACTTTAGTAGTTTGACCTAAAGTCTCAAGTGTATGAGGTAAAACCAGGTTTAGAAGCCAAAACCCAAATCAGATTTTTAGCACTAAAAACAAGTAAGACCATACTAACATCAGACATGTGACTGTAACGACCCACAGCTGACCCATCACCCTAACGACTGACAGGAGGTACTGAACGACTGTCAGGTGATAGAAGAACTGCCAGGAACTAGACTAACGACCCTACTTAGGACCCTTTTGTGACTCCTGAACACACACGACTGTTGGAGGCTTATATTTTCTAGCTCTTCCTCTGTCTGGTCAGAACTGAAGAAGCTTTTCAGAGGAGAGGTGAAACGTCTCTAGAATTTCTACCATTCCAGTTACCTTACGGATCAAGCTTTGGATCACTAAAAACAAGGAATTTATTCCCCAAATGGACTAAGATTAATAATTTCAGTTCTGAAATTGGAGTAAAATATCCCATAACAAAAGCCCTTTTAAAAAACTTTTGCAGATAACATGGAGGTTACATAAATGTGCAACAAATGTGAAGTCATAAAGCAGCCTTACATGTTTGACATTTTAAAAATCTCACTCTGGATATGACTGTGGCTTTAGAGATTTCAGATCAAGTGTAAATATACAACAATGAGTGGGAAGATTTTCAAGAAAGTCAATGCAAGGAAGAAAACCAGAGATCAACCTCCAGAAATTAAAAAAGCTCAATGAAAGGATCAGCTGACTGCTACGCTAAAGAAGGTATCAAAGGTTAAGTCACTGCACTGTAACTAGTTTTACATCATGCATTAAACAAAGTTTTGGCCAGTGCATATCTGCAGAAAAACTGAACTTTTCAGAGTTCATACACTCTGATGTTCTTGATGACTGAGCAGGTAAAGGGATAATACAGAGGATGTGTGTAGTTACACCAACAGAGCCAAAAAACCCAAACTCACAGCAGCTCAGGGAACATCTTTATTGAAAAACTATACAGAATAAGAGAGTTAGTGTGGTTACTAAAGTTAATGATGTAAACCAGAGTGTGAATCCGTGATCAGGCTGTTTTTACAGGAGCGCAGCGCGAGAGGATGTCTTTGATGTACGAGTTGTTTTCGGTGAGGAGTTCCTCCTTCATCCTTTTGAGCGCCGACTTCACCTCTTCATCGCTCATGGTGGAAGCAGGAAGTGACTTCACCTTCTCCAGGAAGTCTTGGATCAGGTTTTCCCCTGTCTTTGGTAAAAAAGAAGGGTAGTAAAGTCAGGTCAAAATGATTTCAGAAACAGGAAGTCAAAAAAAGCTGACACGAGACTTAAGGAAGTGGAGTCATGTTCCTGTTAGCAGTCTGCTCTTCAATCTAAGCACCACTGTTTACATTCAAAGTGATGATTGTCTGATATGTGTTGGGTTTAGCAGTGCCTCTTTTCTATTAACACACAGCAACATGATGGTTTTCTCCTCCTGTTCCACCTCCTGACTTTGTTCCTGCACGCCCCGTAAATCAGACTCATTCGAAAAACTGAGACCTACTTGTTTCTCAGAGCGCCGTCTCTTGGCCTTGGGCTCTTCCTCCCTCTCCGACTTCTCTCCGGCCGGCTCCTGGAACTCCTCCAGCTCCTCCGCTTTCTCCTTCGCCATGGCAACAACAGATGGCGGGAAGCAGGCCAACTCGGCAACGTGGATACCAAAACTCTGATCGCACACACCTGAAGGCAGAGAGGAGGGGGCAAAGGTCGGTCTGGAGACTTGATGGCAGACACTAAATTTAGCTAATCAGACAATGTTACAATACACTAGAGGAAGGAATTTAAAGGAGCAATACAACAAAATAACAGACATAGTACTTTACAATGACTCAATCTTAAAGAAAGTTCCCCTTAAAGAAACACTTACCATTCGCTCATTCTATTGTACTCCAATACTCTTTTCAACCATGCTTCTTGACGCTAGCTATGCACTAACAGTCAGTTAAAGCCAAGTAATCTGATTGGATGAGAGGCATTCCATATTGATGATACAGAGAACAGCATCACTGGTCTTTTCACTGTATGTATCACTCCACCTCAATCAGGTGCTCTGATCATGGTGTTTAAAATAACAGCAGACAGTTTGTCTTAATGAAGCTGGTACCTCTGAATCATACAACATACTTTCACTGGTTACAAAGAGAAAGTAAAACACTCAAATAAATCATGTATTTAATCCATAGACTGTATAAAATATGGACGTAGTATCCGTGACGTCACCCATCTGTTCCTAAGAGCTGTTTTGAAGCAAATCGACGGCAGCAGCCATATTGGTAATGCGGAACTCAACCAGGCAGAGTGTGACGTAGTGTGAGTCTCTTAGCCAATGGCTGTGTGTTCCCGACCGGGAGTCACGTCAGTCATGTCCTTATTTGGGCAAAACTCGTAATCTTAATATCTTCTGAACCGTCACGTTAGAAAAAAATTCACCCCCCGTACAGTGTGTGCTGATAGAGAGATTAGCTTCATAGGGCCAAGCCGTTTTTTGAACCAGGCTGTAAACATGTTTATTAATGCTGCAAAGATCGTCTTTTTCCCATTCATATCTATGTAGTTTCCGGTGTTTCTGCAGCCAGCCTCAAGCGGATTCTCGATGTATTGCAGTTTATAGCACTTCCGCATTGGCTTCATCGTTTGAGACCGGAGTTTGCCGCTTGATTTAGTCACAGCAGTGCTGATATTCAATACATCACTCCCTCTCATGTTATACCAGTGTATTTAAAGAAAAAAAGAGTAATATATTAAAATGTTATTTTTTTTGTAATAACTCAATATAAGCTCAAAGTAAATAATATTTAAATATTCTTATTGTTCAGGCAATTAAAAAAAAATAGATGATAAGATGTCTTAAATAGCAAAAAAAGAGAAAATTAGAAATATTGGAGTTATGATTCTGGAATACATCACATTTTCATTTTCATAAAGAAAGTACAAAATATTGAACTTCATTTTTTTTAAAGGTGCATTGCTTTTACTTAAAATAACCTATTTACTTATACACTTTATTCTAGACTGTTGGCACCTCTTGGCCAGGTCCTGTTTGGAAATGAGAACTGGTTCACAAACATTTATTACCTGGTATAATAAAGGTCAAACAAAACAACCGTAGTTGTTTTATGATTTTATTTTATTTTTCTGATACTTCTCAGAATTTATTTTATTTATTCAAGAGTCATGATTTCATTTTTTAAGTATTTTATATCACTTTCCTTTTCACTTTTGCTGCTTTCTGTCTCTGTTCTTTTGCGAAGCCCTTTGGGCTGCATGAATGAATGTATGAAAGGTGATATATAAATAATTAGTTGAGTTGAGTTAATTTATACTATAATTGATTTTAAAAGAAAGAAAAAAAGTCAGGTAAAATTAGTAACTTATTGATAGGACAGCTGAAGAGAGACAGGAAATGTGGGGAGTAGAGAGTGGGGGAAGACATGCAGTAAATGGTCGACCGGCTGGGAGTCAAACCAGCGACCTCTGCGACGAGGATAATAGCCTCCATGAGTGGGGTGCTTAGACCGCTAGGCCACCAGCGCCCCAAATTAGGAACTCTTGAAGTGCTTTTCCATCTAGATCCAGGCGAGCTGTGTCCTCATTTTCACTTTGTTTTGTAATCCAATTTTAAATATCTTTCTTTAAGCTTTTAGTCTTTATTGGAGGGGACAGCTTGAGAGAGAGACTGGAAATGTGAGGACAGAGTCGAGATGACATACACCCAATCATAGGAAGCAGGAAATTATTCTAAAACAGTGTGACAAGGACTCCGTACATGAGGCGCCTGCTCTAACAACAGAGCTAAACCAGCGGCTTTGGGCAGTGGTTGGTGGCTGCTAGACGCACACAAGTAGTTTTAAATATTTAACCTATTGAGTCTCACCTCTGTCATTTCGGCTCATAATCAGAATGATTTAATTGTTTTTGTCCATTTGTTAAAATGTTTGTATGATGCCTTTCTTTGCCCCTCTGAAGCACTTTGGCCCGTCTCTGTATTTAAGTGTGCTGTTCAGTATAAACTCACTACAATTAAACCACCCTACATTTACCTTGTGTTAAATCATGTGTATTAGTGTGTGTGTTTACCTGGTCTGATTCTGTACAGCATGGTCAGTGTGTTGTGTGTGGTCAGTGCTGTGACGTGCAGGTTGTGGACAGACGGCTGCAGAGCTGCGAGCGCCGTCAGCTCGTGGAAGTGAGTGGCGAACAGGCAGAAGCAGCTGATCTTAGAGGCGATGTGTTCGCTGATGGCCCAGGCCAGACCGAAGCCGTCGTACGTGGACGTGCCTCTGCCGAGCTCGTCGATGATGATGAGTGAGTTCTCTGTAGCCGAGCTGCAGGGACCGTGTGTACAGAGAGAAAATGTTGATCACACACACACACACAGAATAAAAGGTAGACGAGTTGTATCACGAGTGTGTGTCTGTTCTCACCGCAGAATGGCGGCCGTCTCCAGCATCTCGGACATGAAAGTGGACACTCCTTTCACCTGGCTGTCTCCTGCTCCCACCCGAGCCAGGATGCTGTCAATCACACTAAGCTCCGCCTCCTCACAGGGTACAAAGCAGCCGATCTGAGCCATCAGAGCGATCACGCCCACCTGACGGATAAATGTCGACTTACCGCCCATGTTTGGTCCTGCAGAAGAAGAAGAGAGACATGTACAAAAGTGATTAATATTTATTTGTTCAGGTAAAATATGAAGACGTTTAAATAACTACTGAGGACACAAATCCTACTCTTGATTCACCTTTAGAAACAACCTCTGGTTGAGTCTCTCTCTTAGATCAATTCAGACTTCTTACAACACTTCACATTCTCATAACAGCACGCATGACTGATTCTCTACAAAGACCTGACCCTCATACAACATCGGAAGATAAAAAAGACTGGTGTAACACGAGTCAATTTCATATCCAATGCTGCGACTGAAGCTCAATTTTTCTGGATTTTTACGCACGTAACAAAACTCACAGAGGGATTCTGTTCTCCTTTGACACGCTGTTATTTCACCCTGTAACTCTCTTGGTATCATTTTTGGATGCAGTGAATCTGAATCCACTCTGAACAGCCAGCTTAAGAGCCGAATGTTTCCCAGGTCCTGGTCAGCTTTGCTAAATACACAAGGTGCAGGTAAAAGAGCGGTATGCAGAGTTCAGCAGCCTGTTACACCAGCAGTGCGCAAGTTGTGTCCTAAGTTAGAGTGTAAAGTCATCCCTAAACCATACGTTGGAACTAGTTAGTTTGTAACTTAAGTTGTGTCATTGTTTGGTTGCACCACAGAGACGTAAGGTTCATCTTCACTAGTAGGCCGTAACGTCCAAACTAACCAAAATATTGTCGCAGATATGAGGTTTACACTTCCAGCAGCCAATCAGAGGAAAGCACCAATTTTGATGCATTGTTATTTTTCGTGCCTTATCTTCTCAGAGCTGCCCGACAGCTGAATCAAACTAAAGTAAAGTGATATCTGTAGCCTAAATCCTTAATCTGCAGTGTCTATAATAACAGTGACTTTGAGTAGTAAAATGATCAACTACAACATATGTTAATACTCAGGAGTGCAAATCTTGGTCATCATATTTTTCCAAAGGATGTAATTTCTCTCTTGGATATCACGTTGCAGACATAATCTAGCTGGGAGAACCCTCTGTATCTCCTCATCCCCCAAATCATCCCACCTTTCAAAACAACGCGCCATGGCAGCTGATATACTCTACAGAGGACTTTACACCTTCTAGGAGCTAAGTGTAAGAATTAAGTTTGAACTTAGGCTGACGTTGGAACTATCTCAGCTGGTGAAACGCACAAAACGCTAGTAGAGTGTAAACTCCATCCTAAATAGGAAATTACGTTCAAACTAGACTACATTTGAGTTTATGCATAGCTGGTGCAACAGGCTGCAGGTCTGCAAAGTCCACCTTTTGTGTTTCCAATCCATCCAAAGGGCGTATGTAGTCAACTTTGAAGCCTCCAGAGAGACGGTAACACCCTATAACCGAGTCCAATGCTGTAATTACCATTAGGAGTGATGGTTTAAATATAAGATTCTAAAAAGTGCTTCAACTCTTCTTCCAGTTTTGATATTTTAACCCCAATAATACAAACAGCTACAGTTTCAAACCGTCACACCTGTGATGATGTAGAAGCTCTTCTCTCCCTGTACGAAGCTGATGTCGTTGGGTATGAAGGCGGTGTCCGCATCCGTCTCCATGCAGGGATGTCTCGCCTGCTTCAGCCCCATGCGTCTGCAGCCGTCGGGCAGCAGGTGGGGTCGAACGTACGGCACGGGAGCAGAGACGGACGCCACCGCGAAACTCACCACGGCGTCCAGCTGAGCGATCACGTCGCTCAGGGTCTGCAGAGGATCCACGTACCCTGGAGGTTAAGAGTTCAATTATTTGAATGATCACAGAGACGAGAGTCTGCAGCGTGAGCCGGCTGCAGAACAACTGACATTTGATAAGTAATGCCATCTGACCACAATCTCAAGTCATTCATCCCTCAGAGTTCAGAGTGTTGCACGGTTTAGTAACCTTTGGGGTAAATGTGACTTTAAATCAATTTCTAAAGGTCACACCACCAGACACATTCCACAAAGTTCCAGGAGAAATCTTTATCCAGCTGTCAGATCAAAGTCAGGCAGAGCGTCATGTGATGAGACATCTGATCTCCTCACCTGAGGAGATGTTGATGATCTCTTTGACGATGGCGTTCTGCGCCTCCTCGTACTCCTCCCTGTGCTTGGTGTACTCCTCGTTAAAGGAGCTCAGCTTACTGCAGACATGGGGAACACAAAGGGACGTCAGCTGACAGAGCTTTGTCATCCCAGGCCGCCGAGAGGAGCAAAGTTTGATACACAGACTGCACTAAGTGATCAGGTTTATTAAGGGTCACCCAAGTATGTTTGACTACAAATGTAATCTTGTGTTTTGTTATTGTTCTATGCTGCAGAGAGAGTAATATCATCTATAATGGATAAGCAGAAGAGCAGAGCAGAAGCACCGTCATGATGATGAATCAGTGGGGAGTGTGATGCGGTGGGAAAGACCTGTTGGTGAAGCGCACGCCGTTCTTTTGAACATCCAGTGTAGTGAACTTCTTGTTGTTCCTCAGACCCTTCTCCTCCTTACAGGTGACTCTCAGGTAAAATCCCAGCATGGCATTGGACTCCAGCTTCACCGTCTTACCAGCGTCGAGACCTGAAACCCAAAGACACCAGACGCTTGCTTCACTGTTTTTGTCAGACCTTTTTTTGTCAGATCTTTTTTAAAAATGTATCAGAAAATTTAAATGCAGAAACATCTTGGAAAGAAGCAGAGATCCCTCTGACATAAATCTTTGACTGTGTGTGTGTGTGTGTGTGTGTGTGTGTGTGTGTGTGTGTGTGTGTGTGTGTGTGTGTGTGTGTGTGTGTGTGTGTGTAATCACCAAGTTCTCGGGCTGCACTGCTCAGCACCGCCTGCATGCTCTTCTCCAGCTCGTCCATCTTTTCTCTGAGCTCACTCAGCACGGGATCAAACGACGCCTTCACCAGGAACTCATGGTGATCAACCTGCATGGAACACGGGACATGTGAAAATATAACACTGGAAACAAATATAATGCACAGAGAATTGTTTTAACACTGTACATGTGTAAAGAAGCAAAAACAGACCTGGTTCATGTCCAGCGTGGTTTCAATCATCTCCTGATATTTAACAAAGTCAGTCAGCAGGTCTCTGAGAGGAGAGAGGAACGCAGCCGCCAACAGAACCTGGTAGCTACCTACACACAGACACACAGACACACACACATTTAGATCTGTAATATATCAGAATTAATCTTGAAAGCATGAACAATTAGAAATAGAGTTCAATCAGTGTTTCTAAGCTTCATATTGATCTTGACTAAGAACACAAAAACAACCTGGTGACAGATAAGGTGGCTAATTTGATTCAGTTTTAAATAAAAATGACATGAATGGAAATATTGGTTATTTTTGATGATTTTTTCGCTAAAAATGTTGGAGAATTTTAAAGTGGAAACTTTTCCAAAACTTCCAATTAAATTTTTTTGAAAGTTTTAAAATTTTCTGTGTTTTCAAAATAAATTTCTAGAATTATCCATGAAATAAAATAAAAAAAATAATTTTAGAATCTTCAAAAATGTAGATAATTTTCAATAAAAAATTTCAATGGAATTTGTTTTTTATAATTTAAAGTAAAAAAAAGAAAAAGGGAAACTCTTGAGAATTTCACTGAAAATTTTTGGAAACATTTTGAGAATTTTAAGGTTTAAAGTGGAAAATTTTTCAAAACATCCATTTACATTTTCTTTTTAACATTTTAAGATTTTTTTTTTCAAAATAAATTTCTAGAATTATCCATGAAGCAAAATAAAAAATAATTTTAAATTCTTCCAAAAATTTAGATAATTTTCAATTAAAAATCTCAATGGAATTTATTTTTATAATTTAAAGTGGAGAATATTTAAAAGAAATGTTAAAAATTTTGGAAAGTTATGAAATGTCTGAATTTTCCATAGAATTTTTGAAAAATTGAAAAATATGCAATTGAAATTTCTTGAAACTTTTTTTGAATTTTCAGGAACTTTTGATAATAAATAGAACTTTGCTGATATATGAATGCTGCTTTTTTATTTAGCAACTTTCCATAATTTCAGGCTCATGAAGGACAAAAATGAAGAATGTCACACCCCTTTTTTAATATCACGGCAAATAGAAAACAAACATTAATAAATACATCTCAAATTAAATCTTTGATATTCTAAAACCTCAAACCTTAATGATATTTATCAGCCAGGCTCTTTTTATGCATGAAAAGAGCAACATTAGTGATACTAATCAGCTGTGAAATCTGCAGCATCTGTACGATGAAGGAGACAATAATCTTTCTGCACAACAGATCCAGCATCCTTTGGAACCAATGCCTGCATTAACCCACATCAGCATACATACACCATACACTCATCATCTGCAGCTGTGTGTGTACCTGAGTATCTCTCCAGCGCTGTGATGAGAGCGGGGAGGTGGCTCACGGCCTGATACACACGGTAACAGTCCTGCAGGGTCGCAGAGTGACGGTGGAACTTCTTTGCCAGACGGTGCAGGTCAGGAAACCGGCGCAGCAAGTCCTCCTGACAGATCTGCCTGAGCTCTGAGTCGCACACAAAGCTCTCCACCAGGTCCAACCTAAACACACATGGACACACAACTGAGCAACTGATGTCCAAACAGGCTTTCATGGCAAATCACCATTACCCTCAGTGATACAGATTTGTGTCATTATGCATTTTATTCCTCCGTCTCTGACCTCTCCTCTATTTTGGTTTTGTCCATGAGCGGTTGTTTGATCCACTGGTTGACCAGACGCTGACCCTGCGGGGTACGACACTTATTCAACAGACCGGCCAATGAGTGGGCTCCACTGGTGTCGTCAGGTGACCCCTGGATGAAATAATAACAGTGATTTAAAAATAATTAAATTCAAAGCTTTATATCATGATGCCACAAAAATAAAACATGTTGGAGCTTTGTCATCAGATACAGATAAGACAGGAAAGATGAACACCTTGAGACTGTAGTCAAAATGCTGATGTCGAAACTGCATCGAGCAGATCTAAGATGGATGCAAATTACTTTCTACTGTTTTAAAAGCACATCAGCACAGAGACATGAGAGCAGGGACAGTCCACTCATACACCTCTAGACCAAACTATAATACATTATAACACATCCCATCTCAGGTCTCAGATTGGGGATGCGTAAATGTCTTCCAATTTCTATGGATGACTATTGAAAACGTGCGCTGCTACGACCAGGCCTCTGTGACTGACCTGGAAGAGGTTCAAAGCCCTCACGGCAGCGTTGTCCAGCCTCATGTACTGACCCAGATCCAGCGCGGTCAGACTGAACGAGTTAAAGTTGGACTCATCAGAGAGGAGCTCCAGGAAGCGCACAACTGCAGCCAAGCACGACATCGCCACCTAAGAATGAAACCACACACAAGAAGCACAAACATTAATAGCCACATAGTTTATTTTTGTCCAGAAACAACAACTAGTAATGAAAAAAGAAAACAAAGATGCTCCGAAAGACCAAGAGAGTCTTGTATGTCTTATTTTAGCACCTTTTTTTCTTTTAAAATCAATACTTTTTTCAACTTTTTCCATCCTCTCTTTCAATACCTCAAAAATGTAGAGGAATAAAAGTCCTCTTTGTAACACACACAGTGAACATACCTGTTTGTCGAGCTCAGGCAGTGTGTTGCTCACCACCGTCTCTCCTTTCTTTGCCCTCAGCAGCCGGTTCAGATCCTGCACCATGTCCTTACTGCTGAACTCCGCTCTCTTCCTGTCAGAGACCAGCATCCCACCACGCTGCACCACCTACACGAAAACATATAACTCCATCTTTGTATCACAATGTTAACAGTTTTTCACACCTGACCCCAGCCTAGAACAGCCCAACAATCGCCAGACTCCAGCGGCTACAACTACTGGTATCTGTCTCACCACATCATCTCTCTCTTCATCTCCCCCATCCCTCTTTCCAACCCCAACTCAGTCAAGGCTTATGGCTGTCTAACATGAGTCTGGTTCTGCTGGAGGTTTCTGCCTGTTAAAGGAAGTTTGTCCTTGCTGCTGTAACTTGCTAAATGCTGCAAAGTGCTCTGCTCATGGTGGAATAAGATGCGATCAGATCGAGTCCTGTCTTTAAGATGGGACTGGCTCTCACCCAGTCCTGATGTTGGGTCTTTGTTAATAACATAACAGCATACAGTTTAGACCTGCTCTGTCTGTAAAGCGTCCTGAGATAACGTTTGTTGTGATTTGGCGCTTTATAAATACAGATTGATTGATGCTGTGTACTTCCCACATCCCCGCCCGCCACGTACCTCCCGCAGTTTACCGCCGTCATTGCTGCCCTCGCCCTGCACTAGGAGACACTCCTTGGGGCTGATCTGGACGAGCAGGGACTCCAGGTTGGAGAAGATCTCGTTGTCCGGGAACTCACACACTCCCATCGTCCTCTGAGCTGCGTCCACATAGCCGACCCCAACCACGCGCTGTCCGTCAGCTCCCGTAGAGAAACGCACGGCTACAACTCCCGCACAACCCTCTGCACCGGCTCCACCTCCGAACAGGATCTCCTCAAACTGAGTCAGGTTTCCAGGAGAGGCCTTTGGGAGGAAGAGCGTGAAGGACAGACATGGTTTATTTCATGTGTTGTACAATTATTGTTGAAGTTTTTTTGTTTTGTTTTGTGTCACTTGAGAAACGTGATGCATTCGTAGATTTTCACTACAAACATTGAGGATGTGATGCTTTTCTCTCACTTATGCAATAACACACCAAATATCTGTTTTTTTCAAGGATTTGGCCCCATAAAATACATGAATTTAAGATTTAAAATTGAGTATTGAGACCTTAAAATTACCAGTTAACAATTTCAAGATATAGAAAATAAGCCCCAGACTAATCATCAATGAATGTAACTATTAGCTGCCTCTAAGTTCACATGTATGAGGAGTTTACCTCTGATTAAATCCACCGTAGTGTAATACTGTTCAGGTTTATCAATCTCAGCGTAAAGACCTGAGTCTCTTACATAAGCTTTCAGTTAATTAAAGTCAAACTGAGACAATCCTGTTTGGAGCTACGACAAACAAGTCAAGGACACACAGGCTGAAAATGTTATAGTGTATCTCAGACATCAGCTGGCATTACAGTGGAAATGGCAGTGTCCTACACCGGGGGTTCCCAAAGTGTTCCAAAAGTGTGGGTGTCACGCAACCCCCTGGGGGGACAAATGGGGGGTCGTGAGATGTCTTCCTGAACGTTTTTTTTTTTAAGTTAACTAAAAATATTTATTATTATCATTATTCATTTTTGTTCATTACCTTGTTTTCTTGTTTATGTTTATTTATTTGCACAATCAAAAGAAAATACATACCAAAAAAATAGTAAAGATAAATAATACATTGTGCAGGAAGAGGCAGAAAACTCAGGGATAGTCTTCTAAAATCAAAAATGAATGAAAAAAACACAAAATTGACACATAAAGACAATAGTTGATACTAAAAATAAAATAACATAAGACTATACAAAATTAACAATAAATATAAATACAGTTATTACATCAACAGAATTCAAAAGTACAAAATATGAATATGATGTGTATGGACACCTACTCTGAGTATGTGGTTGACCTTGTTTTCTTATGTTTACCTTCCTTTTTGTTTGAACTGTTAATTATTATTATTTGTTTATTATTATTATTATTATTATTAGCATTTTTTTGTATTTATTAATGTTTTCTTCTTTTTGTTGGTTTTGTATTACTTATATATAATATGTTAACTTGTGGTGAACAAAGAAACACTGCATACTGAAAAAATGCACAAAAAAGTTGAATGACAAAAGTTATCTAAAAAAAAACAATTTCTTGTAAAAAAAAAAAAATGAACAAAAATAGTAGCTAAACATGAAATAAAATCTTGAAAATAGAAAATGTAGCCTTATCTGGCAGAGTTTATCCTGAGGAAATTGTCAGGTCTGTCCATAAGAGGTCATTGTGTATCCACTATTATTGTTTCTTTGTCACAATTGCAGGGAAATTGAAGTTATCAGAGAAGAGTGGACATCATAATGGATGAACAAAATCTGATCCATGGTCTATGACCTCCTTACCTTCTTTGGACTCTTATTCCAGGGTGGCTGATGTTGTGTTTTTTCTGGACTCAAAACAAACACAACTGGAAGGACTTTTTTTTTTTACTTTTACTCATGTTGCTATACTGTTGTATCTACCTGTCCATTCCAAATAAAGGTACAATTAAAAAAAAAGAAAATAGAAAATGTAATGAGTTGTCTGCCTTTCTTTTTGCCAGATGACTCCTCAGTTTAGGGTTAGTGAACAGTTAAATATCAAAAGTATCAGTAGCAGTAGGTTAATTCATAACAGCACAGGAAACACAGCCACATGCCCATATAGGTAGGGTCATTTTCTGTAGACCAGTTAAATGAAGCCACATTAAATCACTTTGAGGGACAGTTGGGGTCGCGAGTCTTTGGCCCCTATATTTTGGGGGTCAAGTTTGGGAACCCCTGTCCTACACAACAAGACAGTGATGGATTCATTGGTCAACACTGCATCTGACATTTACTGGTGGGATGATTTTGACACAGTTGTACCACACAACAAAGAGCAGATGCATCACAAGCTTGCAGCAACAACAGTGTGCAGAGAAGGGTTCAAGTTGGAGCCAGGAAACAGGTTGCTGCTTCCAGGAGAGAAAGGAGAGGCAGGGGGAGAGAAGGTATGACATGCTGCAAAGAGCCCAGGTTAGATTACTGTAAGGATGTGGCCTTGATGAGTTGGGACAGAACTCCAGGTGAGCTTTAGCTCACAGAGTCAATAAATTGTCGGTATACAGCAACACATGAAAGGCACTTCCACTTATTTAACCCACATTTGCAAATCTTTATGATCCAAGTGTTACCTTGTACTCGATCCTCCAGTCGTGCTCCTTGCTGCTCTTGCTGTGGTTCTTGTACACTTCCACTCTGTACTGCTTCACCAGCAGCAGGTCCTTCGCAAAGGCCTCAAAGTTGAGCTTGCTCAGGACCACACTCTCCAGCTTACGACTCCCTGCAGACCAACACGCTCAGATCAACAACAATAACAACATGGATCACTTTGTGCAGCAGCTAGCAAGGCTACAGCTAACTCATTGAGTGCATTTGAAGCTAGCTTAGCTTTCCTCTACATCTAAAAGTATCAACAACACTGATTAGCTCGCGATAGCACCTGCAGTCAGATTAGTGGCATGCTTTAGTAAGCTCCACAGGCCATGCAGTGTACCTGAGCCCAAATGTTTGATGACCCCATTCGTCTTGAAAACTTCCTTCGCAGCGAATATGGCGTCTTTCCCGTGAACGGTGTAGTAGTCGTTCCGGTCAAATATCCTGAAAGTGGTGTCCGGTTTCTCCGGCATGGAGAAAATGAAGCTGAGGAAGCCATGCTCGGCTGCACTGTCCATGGACAGGTTCTGTTTCGGTTGCACCGCCATGCTGGAATCTCCCGCCACTGTTGTGGCCAAACCGGAAATACGTCATTAGGGTACCTTTTTTCCGTTTTCATTTTCCAGATGTTATGGTTTTAATGTAGACCAATATATATGTAAATATTTCAAAGGCCGCCACCAACAGGAGAAAATCTGGAATATAATCATTTTTGGAATAACAACTATAACAGTAAAAAAAAAAATGATGAAAAAGGGCCAAAAAATAAAAATAAAAACTAGTTAAAAAGTCAACCCACAGGCAACAAACGTATTTTATTCCTTAAAATATATTGTGTATTTTTTATGTAACTTTTTTTATTATTTGGAAATTTTTCCCTTTACATTTACAATAAATAAATTTACGGAAGAGGCTCAGGGCCACTGAAAAAAAAATAATAAGTTCTAATTTTTTTTATTATTATTATTCTGAGAAAAAAGTCAGAATTCTGATATTAAAGTCAGAATTCTGAGAATAAAGTCAGAATTCTGACTTCTGAGAAAAAAGTCAGAATTCTGAGGAAAAGGTCAGAATTCTGAGATTGAAGTCAGAATTAAAAAATGTGTTACACAAAGATCGTACTTAAAGTTAGAATGGGACATTCAAAAATACTAATATTCAAGCTAGATTTACCTGAGGTGGACTGGTAGAATTAGGATACTGGATGTTCTCCTTCTTCATGAAAAATAAAAAGACGCTGCTTGTTTTTCAGTAGCATGTCATGTTTTTGGGAATGTCCTCCTGTTCTTTTTGTCATAAAAAATTTTAAAAAAAGAAGATGAATTGAAACAAAAAAGTAGAAGGATGACACACCACAGAATAATATGACTGGTAGCTGGAGAGAGGCCACCTCCTGGTCACTGCTGAAGTGCACTTGAGTTAGACACTGCAGTCTCTAAGGATCCTGTTTGTGCATGTATGTGTGTATTTCCTGTGCTTTATAACTTTAATAACTTAGAAAATTAAAATTGAACTTGCCCTCAGGGTGTAACAGTATTCCTCCTTCCTCTCTCCTGAAATCTCTCACACTCAGTGCTACAGTAATACTGTACCCTGTTAAAGCAAATAGTGCAAAGTAAAGGGACATAACAAATAGACTCCCCAATAGTTCCCTGCATATAATCAGATTTTCATGCAGAGCAGTTTACCCTTTAGTGAAATAAATAAGTAAGCAGTCATCATGAATGATTTCAGCGTGTGTTCTTTGTAATATCAACTCTACAGTCTCTTATTCCAAACCTACCTATCTTGTCCCTGGCTCCCACACAGTTGTTTATGGGGACATAATGTACTGGAACACTGTTAGTTCAAAAGAGTGCACTGTAACTCTCTTTAATTTCACTGCTATCTAACCAGGTGAGTCTTTTACATTGTCTTTTCAAGGTAGAACTGCTCAACACAGCATGTTAGTAACTTATAAGGTAAAATTATAAATCACAAGAGACAGACGAAACAACTGAGCCCTTTTTAAATTAGTCAACTATTCTCTTTCTGTGAAACAGTCAAGAAAAAAAAGTTCAAATTAAGTTCAAATGTTTTAAAAATATGTTTATCAGGTAAAACGTGAGGCTACTCAGGATGAATCTATTCAAAGTTTTAAAAGCTTATAGTAAAGGGACATTTTCTTACATTTTCCGGACATGTAAACAAGTGAAAAGATTTACTCCATTGAAAAAAAGTCTTAACTCTTTCTGAAGGGTTTTTGAAAACAGGCAAAACCTCCAACGGTTTCACAGATCACAAGAATGTAGCCAAAGTTTTGTTTGCTGTTTTTATTTAAAGCTCCAGTGAGGGACTTTTGTTTTGTGTCTATTTTTAGCGCCCCAAGTGGACAAAGCGATCTTTGCTGATTTTGTCTTGTAAATGTGTAAGTAGTGTTTCTTGACCAAAACATCTCAACTCCTTTTACAGTCAAATGTGTGTCTCATCAAGAATCTCTGCTGCTGTATGTGTGAAAAAATACTCCTACTCATAAGTGTACAGTTAATTAGGTCTGACACCAAGCGGCAACCTCCGGTCGCAAACTATGAAGCCCATGTGGAAGTGTTATAAACTGCAATACATCGAGAATCCACTTGAGGCTGGCTGCCGAAACACCGGAAACCACATACACACCAATTAAAAAAAGACGATATTTGCAGCATTAATAAACATGTTTACAGCCTGGTTCAAAAAACAGCTTGGCTCTATGTAGCTAATATCTCTATCGGCACACACTGTACGGGGTTGAATTTTTTTCTAACCTGACGGTTCAGAAGATATTAAGATTACAAGTTTTTGCCCAAATAAGGACATGACTGATCGACTCCCGGTCGGGAACACATAGCTGTTGGCTTGGAGGCTCACACTCCGCCTCTTTACGTCACACTCTGCCTGGTTGAGTTCCGCATTTCCAACATGGCTGCCGCCGTCGAGTGGCTTCAAAACAGCGCTCAGGAACAGATGGGTGACGTCATGGATACTACGTCCATATTTTAAACAGTCTATGTCTGACACCTACTGGTTTCAGGGATTAAAAATAACTTGATAGAAAAAGTATCTCTTCACTGTGATGTTTTTTTTTTACTTTTTTTGGTCATAAAGAGACATCAATATTTATTTCAGTGTGTTTCATAACCAATTTAAAACTTCTCACAGGACCTTTAAAAAACAGGGGGCAGAAGTAAAGCACACTTGTTAAGAACATATGTAGTCACATAGTACATATCATTTACTCGTAACTCAATGTGATTTGAGTGGATATGTTACACAAATAACGTACTTAAAGTTAGAGTCGGACATTCAAAAATAATAATAATATTCAAGCTAGATTTACCTAAGGTGGACTGGAAGAATTAGGATGTTGTATGTTCTTCTTTATGAAAAATAAAAATATGCTGCTTGTTTTTCAGTAGCATGTCATGTTTTTGGGAATGTTCTCCTGTTCTTTTTGTAAAAAAAAATAAAAAAAAAGAAGATGTATTGAAACAAAAAAGAAGGATGACAAACCCTAGAATAAAAGATAACTGCTTGTTTGCCTGGCAATAAGGGAAACTATCTTAGCTCAGTAGCTCAGTCTGCAGGGACTTGGCTTTGGAACAGCATGGACCACAGTAGGATAGGACTTGTGGCTGGAGAGAGGCCAGTCCACCTTCTGGTCACTGTTGAAGTGCCATAGAGATAGACACTGCAGTCTCTAAGGATCCTGTTTGTGCATGTATGTGTGTATTTCCTGGGCTTTAATAACTTAGAAAATTAAAATTGAACTTGCCCTCAGGGTGTAACAGTATGTCTCCTTCCTCTCTCCTGAAATGTCTTACGCGCAGTGTTACAGTAATACTGTACCCTGTTAAAGCAAATAGTGCAAAGTAAAGGGACATAATAAACAGACTCCCCACAAGTTCCCTGCATATAATCAGATTTTCATGCAGAGCAGTTTACCCTTTAGTGAAATAAATAAGTAAGCAGTCATCATGAATGATTTCAGCGTGTGTTCTTTGTAATATCAACTCTACAGTCTCTTATTCCAAACCTACCTATCTTGTCCCCGGCTCCCACACAGTTGTTTATGGGGACATAATGTACTGGAACACTGTTAGTTCAAAAGAGTGCACTGTAACACTGTATTTACACTAGACAATGTGGGCTGTATTGATTATCAAGATCTGCCAATCATAAATGCCTAAAAAGTAAATAACTTTCACAGTTAAATGTATGAACAAGGGTTTAGTAGCCTTAATGACGCATTAATGGGATAAGGAAGCTGGGTAGAGTAAACAAACAGTAAGTTGTTGCATATTTAATTGCTACTAAATGTCTGACTTTGTATTTATTTATCCTTAAGAAGCACTTACAAATGATTAAATAATCTTCACTCATTAAAAGGGCTTTGGCATAATTGAAAAATCAACATCTTTATTGATATTGAAGGCGGGTTTCCTCTAACACCTGCATGGTTGTTGAAACATTTTCAAATAATAAGCACATCAGCAAATGTTGTAAAGTTTGACAACAAATGTCACAATCTTTTGACCAGGGTCGTGTCCCGAGGGGTGGCCAGGCCTCCCTTGTGATCTAATTGGCCACCCTAGGAGTCAACACCAAACCCTGATCTATGATTAGTCCTTGATTTTGGTTAAATCAGCTATTTGAACTGTGTTGCAACCATAGACTCCATAAAACATGGATGTAGTTTCAGTGGCATCAACTACAGGTTTCTGAAGCAGGGTTTGAAGTCAATCTAAGGCGGTCGCCATGTTGGAAATGCTGACTCAACTTTACTTTCGGTCAATCTTGAAACCGACAAAGAGGTGAAGCTGAGATGGGCCGTTAGCCTCCTAGCTACAAGCTGGTTTATACTTCTGTGTAGTTACTTGTTCCACGATGTGTCCATGTGGCGTAGCTATACTCTACCAAAATACTTGAGGGCAGTGTGTTCTCTCTGATATTCAGGTCGCCTGTTTCCGGTCCCGCTACGTTTCCTGCTTGCATTTTCACGGCAATTCAGAACGTGTTAATGTAAAATTACAGCTGATACATGTTGCTGTTTGTCATCAATCAACTGTTACATGGAATAACAGAAATGCACAGCCAATGCACTGCCATTTCGGAAGTGCTGTAAATGCAGCAAACACAATGCAGTCCAGCTGGCCAATCACAGGGCCTGTGGTCTTTGCCGTTTCGATTAGTAGTTACATTTTTACGGTGGCCCTGTAGGCCAAAAGTAACAAATATTTAAAAAACGCAAAATTAATTTCACTTAGCAAAAAAAATTCTGAATCAGAAAATACATTTCAGAATCACAAAATAAATTTCAGTTTCACCAAATAATTTTCAAGAAACCGGAAAGGGTAGGACCATGGTACTTGTTTGTGATTGGCTAAACCCAAGTCTGTCCGGCATCAGTCATTTATCATTTCCTGTTTACAGTGGATACTGCAATAGCAGAGTCAGTGCAAAATTTCAAGAGTTTACCAGGATGGAAGAGGAGCTTGAGTTGATAGCGCAATACTTCAACAAGGGACATACATATAAAATGATAAATGACTGATGCCGGACAGACTTGGGATTAGCTAATCACAAACAAGTACCATGGCCCTACCCTTTCCTGAAGTTTATTTTGTGATTCTGAAATTTATTTTGTGATTCTGAACTTTTTTTGCTGAGTGAAATTAATTTTGCACTTTTGAAATATCTATTACTATTGGCCTTCAGGGCCACCGTACATTTTGGAGGAAGTGCACTTTAAGCTATGTGCATAGGCTTCTGCGTTGAACAAGAGCTATGCAGACCTACAGTGACTATTCCCCGCAGAGGCATTAACCAGGCTTAACTGTTATATTGTGACTGCCTGCAAGTAAACTCGGTCGTGCCCTTTATCAGTCTCAATATCTTAAAAATGGTCTAGTTCAGTTTGTAAAAAAAGAAAAAAGACCTATTCAGATCAAAGCTATTTTGTCAACCAGGCTGTAAACATGTTTAATTTAGCTCTAAAAATGGGCATTTTAATATGGGTGTTCTTAGGACTTCATGGGCTTTTGTAGGCAGCCTCAAGTGGACACTCTAGGAACTGCAGTTTTTTATCACTTATACATTGTCCTCACATTTCAACACCAGAGGTTGCTGCTACAGGCTCTCTGTGTGCAGGAGTCTCCCTGCACATTTTTCAGTAGGCTACCATAAACTGTGACTTAAACAAATATCTTCTTTTGGAGTCATTAAAGGAGTATGCCTAAGATTTTTACAGTTGCCATTGTGTTGTGTTCTTTTCAAGGTTGGATAAAATAATACACAGAAATAAAGCTTCTATTTCATATTTGAATGTAAGTAATAAACATAGATTTGACTAGTGGAGACAGAGAGGGAATTAACATCATTTATATCTGTGTGTGTGTGTGCACATACTTCACGCCACCTCTACATAAGTCAGTGGCCCCAGTTGGGCCATTCAAGCCATAAAAGCCTGGACACGCCCCTACTACTTTAGACCATACTGATGATTTTATTTCTCCTTCTCCTGAAATACAATGTGTCTGCAACGTGTTTTTATTCACTGCTTGTCTTCTCAGTGTTTCTGACGTGAATAAAATGCTATGTGCATAGTTGTAAAGTTGGATTTATGAAGAATTAACCAAAATAGGCGTAGCTTATTAGGCCCAGCTGCACAATAGCCATGTCTCCCACGTGAAGTCATGAGGCTGCAGATTTGTGTATGGGAGGCCTCTGTCTAGTCGTTGATTATCATAACTTGATCAGAGGTACAGTAGAGAATGGAGACGGATGATGATAATACAGTAAGCCCCGCGTCAATTGATGAGATGCGGAAAATGCAGATGCATGATCAGTGGTGGACAAAGTACACGTCGTCATTACCTAAGTCAAAGTATAGATCCTCCTGGTCAAATATTACTCCAATACAAGTGAAAGTTGCTCTGTCAAATTATTACTTGAGTTAAAGTACTGAAGTACTGGCTTTTAAAAATACTTAAGTATTCAAAGTACTTCTTAAAAAATCTTAAAACATTGTATTTTCACAAAGTATGAGAGCAGTCAAGACTAAATAGGAGTGTATTCGCTTACATTATGTTTATTTAGAAAACATAACTTTAAATCTCTAAAGACTAAACCATGGAATAAAGACAGACACTAAGTTACTCCAAGCACAGACAACTTAGTTTGAAATGTTCATCTGGAATGCGTTACATAGCTCAACAATGGGTACCATGGGTGCCCAAGCCTTCAGCTGATCAGCACCCAGACTCTGGAACTCCCTCCCCCCCACACATAAGACAGTCGGACTCCATAACATCATTCAAATCTCAACTCAAAACTCACCCTTTCAAACTGGCCTATTCCCTCTAACTGGACTCTCTGCACTTCACTAGTTTGTAGCTTTTATTTATGCCATTTTTTTGTTTTTTTGTTTGTTTGTTTGTTTTTATGATGTTTTAATGATGAATGTTTTTATTATTTGTAAGGTGACCTAGGGTGATTTGAAAGGCGCCCAAAATAAAATGTATTATTATTATTACCCACACCCAACCTGTCTGGCCTCAACAACAGAGCCACCATACGCAGAGCACGCACTATAACACTGGACCCCCAACACCCCCTCTACTCGGTCTTCACACTACTCCCCTCCGGTCGCAGATACAGATCCCCTTACTGTAGGCGAGCCCGGTTTGGCAGAAGCTTTGTCCCATCGGCCATAGCACTGCTAAACAGAATGCCACTGTAATGTGTTCGGTGTGCATATATGTGTCCAGTGTGTTCATATGTGTTCGGTGTGTTTTATATGTGTCCAGTGTGTGCATATGTGTCTGGTGTGTATATTTGTGGGATGTGGTGCACCATTGCTGTGAGGCTGGGTGGATGTTTATGGTTATTGTGTTGATACATGTATTCCTGTACAGACGGTGGCAACAAATCTCCTTATTAAGGATAAAATAAAGTTATTACAAGCTTTCTCAGGTTGGACAGTGAATGTTTGTATGTTTGGGCAGAGTGGGAAACAGGGAGAACATTTGAAACTATACATATCATTCTTTATTTTAAACACCTCTAACACGGGCTGAAGATATGACCATGGGTGCTCAGGTGGAGGATTATAGCCATCATTACCACCTCTAAATGAACTGCCTGATCTGAGTGAAATTTGCTCTGTGTTTGATATACAGGTATGACAAAACCACTGAGACAAACAGAACTACACAAACACATTTTACTGTCTTAGGGATCAGATTTCAGAAAAGAGAAGGAAATTCATGCGCTGACTTCAGAGCAACAGTAGTGAGTAACTAGAGCACTGATAGAAATGTAGTGGAGTCAAAAGTCATAAGTACCCCAACAAAATAATACTCAAGTAAAGTACAGACACTCAAAAAAATCTACTTAAGTACAGTACTCAAGTAAATGTACTCTGTTACTGTCCACCACTGATGATAGGCCACTTGCTCTGTGAGGGGAGGAGAGGGGTGGGGTGGGGTGGAGGGGCCGTGATGACATTTAACCCAGCTGACGAAACTAAACGTTTGACGTAGGCTGCACCTTGACGAATGGGAAACTGATGCGCACGCGGCCGCCGGGTTTGGCTTTAAAAACGCACCAGGAGCGAGGTAAACCTATCAGACCTGCCAGATTGCCCAACTTCAGGACTCATCTTCTCCTCCTCTGCTCCTCCTCCTCTTCCAGAGCCCAAAAAGCGCTCCGACATGAACGGCCTGTGCAGCGATCCCGTGGAGGAGTTCAACCGTAACAAAGGCTTCGGCGACCTCATCATGGACTCCAAGAAGTCCGCCGTGCTCTGCAAGCACGAGACGTCTCGCAAAGAAGCCGAGGACAAGTCCCGCTTACCCACGCTGGAGGCTGCCTACACCAGCATCCTGCGGGACCTCGGGGAGAACACGGACCGGCAGGGACTGCTGCGCACGCCGCTGCGCGCAGCCAAGGCCATGCAGTTCCTCACCAAGGGCTACCACGAGACCATCGAGGGTGAGTCAACAGGTGGACTTGCACTGGAGGAGTAGGCTATGTTACTGTTTGTCAGTCATTAATGTGGTATGGTGTCTTTTCCTCCTTTAGGGCAACATAACTGGAACTTTAAGATGCAATGTGTAAATATAATCTATAAGTAGATGGTTAAATTGCACTTGATTGCATTAAACTGTAACTTTTAGTAAGCTATTGTCAATATGTTTGCTTCACCACAAAAACAACAGCTCCTTTTAGATCAGTGGTGTCCAAACTTTTTTCAAAGAGGGCCACATTTTATGTTGTCAGAATACCTCAGGGCCAGTGGCTCCTACTGAGACTTAGGAATCATAAAAGTTATATCTGAAATATTTATTTAATAACATTTTTTTTCTCTCAATAAAATAGTAACTAGGTAGTCCTCAGTTCCCCAACAAGCCATGTAAAGATTAGCAAACATTATCTTCTTCTGGAGAAAAATGTTTTTCATTAGGGTCGGGCAATGTGGGAAACATATTGTATCATTACTTTCCTATGCCAGGATCACAATCTGGATTTCATCTGAAGCCATGTGAAGATTTTTGAGACGTTTCTGGATTGATTTTAGTTTTGTTTGTGCGTTTGAAAGAAACTGAAAATGTACAGATGATTCAGAATGTGATAATTTTCTCTGCTATTAATAACACAATATAAGATGGAAGCTTGGGGCCATAAATAAATGGACCTTGGGCCGCGATTGGCCCCCGGGCCGGACTTTGGACATGCCTGTTTTAGATGATTCAGGACAAAATGAAGCAACAATAGAAAAGGGTACACACACAAAATACTGAATAGTAACTTTAGAGTAAGGGTAAGACTTTGGATTCAGTAGACTAATATTCCAAAGTGCATTTGACTATATTGGATCCCCAAATATTTGGATTACAGCAGCTAATAGAGAAGACATGAGTCTAGGGCTGCAACAAGTAGTTGATTAATTGATGTACTGAAAACAAAAAGGCGACTGTGGTTGTGTTTATTCTGTAATGAAAGCAAAAGTTCTGTGTCCTTTGAAATATTGAAAATTTTTCAGATTTTGTTGTAAATATTTCAGTGTGTATTTTGCATTATTTCGGAACATTTTTCAGTAGAATTGTCATGTATTAAAGTTTGTTTCTTTTAGACATCCTAAACAATGCAATATTTGATGAAGACCACGACGAAATGGTGATTGTGAAGGGCATCGACATGTTTTCACTGTGTGAGCATCACCTGGTGCCATTTTTTGGAAAGGTAAGTCTGTGTATCAACCTAAAGGGGTATTAAGTTAATGCACGTGGAGGGTTTTTGGGTTCAAAGTAAATATTAGATTGACCTTAAAAACAAACAACTGACCACTATAACCTCTGTGCTGTGGGTTTGCTAGCTAGCTAATATGTTTGTGTGGGTGTGTGTGTGTGTGTGGGGGGGACGGGGGGACGGTATGAGTTGCATTGTTGATGTTTGCAATCATTTGCTCTGATTGTGTGACCTCTGCTCTCTCTGGTTGTGGTCTATCTCCAGGTTCACATCGGGTATATTCCCAACAAAAAAGTGGTGGGACTGAGCAAGCTTGCTAGGTAAGCAAGCACACACACACACACACACACACACACACACACACACACACACACACACACACACACACACACACACACACACACAGTAGCTGTGCATTTCTGCTGTTAGTGCCAGGTGACTACTTTCTTCTGTTGTCTCAGTGCATTGACCTGGAGGCTTAAGTCTAAGCCCAGAGCCCGTCTCATCAAGCTCACTCACAGACACAAATCTTAACTCTATCTGCTTAGAAAATCCCCCTCAGACTTGTGGGAATCAGCCATTATTATCACAGCCTCACCTGTCTGACCTTTCTCTGCCTCTCCTCATAATATTACACCCACCTCTGAACGTACAGCAGCCCCAGACAAACATAAACGGAGTCACAGAGTTTTTGGTTGAATCTTGCTCTACAGATTCAGGGAATTGTGTATAGGGTGAATGATTCACAGATGAAGAGTCCATACCACTGGACAGACTGAGTGAGGGCCAGGGTACAAGGCCTGATGCCAGTCTCTATTTATCAAAAGATTAATCATTGTTGCGTCTGCTCGGTAATCACTCCTCTACGCTATGCTTGTGTTCTGCTTTCTGCAGGATTGTGGAGATCTTCAGTAGGAGGCTTCAAGGTGAGCTACTGAAGCAATTACAAATGTATCAACAAGATTTGAATTCAGTCACAGTCAACTGTTCAATCAGGAATATGAATCTGGCTTACACATGTCGCTGTATATGATTTTGTTTAGTTCAAGAGCGTCTGACCAAGCAGATTGCTGTGGGAATATCAGAGGCTCTTCAACCAAAGGGTGTGGCTGTAGTCATTGAGGCAGCGTAAGTACACCTTCATCATCATCCTCAGCAGCATTTGGGTGTATTAGTAATTAAGACATTTCACATTTCTGAATGTAATGCAAATAAATGAGAGATTATTTTATGTAAACAAGCGACTCTTTTTAACTATCATGTCCCCTTTTGTTGATGCTATCAGAAGTTCAAGCTAGCAATCAGCTTCTTGCACATTGATTGGTACCAATTTATTAGTGAAAAATAATGCTTTTTGGATTAATACCTGAATTTAGTTAATTTGCACACATTTTTTGTTTGTTTATTTGTCATGTTCCATATTGTTATAGCAATATTGAACAATGACATTGCACATCTATATTTGTTATAGTTGCATAGGCAACATTTTAAATGCTCATGTTTCAACTAAATGGGAACATACCTGAAATATCAGACTGATCTTTAAAAAAGCCATCAGGTTTATACCTAAATTAAAAGCCAAATGACTAAACTCAAAAACAATTCTCCTTCAAATTTAATTTACCGATTCACGAGTTACAAATAATGGGTCTGTGTTGTGCTTAAGTTGATTTACAAAGGAACTACAGGCCTACTTTACTCAATGGGATTATTCGTCTCATCACGGTTTGTTATTTTCACTGTCACCCTGCTCATGAATTATTATAGCCACAGAAAGATGTAGAATCTGTTGTCTGCAGCAAGATACCACACAAGATAATAGAGGAACATTGATGTAATAAAAATAACTCAGCTTGTATCCTGTGTGGCTTTAAAGACAAACACTTTTTTTGTTTTGAGAATGTGAATTCTTAAGTTATGACAGGCGTTTGTGCTCAGTTAGATTCAAGCTCTGATTCAGTTTACTTGGTTTGGAGGAACAGTTGTGCTTAGCTGCTAGAGGAAAGCTAGTGCTGGCAAACATGAGCTAATCGATTGACTAAGTAAATATAACTTAACTAAACTTTATTTATATAGAACCTTTCATACATAACAACATGCAGCCCAAAGTGCTTCACAGAATAACAGAGAGACAGAAAACAACAGTAATGGTAAAATTATAAAAGGCATGATTATAAATAAAATATTTAAAAATAAAATAAAATCAATACAGTAAAATTGATAAAATAAGTTATAGTGGAAAGAAAAGTTAAAAATAAGGTAGCGTTAACAAGATCAGATGAAGACAAGAAATAAATAAATAAGATAAATATATGTTAAAGCAATGATTCAAATAATAATGATTCAAATAATAATAAAAATAATAAAAATAATAATGCAGTCCAGGTCTAAAAATAAATTACTCCAAATTAAAAGCTAGATTAAAAAGGTAAGTCTTAAGTTTATTTTTAAAAACAGCCAGAGAGCTTGCCGTTTTAATGTCCAGAGGCAGAGTTCCACAGTTATATATATATATAGTTATAAATATAACAGAGATACTTCTCTGTTAATGTCTTTTCTGCACTTGTGTTACTGTTAATATTTAATATGAGCCTCTAATTGTCATTTGTGGCAACTGTAGCTTCTCAAAAACAGTTACTATCACATTAAAAGAGCGCTACTGCTCGTTAGCACTACATTTCCATGAGTTTTTTTTTTCTCTTAAATTCTACATAGTCTTTATAACTGTTTAAATGTAGCTTCTTAATCACCCATAGTGTAAATCAACAGCTACTTTGGTTTGTTTGTATTATAGTGGAAGCAGCTAATGTTGCCTCAAGGAGAGACTATTAAGCAGAGCTGAGATACAGGGTAAAGATGAATACTAAGACTCGCTGCTTGATGTGAGCAGACATGAATTTGGCTTTTAGGCTTTCAACATCTCCTTAGAGATATTTTTGGAGATAGAAGTTGTCATATTTGGACAGAAAGGTTGAGCATGGGAGGGCAGACAGGTTAGCAAACTGTAAGTTGTAAGCTAACATTAGCTAAGTTGGGAAACTGTTACAGAATTAATGGCAAGGAGATTTGAAACTAGCTTCTGAGACCATATGAACATTTCTTGTCTTACTGGAGGATTGTTCAACGTTTGGTAAAAGTGTATAACAACACTCAACTTCTATGTTGCTCCACACCCCAGATGTTTCAGATCAGCTGGGTTCCCATTACACGCATGTTCTACAGGTCAAGATTTTTCTCTTAGGCTGTCAAAGTTCACATCTGCAAAAACTCAGCAATGTATTTGTGTTTGCAGGCACATGTGCATGGTCATGCGTGGTGTCCAGAAGATGAACAGCCGCACAGTGACAAGCACCATGTTGGGGATTTACCTAGAAGACCCCAAAACCAGAGAGGAGTTCCTGACTCTTTCACAGACCCCATAACCGATATCATACACCATTCACTCCCGAGCCTCTGTAGCACTACTGTAGCACACAGAAAGCTCTAGAGTAACAGTGGATCTGCATCTGACTTAAATTTAAGAACACACAAACCAATAGCAGGTCAAAACAAAGCTACTGTTTGATGCAGAGTCCAAGCCAACTCTGAAGCTCACCTCAATACACTGAAGCCTGATAGAACTCAGTCCTGCTGCAGAACTCCATCATTTCAAATCACTGTGAACATCATAGGAAAAATGACTCACATTCATGGTGCCTTTGGTAGTCTTACATAGCAATATTGTTGTTATAAAGTGTTAAACTGAGTGCAATATTGCAACTTGACAATACTTTTGATGGGAATTGAACTGGTGCTTTTCCTTGCTTTATTATTTAGCATACAGAGTCTAATAATTGTAATAATTTAACATTTATATTTACATGTATAATGTCTTTGTAAATTATTACATTTTTAAGATTTGAATGAAATGATAATATATGTAATTCCAAAGAGTAAATGAATAAAGTATGGAATAGACAATTGGTTTTATCAATGAACGGTGTATCATGTATGTCAAGGATGATTTGCCTGAATAAAAACGTGCAAACATTTTAAAGGTTGCCAACCTCACGTTGTCTATGTCAATGAAAGATAACAGGTGGTGTTATTGTAGCTTTGTGAATGATATTCTAGAGGGCATTGACCGGTTTTCAGTTTGATTCTACTGTCAACAGATTTCTAGTATTCAGAAAAGTTACGAGATTAACCCTCCTGTTATGTTAGTTTCTTAGGGGCAGCAATAATCTTCCTGGGTCAACTCGACCCCAGGCATATTTAATGTTTCAAGAGTGTCAGAACCCAAAAAAATCCCAATTTACATTTTTTAAATCACATAATTAACTCTATTACTAACCATTTAAATCAATATTTAGTACATAGGTGTTCTTTAATTATCACAGATCATAGTTCAATGAGGATAATTCACTTGTTTTTATGAAAATTCATGTTAAAACTTTTTTTTATGTAAACTGGAAAGTGATTGGAGCGAAATATGTCACACAGTTGCAAAGAAACATTTAGTATTTGACACTTCTGACCCCTTTTAGCCTCCACCTTGACTGTAATATAATATGTAATATAAACATGCAGGGGGGGTTGCAAATGTGTGAAATTAACCATTTTCATTTATGTGTTGTTCACGCTAATTAATCCACGCAGAAGAAGTATCATAGCGAAAAAAATACTTTTAACATTATTGGGTGGGGTTTTTAACTTTAAAATGGGTCAATTTGACCCACAACATAACAGGAGGGTTAAGTATCTTAAGAAAGGTTCAACATGGTGCAAGCTGCTCTGTTAGGCTTTTCTTGAGCCTATTTTGGACAATATAGGACCAACAATGATGTTTCTAACACTCAGGTATTATTTCTGATGTTTACAATGTTCTACAACTTGGTGAAAAGGGAGAGCCTACTAACATAGTTTAAATGACACTAAATATTCCTCTGGACAGTTTCATAAACCCAAGTGATGAAAGATTTGACCTGATTTGAGGATTTAAGGTACTAAAACATCCATCCATCCATTATCTTGACCGCTTATCCAGCTGGCTTTGGGCGGAAGGCACGGTACACCCTGGACAGGTCGCCAGCCTATCACAGGGCGAACGCAGAGAGACAGACAACCATTCACGCACACACTCACACCTACGGTCGAGAACCCACGCATGCACGGGGAGAACATGCAAACTCCACACAGAAAGGCACCTGACTGACCGGGGAATCGAACCAGGAACCTTCTAGCTGTGAGGCAATTTATATCCAAGGATATGCATTTACCTTTCTACTCACATAATTATCAAAGTTAAATGTTTTAAAGTAAAATCATACCATACAGGCAGAATGAAATGTGTCTTCATCGTCCTAAATAACCTCACAAATGGGGATAACTATGTTGGTTTACCTTAAGGCTCAACATTGGATCCATTGTTATTGACTTTGTATATTAATAACCTATCGGAAACTGTCCAGCTGCTGTTACTATGTACACATATGCTGATCATGCGGTCATATTTATTGGTGCTAAAAATAAGAGGCAGGTGAACTATCATCCACTTGGTCAACAACTCTAATTGGATGAAAACTCAATGTTTACATCTCATTGTCAATAAAGCTGTGTAGGTTTTATTCAAGGTCTGTAAACAGAGTTCCAGACCTAGATGTCATAGCAGCAGGGAGATTAAGGGAAGACAAAGAGTAGTTAATGAGCTTACATGGTTAGACATAAACAAACATGAACAGGTTATACTCAAAAACATGTGTTTCAAAAATCAGTGAAAATAACATTTTCACATTTTGACATGAGGATCAATTTAACAACTGCGGCCTCATAGCTAGCTCTGAAAAAAATTGGGTAAAAGTCAAATTCACATGATTGTTGAATTTGACCATTTGGGAATATGGTTGATGTATGGCTGATATTTTATTTCTGTGTGACATTTATTCATAGTTTTGCCATTCCTCCATTTACTGTATCTTTTAAACCAAGGCTAAAATAAACTACTGGAGCTTCTACAGGAGGGGACAGCTGCAAAACACATAGACAAAGTAACCTTGAGAAGACAGTGTTTTCTTATATAGCAGCACATTCTGCATGTGGAAAACTATACAAACAAAACAAAGGAACATCTCTAAATTGATGATACAGTGCTACCTTGACAAACAGATACATTTTCCTCTATCATGAGATGTTAGGTCATGGTTTTACTTTTTCTATGTGTGCCTCTGTATGTTTTCTATTCTTAAATAAAAATATCTCAAACCTGGAGGAAAAGTGAGGGGTTAACTACAGGCATTGAGCTCAATCCCCTCATGAAATGTAACACAAAATGTCATGGCAATGGGTCACTTTCGACCAAAAATAGGGAGCCACAAAAAGTCATAATGTAGACTGGTCCTGCGTTCTTTACACCAGTGGCTCTTACAGTAGGGTCCTAGGAACCCTGGGGGTCCGTGAATCATAGCGTGGGGGTCCGTGAAATAATTATGATACATTTCTAATAAATTATAAAATTGTGCTGTGTCGTTAAAAACAGCATATATACAGATGAGGACCATTTGCGCCAATGAAACCAGCATATTGTGCACATTACTCCCACCCTAGTTAGCTTTGGGCCAATAGAAACTGATATGACTGTGACACTCGCATCAATCTGTCATGTATCACTCATTCTCACCTCACTCCGGTCACAACTGTTCCTACTACTACTTAGCTTTGCCTACTAGCTCGCAAGCATGGAGCCATTTCTAAATCATTTCACATCGTCAAGTGATGCTGAGCCCAAGCTAGCTAAATTAAGACAATATGACTACAGGTATAAGGGGTTTGGTTTTATTGAGAACAGTGACGGGAGACAAAAATGCGTCATGTGTCTTCAGGTGCTCCCGAACAAAGCAATGAAGCCAGCCAAGCTAAAGCGACATCTGATGACCCGGAATATAAGGACAAAACTAAAGCGTTTTTTCCAGTTAAAAAGCGGGGGATACATCCGCCAGACAACACAGATGCTGAAGTGTTTTCTGTTTATCACTGTGGAACAGGTCTGAAGTATTTAGATTGATAAGTTTTAAAATACAAATAGTTCCAAGGGCATCTAAGAGTGAGAATGGTACGCAGCATGCGTAGCCTATGTTACAATTATGAGTGGGTCCTTGGAAAATGTTCTCACCTGTAAGGGGTCCCTGGCCCCAAAAAGTTTGAGAACCCCTGCTTTACACAACAAGGCAAAAAAGTGGATTCCTTGCATCCAAAATCTAGTAAAGTAAATATGTTATGGTAAGTTTTGTGTACTATTCATGTGTTGTATACATTAAGTTGATCTTCGACTAAGTTTTGCGTCAGTGTTGGACTTCATCCACATGGCCTGAGCATCAAAGGTCCTATGGTTGGTTGTATAACAGGTACAAACGGGGACATTAAAGGGATGTCCCTAAATGCACCGCCAAAGAGCAGTGATATAACAAACAAACTAGAGGATTCAGACTTATATAAAGCAGTTTTGAAGTTGCAGTCACATGTAACCGAGCCTAACTGGAGTTTTTTTGTATTATTGTTAGATTTTCGATCTTTCCATAAGCAGATTTTTTTAGGGGGCCAGTTTAACAGGCTGACACACTACATTAATCTGATACCCATTGTACAGTATATGACCTGTGTTAGCTGGAGACGAAGGCCTGTTTTTCTGCTGTGAACAGTATAAATCAATAATGAGACATAAGAGTGAGTGTGCACGTGTGGTCGAAGGCCTGAGGCAGAGAAAGGCCTTTAAATATCAAATGCTTCCTGTGAACTATAACCTCAGTCTCTGACAACAATGGAAGGACAGCATGCAGTTTGCAAATGGAAGCAGAGCATGCAGTCACTAAATATGATTATGTAAGGGTAAACCAGTTATCTCTGTCATAAAGGACGAATACGAGTATGTTGTGCGTAAGAGGCTAAAAATTGTGTCTTTAGAGCTGCAGGCGGATGTACAAAATACCCCTGACAAATGTCGTCATATCGAACGCTTGAACTCACTCTAAAAAAAAACAATATGATAAATTACACAGTTTTATTTAAAGCAAAAGGATCAAAATCAAACAATACAATTTAAAATATACAGAAGATCTTGGATATTTCACATGAGAAACAGGTGTTGACTGGTGATTCCTTTCCTTATTTATGGCCACTGTAATAATTACAACAGCATTAAGTGATGTTCTTTAATAAGAAGGTAAAGGTTCTAAAAGTTTCTCTTTCACGTAGGTGGAGTTATAGTTTAAGAGTTACACGTGTTCATAACAGAACACGGTGGAAAGAATGTGACAAGTCTGCAAGCGTACATATCCGTCTCATCCTCACATCTGTTAGTTTCTCACAGAATTACTTTCTCATCGTCGGGTCGTCACACTGATGTTTGTTTGTAGTTCTTGGTGTCCAAAACCTTCTTTCCACACATCGCACAGATCCCTGGAGACACAAAAAAGGAGAAAGAGAGACAAAATAATTAAAATCACAATCAGTACAGCAGTAGTGTCGGGAGCAGGTGCTGATCATTTGAATTATGCAGAATGTTTACAGAAATACAAGTGTGTGTGCTGGCTTTCATTACTATTAGTTTAAAAAATATATATATTTTGGGCGCTGGTGGCCAAGTGGTCAAAGCGTGCCCCATATATAGAGGCTATAGTCCTCGTTGCAGCTGTCACTAGTTCAATTCCTGGCTTCGACCATTTAATGCATGTCATCCCCCACTCTCTACTCCCTCTTCAGGTGTCCTATCTATAAAGGTTGAAAAATGCCCTCAAAATATGACTTAACCCTCCTGTTATGTTCATTTCTCTGGAACAGCAATAATGTTCCTGGGTCAATTTGACCCGGGTCATATTCAATGATCCAAAAGTGTCAGAACCCCAAAAAATCCCAATACAAATTTTTTTTTAATCTAATTTTTAGCACCATTACTAACCATTTAAATCAAGATTTTTTATTTAAATATAAATACAACAGTTTTACATGATGTAGATGTTTTGTTTATTTTATCTTAAATTTTGAATTGTTTTATTTTTATGAAGTGATGTTGATAAATGAACACGAGACACCTCTTCTGTCACATGCTGCCCAGATTTCCATGCTGCATTTAGCTGGTTTGGAAGGCATATATTGCCTAAAATAGATTTTAAAAAGGGTCAATTTGACCCGCAACATAACAGGAGGGTTAAAAGAAACATGGAAAAAAAAATTTTTTTACTGGAGGAACATTTCCATTACTAAGCATTTGACATTTTCATCTAAGACTACTCTCTCACGCACTTGTGTTTCTTTCTTGTTGCAAATGCTCTCTATACATGGGGCATCTTTGAATAAAACAAACCTACCCAGTGTTAACTCTCCTTTTAGCTCTGTTTTTGGTCACCACCAATTTCTGACATCTGTCTTTTTAGCATCCAGAACTATGTGGCTAATGTTGTCTATCTAACATTTGAAAACAGGCGCCTGCTGTGGCGTACCTGCAGGCCAGAAAGCCAAAACAGTGATTTAATAGAGGTCACAAATCTCCTCAGAGCTGATGGACACTGTAAAATGTGTGCCTCGCCACGCTTCATGCAACCTCCTTCACACACACACACTCATGTAGTCATGTGATGCTTTAGTACAAACATATTGATCATGGTGCCTTAAATTATTGTTTGCATCATAGGAAATATAGTGAATACAACCTTGAGTATTTCACAAAGTATCGATGAACCGCTTATGTATTTAACAGACGAACTGATGACCCAGTTTGTATCTTTTATTTGAGATCGCTGTCCACGGACTCTTTCCCACATGACCACCAGGCCATAAAACTAGCTCCAGTGACCCTGATGGAGTTGAAAATAGAGGATATCCACATATTTTATGGCAACAAGGACTCTCTACTAACTGATAACGCCTCCAAGTCCTACGTTTCAGGTTGGGGAGAGCTGAAATATCACAGGCACACATGACTGTGAACCGATCAGACTGTCCCTAACACGTCCTCCGCCAGGAAAAATCAGTGAAGGGATTTGTTCGCTTTATTTGAGAAGGCGCTCCAGCTACGTGGAGACAGGGAAACTCTGTGTTAGAGTGATGCTACTCCAGATGTTACCATCGCCTCTCTTCCTTCCATCCAGACCATCTGAACCACCAGGTGAAACATGTACTTTTCCTGTGAAATTGCAGGTGTTGCTTCAGAGCCCAAAGTTGGACTCAGCTTGAATCGCAGGCTCTAGAGCAGGGGTTCCCAAAGTGTGGGTTTGGACCCCCTTGGGGATCACTAGACACAAATGGGGGGTCATGAGATGTCTTCCAGAATGTTTTTTTTAAAAAGTTATCTAAAAAGATGTATTTTTATTATTATTATTATTATTTGTTTTTGTTTATCTACCTTGTTTTCTTATGTTAATCTTCACTTTTGTTTGTACTGTTAATTATTATCATTTGTTCATTATTATTATTATTATTATTATTAATTGTATTCTTTGTATTTATTTATTTGTTCTTCTCTTTGTTGGTTTTGTATTACTTATACATAATTTATTACCTTGTGGTGAACAAAGAAATACTGAAAATGTAATAAAAGAAGTTGAATGACAAAAGTCATCTAAAAATAGTACATTTTACCCATTATAGTAAAAAATATGGACAAAAATAATGAAATAAAACCTTAAAAATAGAAAATGTAATGAGTTTTCTGCCTTTCTTTGTTGCCAGATGACTCCTAAGTTTAGGGTTAGTGAACAGTTTATCATCAAAAGCATCAGCAGCAGTAGGTTACTTCATAACGGCACAGGAAACACAGACACATGCTCATACAGGTAGGGTAATTTTCTGCAGACTAGCTAAATGAAGCCACATTAAATCACTTTCAGGGACAGTGGGGGTCGCGAGTCTTTGGCACCTATATTTTGGGGGTCGCGGGCTGAAAAGTTTGGGAACCCCTGCTCTAGAGGACTACATCTATAGATTAAATCTGGAGAAAGACGCCGGGTACATTTGATGTCAGCCGGTTCACTGAGGCCACAGGAGGTGAAAGAACTGTACAGCCGAGAAATCGACTAAAAATTTAAAAAGACAGACATAAGGTAAACATTACACAGAACACAGTATGGACTATGGCAGTGTTTAAGTACTGGTTAATGGAAACAAAAATGTCAACAGACTTTGGGAGGAAATCCTAAATCAGGTACTGGGGGCATTCATGCCCTTCAGGGTGAGACAAGGGAGCATCACCCTGTCAGAGTTTCTCTCTGATTTAACGACTTCATCACTGTGACTTATTTAATACAAGGCTTTGTTGAATCATCACAAACTAGATGAGTTTATGATTCTGGGATATAACATGTGGTATAAACTTAATTTGCAGGATAAGAGGTTTCCAAGTTGTGTGGACAGTTGTCAAAAAATTTTAGACACTAAATGTGAAAAAGTGCATCAAGATTTAAAAACACAAAACAATCAACAGTGAGGACAAATATGTGTCATTAAACATAATTTTCTGTTTTGCAGGGAAGCTCAAGTGTAGGATTAATTAAATAAATAACAGCAATTAAGCAGGGATAGCCTGTTTTTCCAAAACCTAAAGATTCATCCTAGATGGTGATTTGGGGACATTTTGTTGGAGTTCACAGAAGTCATTGTCATGTTTGTTGAACAGTCTGGAACGGTGCCATCATGTACCGCATTTGAACCTGCCCTCCACTTGTTTTTTACATTTTATTGTGTACCCACTGCGCCTCTATCTGGCCTGGTTGTTGGCCGCTGAGTGCAGCTCTCCGCTTCAAGGTTCACGCAGATATACTTTTTGAGATGCCCGCTTATTGGGATTTGCGGGTGCCAGCAAACAAACTTTATTCAAACAAATCTATAGGAGTTATTGAACCCTTTTCATTATGTGAGCATGTGTTGTGCTGTATTTACACACACCTACATACGTACGCCTTTTACCCAGTGTAGTGTTTTGATGTTGAAGAGGGAGTTCATTCAAGAGTAAAAAAACATCTGTACTCACTCAACTTTGGTGACCACGAACCACGCAGATACAAAAACATCTATAACAATACCTCTTTTCAATAACAGTCTTCCTGTTAATCTGGCTAATCCATATACCTGCTTGTGTTTTATTCAAAGCCACTTTCTAGCACTTTCACAAGAAGTTTGGCTTGGTATGGAGTCTAGTGTGAGTGAATTTATACCTTTCTTGTATGCACATCCCTGACAGTAGTGTGATCCAGACTGATGGACTGAGCTCTTGCAGATCCTGCAGATAGCAAAGCCTGTCTTGCTGTACGGGTCAAACCTGAAAGAAGTCAGAAAAGGGAACCAGAAGTTAAAATGCACCTTTGTTTTCCTGTGATGAGTGACAGCTCATAACACTTAGATTTAAAGTTTGGCAGCAGCAGGCTACTCACCTGGCTTTCTTTGAAGTCAGGAGCTTGTTTTCATTTAGCCTTCGTCCACCTCCCTCTGGGTGAAAGAAGCAGGGTTGACTCAGTTTGGCATCTCTACTTCAGTTACATAATATTTTATCCATCGAATATAGTTTGAATAATGAATGAACAAAAGAAAGACCAGGGTAAGAGAAAAACAGTAGTTCTTTTCTGGATGTGATTTGTTCCTGTCTCATAAAATTTTGGTTATTAACATTTCATGAGAAAACATGAAATATGAAGTTTTGGGTACTAGCCAACTGTCCTGAAAAATATAAAGCCATTTGGTCACCTTTCATTGAATATGTAAAGAACCTGACTCCATCATGAAACTCTTTCTGTTTTTGATAATGTAATTCTTCATGTTTCATTGTCATGTCTATGAATGTAAAGGAGAATTTGTTATTTTATGTATTTATTTACTTTTGGTTTATTATGTAAGTATTTGCTTGTTTGTCTACATATTTTTTTACTGGCTATTATTGTTACTGCATTTACTTTTATTATTATTATGTTGTTTATTTCTTTATTTCTTTTTTCATTTTTGTCATCCTTGTCTCTAGGTTTAGGGTGGGTGGGTAATATGGGTGGATGTAGGAAATACATGTTCGTGTTTGTCAAATGAAAAACTACAAATAAAGCATTTTAAAGTTTTGAGTACTAATAAGCAAGCAAAACAATCGTTTTCATTTTGTATTCTGACACAATTTACACACTGAACTATAAACTCACTATCTCCCCTTTACTGATACGGAGAAAAGCACATTAATAGCAGCTGACATGACACCAAGTTTACACTGTTATCCTTTCTATCTATCCTCAACTGTCAACTAGGTTATTAATTAAAAATGAAACTCGTATTTTAATGATTTTTCTAAAGTCCTAAGTGGATATAAAGTATGTACATGTGCATTTACGAAGAAAAACTTGCAGCTTTCTTTATTTTAAAACAGATTGCCTAATAAAACAAGATTTCTTGCTCTAAACATTATAAAGATATTTCACAGCTTGTCTTCACCTGTTGTATTCCGTGCTCCATCCTTCCAGGTGTCAGGTGTGATGACTTTACCGAGCTTCTTCTCGCCTGGAATGATATAAAATCAAAAATGTATACACAGAAAACCTTGTGTTGAAACAGTAACACAGATTAGAGCAGTAAGCTAGCAAACACACAACGTTAGCTCCCCAAAAACATATCCATTATTCGCCGAAAGCCCAAATAATAAGTTACATTTAAAGTTAGACAACACCTCAAAAGGTTGATACTTACATTTCTCACAAACCATCGTTCCTCTGTGTGCTCCAATTGAAGCTTTTTTTAACGATTTATCCGAATAATCAAAATGTTTGCTAAGTATTAGCAGTCTTGTTCGTGTTTGTAAACTTCCGGTCGCTACTTCCTTGTTATCGCGCACTGATACAGTGATTGGTCAATTCGATCAGATCCTTGTTATGATTGGTTGATACAGCTGGCCGTCACATAATGTCCCGGAAATGCTTGTGTGACTAGTCTTGGGAACGTTAGCTGAGATTACTTCAAAATAAAAGTTCTGATGAAAATTATTTAATTTTATTTCAAAGAGTATGCTTGTAGTATCAATACTTAGATTATAATAGCGAGTTTTAAACCCCCAGACTTCTTTAGTTTCTACTTTGACACACTGAACGGCATAGAGCTCGACATACTCGTGCAGTGCCAAGATGCACAAGATACAACATGGCTTTTATTGAAAGAATTACGGACAAGAAAAATTGCAAGAAAGCTATATTAAGACATTGCTCATAATGTATAATTTTAATTTGAAATATGTATATATGTATGCATGTGTATATTTGTATGTATATGTATGTATGTGTATATTATATGTATATATTTTTTCTTATCTTTTGTCACTATTATAACAGCCAAGCTTGAAAATAAATTTGAAATGAAATGTCCTGTTGTCCAAAACTTTTTTTCTATATACTGACTGACCAATAAGCTATTTGCTTTTTGGATGCCTGACTCATTCATTAGTCCTGATGCACCTTATTTGTTGTTTTGATTTGATTTGATGTCTTTATTTCGAACATTTTAAAGTAAAGTAAAAAAAAACATACAAGTAAAAAAGAAGAAATAGTTATACAAAAAACCCCAAATCAATCAGTTCCATTAGCAAGCACTGAAACAGTTTACTTTACATGTGCTAAAAGGAGTAGGAAGAAGTTAAAACTTATCTCATCCTACCGGTTTTACAATATTTTGTTTTGTTTTCCTTACATGATTCCCTTTTTGTTAATTGCACTGTAATTGATTGTAATGTGTGTTTACCATCCTCATTGAGAGTTGAAATTTTGTAAAATGTTTAATAAAAATAAAAATAAAAATAAAAATAAAAATAAAATAAAATGAAAATGAAAATAAATAAAAACAAACATAAAATAAAAATAAAATAAAATAAAAATAAAAAAACCACTTGGCTTTTATTTTGAAGTCAAGGCGGAAGTCATTGACACTCCATGTTTACGGAAGACAGGTGAAGAAACATCTATGGATGAACCCTACGCGTGTATATGCTGCTAAATTAAAGCCTTAACAGCATTTTATCTATATTTTGTGTTTCTTAGTATCCTCCTTTTGTGGAGGAATATACTTTTCACTATGTGGGACCATGAAATCAGAGCCATGGCGTCCACTCACTGTATCCTCGCAGCCTCGGTGTTCATGGCGACTGTCCTACCTGCGGTGCTCGTGCCGGGCTTCTCGGTGAACGGGACTCACCTGCTGTGGATCTACTCGGTGTCTGGGGCGGTGGTCTCGGTCAGTGTCGCCGTCTTCTGGCTGCTCGGCATCACACCGCCCACCAAGAAGCACACAGTGGGATACAAGGTACTATACAGTCTGTACAGTGGGTACTATTCAAAGTGACTGATGTACTAGTGGAGGGATAAGTCAGCTGTAATGATAGAAATGTTTAAACACTTCATTTCAAATGAAGGAACAGAAATATATATATATATATATATATATATATATATATATATATATATATATATATATGTATGTATATATATATATATATTTTTTTTTTTTCTTTTCATATGACTACAAAGGCATTCATATAACACAAGATGCATGTGAAACATCACATTTGTTGTAATGTTTTTTTTTCTAAATAATGTCTTTATTTTTGTCATTCAACTTTTTATTGTATGTTTTCAGTATTTCTTTGTTCACCCAAGTTAACACATTATATCTAAGTTATACCAAACCGAGAAAGAACTTTTTTTCTTTTCTTTTTTTTTTCTTTTTTTACAAAAAATGATATTAAATAATAAATAATAACAATAAACTGTACAAAAAAAGAAGATAAACATAAGAAAACAAGGTAAATAAACAAAGAGTGTAAATAAACAGAAAAAGAAGAAAAAAGAGAGAGCATTCTTGTTCCTCTTGTTGATGTCTTAAATAAATAATGTCTTTCAAAAACGTCTACCTTAAATATACCACTTTAGATCATTTATTTTAACTTTGATTCAACCCTTTCATCTTTTTTCAGTATATATAAAAGACATTGTCTTTTACTGCATAACTTGTGTGACCTTGTTGTGACCTTAAATTTCTTATCAGCTGTCTCTGGCTTTAGCTGTAAAAAGAAAAAAATCTACATTTAAATAGATTACCATGAATTTAAAGTAAAACATTAGCACAAGCTTAAAAAGAATCAACAGAAAATATAGTTTATTTGTCCAATAGAGCAGGGGTTCCCAAACTTTTCAGCCCGCGACCTCCAAAATATCCGTGCCAAAGACACGCGACCCCCACTGTCCCTCAAAGTGATTTAATGTGGCTTCATTTAGCTGGTCTGCAGAAAATAAGCCTACCTACATGAGCATGTGGCTTTTTTTCCTGTGCCGTTATGAATTAACCTGCTGCTACTGATGCTCTTGATAATTACCTGTTCATTAACCCTAAACTTAGGAGTCATCTGGCAAAAAGAAAGGCAGAAAACTCATTACATTTTCTATTTCCAAGGTTTTATTTCAAGGTTAGCTACTATTCTTGTCGATATTTTTTACTATAATGGGTAAAATGTACAGTATTTAGATAACTTTAAAAAAAAAAAAAAACATCAGGAAGACATCTCATGACCCCTCATTTTTATCTTGCGACCCCCACTTTGGGAACCCCTGCACAGAAGTGAAAAGTAATGGTGCAGTCAGAGCTGTGTATAATATGTATATAAAGGTAATCAAGAGTTAAATGCAATTAAGTGAAATGGCACAAAAGGTCTTAAACCCTGGATTAAAAGTTCACTTGAGAAGGTCTTGAGTGCTTTGCGAGTTCATGCTATTTATACAGTTCATAGCAACTCAGAGGGTTGGATAATTAATGGATAATTGTACCTCTCCAGAGCACAGGAAGGTATTTCTATAAAAATGTCAGAGAATTTAAGAATTTAAATAGCTGGTTAGCTAATTCAGTCTGAGTGCCTCGTTCAGAGAGTAAAAATACTGGGGAAAAAATGCTTACGTAAATTGCACAGTGGCTACAAATGTGGGAACAAATATGTTTAATTTGTTCTAACCTTTAGTTTAATTCAGATAGTTTAATTAGCTTATTAAATGTTAAATTGTAAAAAAAAAAAGTATGCTGTGTTGACTCTTGGAATAAATCTGCTCAAACTGTGGTTTAAAATTCAGATAGTGAACTATATCAACAAGAAAAAAGTAACAAAAACCATGTCCACTTTTAACAATATTTACATTCAAATAAGAGACTGTAGCCCAAACTCCTTCACCTGTGTTGTGTGAACATGATTTATTTACTCTAACTCTCTTAACTTCTGTTTCTTTCTGCAGCTGTCCAGATTGTTTCGTTCCTGTGTGTACTTCTTCCTGTCGTGCTTGTTCTTCCACTCTGTGGTTGTCCTCTATGGAGCTCCGCTGATTGAGTGAGTAGATGCTGATGCTCGTGTTTTAGTTTAGTTTAGTTTAGTTTATTTATTATTCATCGTGTCGTGCACCATTAAGGTGCCCAGCCCATATGGACTTACAAGACACTACAAAAACTAAACAAAATAGGAGCAACAACATCAGAAGAAAAAGAAAAAAGAAGAAAGAAGAGCAGTTACAATACTGCACATGTCATGCAATGACCTAAAGTAATTAAAAAGCACAGAGGTACACTTCAGGCATTTGACAGTGACAACAACTAAATCAGTCGTAGAGTGTGTTCCTACGCTGCTGAACAGCATTTAACACAAACTGAACAAACTGGAACACTTTGTGAGTAAACAGGTACTGAAGTCTATCTTCATCAGACATGCAAAACAAATCAGGACAGTTTTTTGATATTTTGTTGAAAAGGAGGCACCTGAGATCATGAAATGATGGACAGTCAAATAAAAAGTGCATTTCATGTTCTCTACCTGTGTTCATAAACACATGTTCAATAGATAAAGATAACGTCCTAGCATCGATAGTAAGTAGAGCACCATTGTATGTATCACCTATTACTAAATGGATGACAAATATGTAACTATATGGAAAATAAACCATAGAAATTCTCACACCGAGGTGGTTCTGTGTGTTAAGGTGATTATTCAGCTTCTCTTCCTTCTTTTGGTTTTCAAGCAGCAGGGGTCAGAAAAGTTACTTAACTGTGTCAGTCAGTTCTCCCCATAGGCAAGGCAAAGCAACTTTATTTGTGTAGTGCATTTCATACACGAGGGCAACTCGATGTGTTTTACATTAAAACATTAAAAGCATTGGAAACTTCAGATAAGCATAAAAGAGCACAATTAAAATTACAAATATAATAAAACAGAAAAGAAAAGGATTATTAGAAATATGTTAAAGATAAAATTAAAATATGCATTTAAAGTGAGTTAAAATAAGCTAAGATAGGAAGGCAGTATCAATCAATCAATCAATCTTTATTTGTATAGCGCCAAATCACAACAAACGTTATCTCAAGACGCTTTACAAACATCGGAGGTCTAGACCACTCTATGTCAATATATATCTAATCTATTAGAATATATATCTAAAAAAGAAATGTTCATCAAAGACGACAGATTGGCCATAATCCTCCTGTCAGCCACCGCCACCACCTCCACAGGGTCCAGGACTGAGCTGGCCTTCTTCACCAGTTAGTTCAGTCTTGCTCTCCTGTATCCTGTCCGCCCACAGCAGGTTTAATCCTTCCAATGTGGCGTTCGTGTCCGGTGTTAGCTCTGGTAGCATGATGCTACTCTGCTAGTATTCCCTCTGGTGCTGGGTTAGCTCGTCCACCTTATCGTAGATAGATCTTACATTCTAATCTATCAGAATATATATCTAAAAAATCTAAAATATATCTAAATGCTCATCAAAGATGACAGATTGGTCTTAGTCTTTGATTTAAAAGAGGTGAGAGTTGGAGCAGACCAACAGCTTTCAGGGAGTGTGTTCCAGATATGTGGTGCATAATGACTAACCGCTGCTTCACCATGTTTCGTTCTGACTCTTGGGACTGAAAGTAGACCAGTACCTGATGACCTCAGAGGTCAAGATGGTTCATACAGTAGCAGCAGATCAGTAATGTATTTTAGGCCTAAACCATTCAGTGCTTTATAAACCATCAGAAGGATTTTAAAGTCTATTCTCTGACAGACAGGAAGCCAGTGTAGAGATCTTAGAACTGGAGTGATGTGATCTACTTTGTTGGTCCTTGTTAGGACTCGAGCAGCAGCATTCTGTATGAGCTGCAGTCGTCTGATGGACTTTTTAGGGAGTCCTGTAAAGACCCCGTTACAGTAGTCTAGTCTGCTAAAGATAAATGCATGGACGAGTTTTTCTGCATCCTGCTGAGTCGTAAGTCATTTAATCCTTGATATATCCTTAAGGTGATAGTGGGCTGACTTTGTAATTGTCTTAATGTGGCTGCTGAAATTAAGGTCTGAGTCTATGACTACACCACGGTTTCTGGCTTGGTTTGAACATTACATAGAAAGTCCTCTTTTTACCTTTCATGTCTCGTTTGTGTTTTTAGATCAGCCTTGGAGACGTTCTCCCTTGCTGTGCTGTTAACCTCTCTGACCACACTGAGGTGCCTCTGTGTCCTCGGCCCAAACATCCAGGCCTGGATACGAGTGTTCAGTCGACATGGGTAATCCTAAAATCTGCTCCTTCTTTTTCTTTCATTTCTTGTTTCATCTTGTGTCTCTAACTTGAATATATAACTGTCCTCGCTTTGCTTCATCTCCATCTCCAGAGCCATGTCTGTATGGGACACCTGTCTGCAGATCACTGTGGCCTGCACGTTGGTAGGAGCCTGGATTGGAGCATTTCCAATACCTCTGGACTGGGACAGGCCATGGCAGGTTAGCACACAGTGAAAAACTTCAATTAAGTATTTATGGAATTAAAGTTTCCCCTGGATAGAAATAAAGTTTGCTTTTACACGACTTGTGAAAACAAATCTGCACAGCAAAGGGAATATTTCACACCTAGCAGAAAATGATTCCATTAATACTCCTTAATCACTCGACATGAAATATAAGACCTACTCTGTTAAACTAGTCGTTCTTGCTTTAGGGTGATGTATCAGTAGCATATGCAGAAATGTTTTTAAGAGTACAGATTGCCCTGTTTGGTGTACATTTGTAACTCTGGATCTCAGCCTGTGGGGAGGGACCCGTGACAGGACTAGGAAGATAAATCTGAGGGTTGGGAGATCAACAAAAGAAGAAAGCAGAGAAAACAGAGTCACGCATACCTTTACTTTAAAAGTTTTTCCTGATGAGTTACTGTAAAATTGGTCTTCTTTGGGCCGTTAAAAAAGTATGAGAAACAAAATGGTTTTGTAAGAGCAGCAGGAAAAGTTCAAGCCTGTCTCAGGTATTGATTTTCTCTAAGTACTGCACAACATTTGCACTGTTTCCTTAAATTATATTTTGTTTCCCTTCATTACTAAAAAGAGTTACAGACAGCCTTGATCAGTTTTGTTGAAGACATGTCCTGATCTGTCAGATGTTCCATGACTCTCTGTACCTGTTGATGATCAACCTCACCTGTCTGTCCCTCTGTAGGTCTGGCCTGTCTCCTGCAGTCTGGGCGCTATGATTGGTTTCCTGACCGGGCTTGTCGCTGCTCCTGCGTGGATCCACTATCATCGCAAACAGCTCACATACAAGTGCAAGTGACAGAGAGACGAGCCGTGTGTTTGTGTGAATGTGGAGGACGTTTCCTGTAACCCTGCTGTTTTGCTTTGACATGATTATTTATTGGGAACTCTCACTGTGTTTGCTTCCTGTAGGAAAGATGATTTTTTTTTTATAAGACTTACCTAACGAGCAATATATCATTTTTTACACATGAAGGCTGAATATGTTCCTCAAGACTTTTGACATGAATAAAGCATTACTTCTTTCTCTGTGTGCACTTTTTTGGGGGGTTGGCTTGTGGTTTAAGGTTCAGGAATTTATGAGGAGTCATTCAATCATTTAATCTTTATGTGTATAGGGCCAAATCACAACACATGTTATCTCAAGACGCTTTTACAAACAGCAGGTCAAGACGGTACTCTGTTAAATTATTAAAAAAGGCCCAACACCAAGACAGGATAAGATCCAGTCCCATCTTACAGACAGGACTCAGTCTGATCTCATCCTAATCCAGCATGAGCATTGCACCTCGCAGTATTTCGCAAGTTACAGCTGCAAGGAAAAACTTCCTTTTAACAGGCAGAAACCTTGAGCAGAACCAGACTCATGTTAGACAGACATCTGCCTCGACCGAGTTGGGGTTGGAAAGGGGGATAGAAGAGATGAAGAGAGAGAGAGATGGTAGTGATGAGATGGATAGTGGTAGCTGTTGCTGCTGGAGTCCGACACATCTACAGCAGCAGGACATCTATGGCAGCGACTCAGAGGAAACAACGAAACAATGGAGCTCAGGGACGCCACAAAGATCTATGGTTAGTAACTTTAATGGGACAGGGAGAGCCCCTGTGGGCAAAGTGACACCTCTTTGTGACTTGCTTAAGTTTTCAAACCAAAAAAAATCACCCTATCATTTCTTTCCTGACATAAATTGGCACCAATTAATCAGAGGGTTGCTAATAGCTGGCCTAGCTTCCATCTTAGTGCATTAAAATGATGTGAAAGCACTGCCATTTACCAGCATTTAATGGGTAAAAATGTATGCATCCTGAGTGAGAAAGCATTAAAAAACGGTCTTACTGCTTTGGGTTTATAGCGAATTCTCATACTGGCATGAAATTAAAATTGTGATATACTGTGCAGCCCTGGAAGGCAGCACAGGACCAGCGGCGATGGAAGGGAGCTGCTCTTATTTGTCTGTTTTATGCTTCTTTGACTCTTTTTTCATCCATCACCCTGCCTGGAAATCTTTGCTGTGAGTGAGGCAAATAAAAAGAGGCATAAAAGTTGTTATGAAGACTACTTTTATTCTCATCCAACAGGGATGATAAAATACAGCAGAAGGCTTTAACAACACCCAGATCTCCCAGCTGGCGTCTGAATGAGGGGTTTCTTGAGAAACTGTACCAGCATGATCTTTGACTTTGATTCCCAATACCTATGATTTATCATGAAGAGGAAAATCACCCTGGGTTTAATTAATGAGGAATTTTACAACTTATGGACTTAGTGATTTAAATCAGGGTGTTTTTTAAATATTCTTACGAGGCAGTTAATGTACTTAAAAAATCTGCTGCTTTATGGAGGGTATGTTTCACTGAGCCTTAAAAGGATTGATGGCACAGAAGCACAGATGTGTCATTTTCTGCAATGCCCTCTCCTTCTATTTCTCTCCTCATGTGTCTTCTGTTTTCATTTCAAATGGGAGGAGTTAAGACTCAAGGAAACTAGACAAGGAAAGGAACTAAGGAGGTAAAAATGAAGAAAAGAGATTAAGCTCAAACAAGAATGGATTTATCTGTGATGATAGAAATGCTTAAAAAACCTGTAGGTGGTGCTGTTGTATAACCTCTGTAAATTTGTGTGTGTGTGTGTGTGTGTTTTTTTTTTTGTGTGAGAGCTCAGAGGCTATAAATGTAGAGAAGAACTCAAGCCTCCCTCTCATTTGCAAACTAATAAAAACTAATCAGTATTATGGTTGGGCAGTCATTTATTGAAAGAGCCACACGGAAAAGTTCAAGACAAAGAGTGAAACTTGCTGCAAAGTGAACTCTACTTCACACACACACACACACACACACACACCAACGCCGTTATGCACCTGAAGCTGACTACTGATGAATTCTGTTCCTTTTTAAACTCCCATTAATCTTGCTCCAACTCTATTTCAACTCCCTCCTCCCTCTCCTGCTCTCCTTCTCATTCCACCTTTTCACATCCTCAGGCGACCATATTGATTCTCTTTCATTTTAGGGACATTAATTTTCCTCCTTCCCAGCCGCCCACGTCCCCTTGTTCCCCCCTCTTGCAGCCAGTAACTACAACGAAACTTGCATTTTCTGCATTGCAGTGTCTGATTTTAAGGTAAATGATTAATGTTGTATCAAACAGTCTAGGCACTTGAATGCAACACAACTTGAGTTATTATGTGTCAAAGTGTAGGAGAAATATCAGGCATCTTTGAGAGTGAGGTTTAATGTTTTAGGAAGATTGGTGGGGCAGTTTGAGCACAGAGCCGGGGGGCAGAACTGTCCATCCGCCCCACGTTTGAACTCTTACGTAAGGTTGTTGCCGGGGAAAAAGCTGCGGAAAATAGCCTCAAGGAAAAAGAGAAAAAAAGAGGGAAAAGCACATTTTCAGTAACCACATAGGAAGAGAGGATTTCAAAGCATTATTAAGTGGCATAACTGCCCTTACAACACCAATCAGCGCTCTTATTCACACCTCAATCCCTGACTCCGTCTCACATGAATTCAGTATGGCCTCACACTGGTACCTTCATTACCTTTATACTCTGCTGGGTTTTTTTTTTACCCCAGTTTGCCATCACATGTGGAGAGCCAGAGACGTGGCAAGTACAGCCCTGTGAGAGCACAAAGTCTCACCTCCGTCCTCCTTGTAGTGTGAATGAATTTATATTTTTAGGCCATATGATTCATAGATGTCACCACACGGGGCATGTCACGTCTCTTGTCTCTTCTTGCCCCTTTGAGGTGTTCTTTTTATGTGAAATTGATGTACTTTGTAGAGAAAAATGCCGATTGGAGTCGCTTTGTGCGTGTGCTCAAATGGGTTTGCTGTTTCATCTGTGAGACAAGCAAAAGGCCATTCGTTCAAACACACACACACACAAAAGCTACAGCTTCACAAATTGCTCTCTTCATTCAATCCCAGAGAACTTTATTTATTCATTATTTGTTCTGCGGCGCTGCTATTGTGGCAGGGCATTGTTAGGAGAGGTAATTTGTCACTCCCCTCCCCTCCTCTCGCCCCAGCTTTTTTTTCCTTTCCTTTCTTCTAGCTGGTTGTTGTGTTTTGTGTTTGCAGAGCTGTGGTGTTTTGCATTGTTTCACTCAGGAGGGAGGAACCAGAAGAGTTGGTATTTGGGAATAAGATGCAGCTCTGCTGTCTGTTGAGGATCGTCCAAAATTAAACCTGTTAAATCGATATTCTTTGGGGGTAGCATTGAATCAGATAGCCGTGAAACGCATATAGATTAATGCTGCAGGGAACAGAAAATTTATCCCAAGCACTAACACCGCTCTTCAGTTAAATCCTGGTTTTTAGTTTCCTTCTAAATTTTCTTGACTCGACAACCTGCATACCAAATGTGAGGTCTCGTCTTGCTGCTCTTATTTCTGCTGCAGCAGGCTACCTTTAAAGCGATGCAGTGGTAAGTTAACAGCTCAGGTTCATGTGATAGATTCGCACAGCTAGATGGTGAACATGTGACAAGCTGACAACCAAGTCATTTTTGTCTTGAGTAAGTGAACAGCAGAGCAAGTTAGTTAAATCATACCACCAAAAACATGACACCAACTGTCGCTAATGTTGCACCATAATGCCACATTAGTGGGTACAACTAAACCCTCCTGTTATGTTGTGGGTCAAATTGACCCTTTTTAGAGTTCAAAAATCTAAAACAAAAATCTTAAAAGTATTTTTTCGGTATGAAACGTCTTTGCTTGGCTTAGAAGTTGAAATCAACATATAAAATCAAAATGGTTCATTTCACTTTTTAGGTAATATATGCCTTCCAAACCAGCTAAAAACAGCCTAAAAATCTGGGCAGCATGTGACAGAGGAGGTGTCGTGTTAATTTATCAACATCACTTCATAAAAAAAAAAAATCTAAATAAAATAAAACAAAATCTATGTCATGTAAAACTATTGTATTTATATTTAAGTCTTTCCAATGTTCATTTAAAAAAGTTTTAACATTAATTTTAATAAAAAAACGAGTGAGTTATCCTCACTGAACCATGATCTGTGAGAATTAAAGAACACCATTGCATGAAATATTGATTTAAATGGTTAGTAATGGAGTTGATAATGAGATTAAAAAAATGTTTATTGTGGTTTTTTTGGGTTCTGACACTTAACGATAATTAAATATGCCCGGGTCAAATTGACCCAGGAACATTATTGCTGTTCCTGAGAAACCACAGGGTTCAAAGCCAGAGATTTGATGGTGGATGTCTTGCTGTCGCAGCTGATCAGTGTAGCTCTACAAATAAGGGAGAAATGTTACTTTGCATTTTCGTATCCTGGATGGCAACAAGGGACAGTGGTAAGCCTCAGTTTTACAGTTTTCTATTTATTGGTTGTTCACTAGTTTGGTCTTCATCAGAGTACAATTCCGATCCTGCATGTCCAGATCCATTTATCCCCCCCCCCCCAAAAAAAAGAGCTAGGTCTAAGCTACATCCACCATCCTAGCAAATCCACACCATGCCGTAAATCAGTGGTTCCCAAAGTGGGGGTTGCATATGTTCCTTTTAGCAGTGAATAATTTTCAGATTTTCTGAGTTGTTGTTCCAACTTGACGGAGCCTTGATGTAAGTTTTTCCCAGACAGAAACAATTTTTCTGATGATTTGGACACCACTTAGAGTGAAAACATTATTTCAGACCATCAGCTTTTTCATGTACCAATCTTGTACCTCTGTAGGAAAGTGCAGAGCTATGAGAAGCAATTTTCTCTTTACCTCCAATCACTCCAATACATCCCCGATCCAACAGCCATTTTCTCACTCTCATTTACTCTCTCTTCACACCTTACTTGCTTCCTGTGCTAATCCCTCTTTTTACCAGTTTCCTGCGTTCTTGCTCCCCGTGGTGCGGGCTTCATTAACAGTTGGACGACTGTATTATCTGGAGGTAAACATGTTATTGCAGATCTCTCGTGTCTCCTCTGTCGAGTATGAGAGCAAAAACAAAGGAATCAATTGTTACTGAGGGGCGCTTCAAGTGGGATGTCGTGACGCAGGAGGGACGGGGAAGACAGATGGGTGGAATAAAGGAGATGGTGAAGTATTCCTTCATTAAAGCAGGTAGGAGCTTTGTCGCCCATCCAAGATACTAGGTGAATTGAAGTGGTTTCAGATGCTTTTAGTTGTGAGGACAAGAGGAGCAGAGAAAAATAGATGTGAAAAGAAAGACCAGGCAGGGGGATTTCTCTGCCTCACAAACTACTGAATTCTACGAAACAAAAGTTTGAAAATTGAGTTTTCACCTTCGACTCATAATGGAATTAACCTTAAGAAAAGCATCTCTGATTTATGAAGCACATCCCAGGGGGTCAGGCCTCCGGAAGGACTCCAGATATAATTCTAGAGGTTTGGAAGATTTTCAGCCACAACAAGATTTGTTGTTCCGCAGCTGTCGGCATATTGTCTGAAGAGAGGATACGATCAAGTCCCCTCTTACTGACAGGACTCGAGCTTATCTCATCTTAATCCACCAGAGCTCACAGTATTTAGCTAGTTACAACAGCAAGGAAAAACGTCCTTTTAACAGGCAGAAACCTCCAGCAGGACCAGACTCATGTTAGACAGCCATCTGCCTCGTCTGAGTTGGGGTTGGAAAGAAGGATAGAGGAGAATAAGAGAGAGAGAGAGTGAGAGCAATGAGACGGATAGTAGTAGTAGTAGCAGCTGTTGTCGCTGGAGTCTGGAACGTCCACAGCAGCAGGACGTCTACAGCAGCAACTCAGAGGAACCTATAAGACAAGGGAGCCCAGGGACTCAATGTCTATGGTTAGTAACTTTCAATGGGACAGGGACAGTTACGGTAAGTGATGAGGGAGTAAAGGGTGAGATAGGATCCCAGTGTGTCAGTGCGGCAGCTCCCCCAGCAGTCTAAGCCGATAGAAGCCTATAGCAACATAACTAAGAGCTAGTCAAAGCCTGAGCCAGCTCTAACTATTGAAGTATTTCCACAACCATTGATGAAATTGTGCGCTGCCATTCATGGTCACCAGAGGATGGGTCTCATGTTTTTTTGACCCTACTGTAAAACTTACAACTCTTCAAAACCATTCAACCACTCTGCATCTAGATTATGAAATGTTCCAAAGGTTTTTTATTTCTCCATTGATTTGTTTTTTTTTAATCCTTCCATCAAAACAGATACTTTTATTATGCATCCATATTCTCCCATTCAAGCCTATCCCAGCTGTCATTGGGGCACAAGGAGGGGTACATCCTGGACAGGTTGCCAGCCTATCACAGGACTAACACACAGAGACAACCATTCACACACAAACACACACAAACACACAAACACACACACACACACACACACACACACACACACACACACACACGCACACACACACACACACACACACACACACACACACACACACACACACACACACATTCGCACCTATGGGCAATTTGGAGTGACCAATCGACCTGGTGTGGATGTTTTTGGACTGTGGGAGGAAGCCGGAGTACCCGGAGAGAACCCACGCATGCACCAGGGAACATGCAAACTCCATACAGATGAGGCAGCAGAACTAACCACTGCTTTTAATATTGTATAGTTTATTTATTTGTCTGTCTGCCTCATAACAGCATTCATTTAAGCCCTTATTACTTCTTCTCTTATGCATGATTTATCATTGTCTGTACATCTGTGTTTATTAATGTCCATTATGAACCATCTTTATGCTGCAAACCTATTAGAGGTTGGAGGGATGTTACAGAAGTTGTTTGAATTGAGTTGATTTAAACTGCGTATGTAATCATTTGACTTTCCCTTCATTGCAATCAGTACACAGCTGCAACTGTAAATAAACAAGTAAGTAAATAAATAATTAAATTACTGGGATAGCTGTCTCTGGTGTAGATGGAATGTTTTCCTGTCTGCCAGTTTAGGATTAGCTCACTTTTTTCCAGTGATATGAATTTCAATTTAACCCTTAAAGACCTAGACCATTTTTTGGCGCCGGACTATCCTGAATTTATTTTGAATATGCTGAATGTGGTATCAATGGAAAGCTGAGAGTGTCCACTGTAACTGAGTTTTTAAAGCTTGTTAACAGGATTAGCGTTTCAAAAGTTAACAAACGTTTAAGAACAAGGAGCCGCCAGCGGCTGTCTAGGTCTTTGAGGGCTACAGGAAGCGTTTCACAAGATTTTCAAACACAGAGGGAAAGAGGCCTGGGACTACATTTTTTATACATCCCTCCTTTCGTATTTTATTGGGTAAAACTACAAGACAAACTAGCTGCTTCCCAAAACTGTTAGTAAAACCTAGATAATCTAATCAGACAAAAACATTTTTCTTTAATTTAGTTTTAAGAAGCAAAAGCCATTTCGATGTATGCTTCTTGTATAATGCTTGTCTGACAGTTGAACAAAAATAAATACCAGGTAATTAGCTGTACAAGTTGCCACCCTTGTGCCTGAGCCAAGTTTCCATAGTAACAGTCAATGACATTTACTCACAACATGTTCGAGGAAAAACCCGGCTCAATTGGCTGTTTGTGAGTGTCGTTGAAAAAGCAATAAATAGGTCAAGGTTGAAGTCTTTGAAAACTATACGCAGAATTTTCTTTGGCTTTTATTCAGTTGTTACTAAAAGACTTTTCTTCAATAAGGTGTGGTCTCACGGTCTGAATGTGTAGCTCTACAGGTAGGTTTTGTTCTACAAGGATTAATTTGCACGGATAACAAATTAGTGCTTTTCTAGATACAGACCGAGCACAGGGAACCAAGTAGCATACAGAGCAATGCCTGTATGTAAGCTCTAGGTATTTTGAAGGACAAAGCTATTAAGAAACAGCCATCATTATTTCTTCCCCTTCCTCAATTTTCAAACACAAGTCTTTCCTCAGGATGTTCAGTATTGATGCTGCATCAAAGAGAGGACCAACGTTGACACATTTTACAAATTAAGGTGACATATTTTAATAAATCAGACTGCTGCATGAGAATCCATTAAACAAGAAAATAAATTCAACTTTTACTTTTTGAAAATTTAATACTTTGGGAGATTAATGAAGTCTGGGGGGCCTTTGGAAGAGAGTGTCAGAGATATAGTATGCATAACTGAAGCAATCTTATACACCCAGTCTCTAAAGTTGGACAGCTAAACATTTTTTGTGTAACTTCTGATGATGTTTAACCAGTATCTAAGATCTCAAGGAAAACTGGAGTTGAAAAAATAGATGTTTGTTGTATAATTTTTAATTTTTTTTAAATTTTTTAAAGTTATTTTTTTGGGCGTTTTTGCCTTTATTGATAGAACAGTTGTAGATAGACAGGAAATGTGGGGAGTAGAGAAGGGGAAGACATGCAGCAATTGATGGCGGCCAGGAATCGAACTGGCGACCTCTGCGATGAGGACTAAAGCTTCTGTATGTGGTGCGCTTAGACCATTAGGCCACCAGCGCCCAATAATTCTATAATTTTATAACTTTTAGCTTTATGATGTTAACTATAAAGTGTAAAAAATGTGGACTAAGTCTTCGTGATGTCACCCATTGGTTTCTGCGGAGGTGCTATGAAGCCCAAGGGAAAAGTAGCTGAAGCTTGGAATTAAACGGCCAAATTGAATTACTCCTGACAAAATAAAACGCCCAGAGCCTTATACTGGTTTACAAATACTAATATAACCTACATTCTCATAAGCTTCAGCTTTATTTAGCTAATTACCAAAAATGTAAACATGCTAAGCTAATGGGATGTAAAGCTAACAAAGGCTAGCTTAAAGCCCTTAGGGGCTCAAACATTATGTTTGAGTCAATTTTGGTGCCCCCTGTGGACACCTCTGATATCTTTGCCATCGCTGCCCCGGCTCTCTGGAACTCTGTCCCTCCACACATCCGCAACTTTGACTCACTTCAATCATTCAAAAACCACCTCAAGACCTACCTGTTCAAAAAAGCATACAACACATGACCTCTAACCCCGTCCCACCTCTGTCCTTGTTCTGTTTTATTTACCTGTCTTATTTTTACTTTTATTTTATGTTAAGCGACTTTGAGCATTGAGAAAACCGCTATGTAAAACCTATGAATTATTATCATTATTATTAATCCTGTCTGAGGAATATATAAATAGTATTTTCAAACAAAAATCTGAACTTGCTGTCCTTTTACAGTCAGTTGTTCCACTTATCATAAATGTTTGTTTGTAAATTGCCTTGTCTGACACCTTCCCCCTACTGTCATTAAAAATGATGGTACAGGGATAGTCAGTCATTTTGCTTTTGGTCCAGTTTGCTTTTGTAGATCATAAAAAAGCATTAATGTAAATGTTGGTGTGTTTCATTGCTAGTTTCATTACTAGCTATAAAAAAACGCTTAGGGTAGCTTCAAAATCTAAACCTCAGCATTGTCACTGTGAGATATACATGTCAAGAAGTATGAGGTTGAAATTGTGGGTCTCTACATCCACATTGTGTACATCTTTAATGAGAACATAACAAACATACACTTGTCCTAATAGCTGCTCTGCCCCCGTGTACCATGCAACATGTTCAAGCTTTGTGCTGCATGATTGGAAGTGGTGAAGCTCTCCTGGAGGACTGTACCAATCAGTTAAATTAGCAGAGGACAGCTCTGAATGCTCAGCTGCCGACCATCATGAGACTCTCTGTGCCTCTTTACAGTGCAATCAATACAAACACAAAGAAGATGTAGAAGTTTCAACATACAGCAGCAGAGCAATGGATCAGTGTGTCTTAAGGTGCGGTTGAGAGACTGGAATCATCAGGGTGTAACAGTGCTCTGCGGGGAAAATAAAATATATATCTGCTGGTCAGAGCTTTAGAGAAGATATCAAAAAGATGACAGTTAAATTATATTTCAATTATATTCACTGATGCATTAAAGATTAAAGAAAACACATCGTATAAGAAATATAAACAGAATAAAAACTCTTTAATCAGCGAGGGAAGAATGTATGGATGATAAATGGGAAACTACAAGCTTCAGGTCCTTTTGAAAAAACATTAGATATTTTTTTATATTAAGAACTCTGAGGGACAAATTAATCCTGGGGGAAGTGTGGTGAAAAGAAAAACAGAAATGCTAACCATTAAAAAAAAATGCTTTGGACTCCACATTTCTTATTGGCTACAGGTTATTAAGGAAAAAATGAAATATTTCCTGAGAGAGTTTGATTGATGAATTGGGCTGTCAGCATTAACAAATTAAATGAGATGCAGTCAAAGTTTGAAATTAAAATCCTTTTTTAAATTTGTTGTTGAGCTGCTGGAGTGTTAAAGTTATTAAGTATGTTAGTCTTAACCCGGTCACTGACCCCCCTCCCCAAATCAACGCTGATGTCTGTCATCCTCAGGACTGAAACGCACACACTCTTTTAAATTTTAGATTTTAAATTGCACTATAGCAAAGTTTTTGCACTGTTTCAAAACTGTATTTTATTAATTTTATTAGCTTACTCTTTTTAATTTTAGCTTATCTTTTTCTAGCTATTTCCTATGTTTATCTGTTGTTGTCGTTGCTAGGGTCTGAGAGAGAAACGTAATATCAAATCCTCTGAATGTCCGGTGCATACTGCAGTTTTTGACAATAAAGAAGACTTTGAACTTTGAACTTCTTGCTTCCCACTGCCGCCAATATAAAATAATGACACCACTTTGTGTCATTAAATGAATGGCAAATGGTATCAAAAAATCACTGAATTTCAAAATCCTCCTCTACACTTTCAATGCCGTCCACAACCTCTCCCCCCCGTATCTCTCTGATCTCCTCCACATCGTCACCCCCTCTCGCTCCCTCAGGTCTTCCTCCTCCCTCCACCTCTCTGTGCCCCCCGCCCGTCTCAGCACCATGGGGAGCAGAGCTTTCAGTCGCTCTGCTCCCCAACTCTGGAACTCACTCCCACCGGACATCCGAAACTCTGACTCACTACCCCTCTTCAAATCAAAACTCAAAACCCATCTGTTTCAAACTGCATTCCCTGATTAATTTCCACTGCTTCATTTTTAACTTGGTGTTACTTTGCTTGTTGTTTTTATTTATCTTATCGTGTTCTTTTATTTATTGTGTTTTTTATCTGTCTGTAAAGCGACCTTGAGTGCTCTGAAAGGCGCTTCTAAATAAAATGTATTATTATTATTATTACTGAAGTACTTTTAATTAAAGCTACAACCTACGATCTACACATAGTGGTGCAGCATTTATTTGAATGACAAATCTAAAGGTCAAGATCAATAAGTATATTTTAATGCATTCATTTGATTCCCAAATAAAGATAAAAACACTGGTAAATTGCTTGAGAGTTGATATGACCTTAAAAAACGTTTTGAAATTCAAAATAATGGAATTTTACAGATGTAATAAAAAATGGTGGCGTTTGCCGTCCCCATTGACGATATATTAGCATAACCCTGAAATGTCTAGCACAAGATGACGCTGTCTTTGATATACTTTAAAGCAGGCACTAATTAAAGTTGAACTGTAGGGGAAAATGTACCTTTACCTTTAAACAACGATAAAGATAATGATTAAAACATTATGAAACTATTGTATTTCTTTGGTCAATTAGCACATTACTTTTAACCTTATGGTAGATTCATATACGTGATACCAAAAATAATCAACCAAGACACTATGAATTGTTTCAATATGCTAACATAAGAGTACCTAAAATGAAAACAAAAGGGGACAGAGCGTTCGCAGTGAGGGGTCCGACACTCTGGAACCATCTGCCTGAGGAGATCAGGTCTGCTGAGTCAGTGAGCTCTTTGAAATCCTTTCTAAAAACATACTTTTATCGCAGAGCCTTCCTGGATTTTATCTGAATTTTATTTGACTTTATTTTAGTTTAACCGTCTTAAGAAATATATTTTAAAATAATTGTATTCCTTTAGAGTTCTTTTAGGGGAATTTTATGTCTTTTAAAATATGTTTTATTTCTTTATCTGGACTTGTGTGTTTTTATGATCTGCCTGTTTTATTTTGCTGCCCATGTAAAGCACTTTGTAACCTAGTTTTGAAAGGTGCTCTACAAATAAAATTATTATTATTATATTATTACCTTGATATTAGAGGGGAAATTAATAATATATCAATTGCAAGTTATTTTTACTATTACAAGTGTTATAACTATTAGTTTGATTATAACAATAACCAATTGACTTGTGGCACACAGTATATTTTTTATGTTACCACCTTAACTAAAATTTGGAATATTTGGCCTTACTTGTGATGAGGAGTATCTTTACAGTTAGGTATTAAGTTATTGATTCTTTTCCCACATATTTGACATGAAACATGAAAATCAATTCACACAAGATTAGAGTTTTGAAAGTGTGTTTCATATAAGATGTAATGCAATAGATACACTCCTTTGAATGTGTTGCACTGCTGTACGTCTCCCTTAAAATATCAATAGAAAATACATTTCGCAAGGCCAAGAAGAAAATGCAGAGACAAGGGTTACCATGAGTGTTTGTTCAGCTTGATGTGGGATTGCCAACATGTCTGTCTGAAACCAACCCCCTACTACCCCCCACCCCTTCTACAATCTCCAAACTAGGCGAGTGGCATCTGACATCACACTAGGGCCCACACATATAAATACTGTATGAGACAGTACTCAGGCCAAGTGAGCAGCAGCTATGTTCCAGACGAGGTGTCTCCATCATGCCTGCTCAGTGCTCACTCTCACATGCACACACATGCCACAAGTCTGTTGCAAGAAAAACAAGTCTTTACATCTCCGCTTCTATTTCTGCATTTGTAAGAGCTTATAGGCGTGATAAATGCAGCTCTCCATCCCAAAACGGTCTCACACATGAAGCTTGTGCGTCTGCTAACGTGTCGCCGTTTTCACAGACGACTCATAGAAGGTAAGAAGATAAGAGGAAGGAAAAAAGATCTTTTTTATTTTGTTTCCCCTTAAAATTTATTAACTTAGACATTTTTTTTTACAAAGAAGACAGACAGGATGTTTGTGAGCAATGGTGAGATGTTCCAACAGTGATTTATTCTCATCTAAGAGTCCCAAGAGGTGATGAGGCAAGGGCGGATGCAGACCGGGAATGTTGTGTTGATGTGTTACAGAATGATCCCTGGTTTGCGTTGGTCACTTATTTCCTGGGCTGGGCTGCGATGTAAAGAGCCACCAAACAGTACAGAGCGCCTCCTACAGTGAGAGCCATGGTGGTGCGGTACAGTAATCTGTCGGGAACGCCGCGCTTCAGATGAATGGGGATACCGTCTGATGTCTGAGAGAGGACGAAAAAGGGAAGGAGGTGAGGTGGGTGGAATAGTCAGGGGAGGAACATGTGAGAAAATGCAACATTAACGGTGTAACAGAGATCAGAGTGTGCTCAAGATTTTGCCTGGAAAGATGGAGCTCACTGCTTTGGAAAAATTTGCATTAGAACATCATTTCTTGTGTCCTCAATTGCTGGTATGCTCATTTTCAAACACTCTGCCTTTTGAATTTTAATTTTCCCCTCAATACTGCAACAACAGATGCACAACTTGTTCTCTAGAAACAGAAAAAAAACACAATTATTTCTGCAAGTCTAAGATTTTTCTTTTACGTGTGATTGACTTCTGAAGGTTAGAGTCCCTCATTATGTCTTTTCATTTGATAGAGTTAAATAGTGATTATCATTAACCCTCCTTGTTGTGACTAAGGTTGTCTTTGTTCTCCGTTACCTGGAATATCCTCTGGAGGTCAGGAACCTTGTTTGCTCCCAAGTACTCTACTGCACTGCCAGCCTCTGACACCACCTTGGTGGGTGTGGCGAAGATCATGGTTGGGGCCTCTGCTGGCACACCCGACCTCAGCCCCTGTTTAAAAAAAAACAAACAGTCACAATATTGCTAAATTATTATTCTAAGTCATAAATAAACGTGGATGAAGTTTATTCATTTACAAAATTATTTTTCTTTTTATTATAATGTTGGGGAGCTCCATTCAAAGGATACTACAGTAGATTGAGTAGGAAACTGGGAGGAGAGAGTAAGGGCCAAATTCCACCGGATCTGTGTCCGGTCCGTCTCCGATCCAGCACCGGATCTGATAGGTTTCTATTCTGGTCAATGTGTTAACTATCACTGGATCCGCTCCTTTGCGTTCCCGCTGTACGCAAGACTTCTATTTTTGCCGGATGCCAGAGCACGACGCATAAATCTCAACAGATAAGATCTAGGAAGTCAGGCACCAAGACAAAATCCTAGACTGTATAAAATATGGAAGTAGTATCCGTGACGCCACCCATCTGTTTCTGAAATGGTGTTTTGAGGCCAATCGGCGGCGGCAGCCATATTGCTGCTGTCGAGTGATTGTGATGTATAGAGGCGGGCTTTGAGCCTCCTAGCTAACAGCTACAGTGTTCCCGCCTGTCAATCAAGTCAGCTGTGCCTCTCATTGGAAGATTCGTAATCTCAATATCTTTGAAATTGCCACGTTACAAAAAAATTCAACCCTGTACAGTGTGAGCCAATTGAGAAATGAGCTATCCAGACTACACGTTGTACCAGGCTGTAAACATGTTTATTTCTGCTGTAAAGATCGCTTTTATGAATTGGTGTGTATGTGGTTTTCCGGTACTTCCGGAGCCAGCCTCAAGCAGATCCTCAATGAACTGCAGTTTTTAGCACTTCCGCATTGGACTCATATTTTTCGTCCGGAGGTTGCCGCTTGGACGAAATTAAAACATCAGGTTAATTTTTGGAATGAAACACTCTGTGTTATCACCAGATTTTTTTTCACTGAACTACAACAACAAACCGTTGTAATGAGCGGAGCCAGGCCTGGAGTCATCAGATCAGAAGTTTTCAAAGGCCAATAGAGACAGCGTGGATGAGGGGGGGAGTCAGATATGCATTAATGCTGTTATTATTGCGTGTAAACCTTGGTCACATGACACCAGGTATCCGGTGGTCCTGCTTCGTGCTGTGTTCTGAAAACACAACCGTTGGGTGTTTACTACCCGGATGTAAACAAGCACAGATGACGTATGACATCTCATGGAGCTGTGTGGTTTATCAGTATATTGATCTAATAAATGGATGTTGGCTGTGTCTAGATAAACTGGCATTCAACCAATCCGATTATCACGACTGGACCAATGAGTAACCAGTACAGGCATGTGGTCGTTAACATGCAAGAAGGTCCGGAGGCTGGTGGTGCTAGCTCCTTTACAACCTGATTATTTCCTATTTTCTTTCATCTACAAATTTCACTCACAGTAAAAGTAAGAATTCAGGTCAACCAACCCAAGCACTGATCAACACTGCTGTCAGAAATGACTTCCAGATTGTGCAGATAGGTTTTACAGAGAGATTTGTAAACGTATTATTAAAACCTGACACAGTTCAGTGCTTCCAGAGCCAAGTGTTTAAATTCAGGATGTGAAACTTTCTTCCATTTTACAAGGTCGTTTGTGATGTCCCAAAAAACGTTTGGTCATTAAGGAATATATTAGTCTATCACTCCAGTCCAGAGCATGTGTAAGAGACTGGCTGCTTAGCTGCTGCACCTGTTACCACTGTGATACAAACTGGAAGCCTTTTAACTCATTTGTTGTTTGAATAATGGACTTCAAACATAATTTGAACAGACAGTGTCGTTTGAAAGAAACTTGAGTCCAAATTTGGAGATATTGGACAGCCACTTAGTCTGCTGTGTAGCAGTTTGGTAGAGAGGTAGTGTAAACACAATGTGACTTTGGCTCTTCAGTGTTAAACCAGGATGGGAAATTATGTCCAATGTTGAACTGTGTGGATGGTACTAGCTCAGTAGTATTTGGGCCAAATGAGGGAGTGCCAAGCCAAAAATCTGTTTATGACTGGACTGAGAAGAGAAGAGTCAGAGTTTTTATTGTATGATGAACAGGGCTTACAACAATGACCTTCTCACTTCTATTAATCTACTTTTTACTATCTAAGAGATAATAAAGCAACATCTGCTGAACTACAGTTTACATAATGTCTGGGGTATGTGCCAAAAACAGGTGTGATTGATGCAGTGATTACAACCCAGCATACATCTAAAATGTACTGTCTGCAGGCGGGGCACTAAGCAGGTTTAGGGTTCACGTGTTTTTTTTGGGGGTACAAGGTTTGCAGGACATGGGATTTTGTGTCACAGTCAAGGCTGCTGCTGCCATCGATAGGTTGTCGAATTTTTCAGTACTTTTCAAAGCCAGCTTTAAAGGTGACATATCATGCAAAATTGACTTTTTAATGGTTCTCTACCTGAAATATGTTTCCCTGGCATGTCTACAAACCCCCCGAGAATGAAAAAAATCCATTCTGCCCCGTTTTGATTTCTCCACCTTTCTGTAAATGTGTGTGAAACGAGCCGTTTCAGACTTCCGTGTTTTTGTTACAAACCCTTGAATGAGAAGGTGTGTCCAAACTTTTGACTGGTAGTGTAGGTTGCAGACAGCGATATCACCTGGTCTATGTGGTTATCAGTCTCGCCCTGCAGACCATTGGCTGTGAGCTCGAAACCGCTGCATAAAAGCAGCCGCCAATCAAATGTCTGAAATTTGAAAATGGGAAAATACAGATAGAGAGCACCCTCTCTGAAGACACTATCTAACTGACTATTTAAATGTACATAATGAACAGCTTGGAAATCAAAAGGGACTAAATTGATCAGTTTTGGGTGCCTAGAGGTTCAATATTTTTGCTGTTGCATTGAAAAAGGTTTCAATATTGTACTGATTTTACTGTTATTGTATTAAAGTTCAAAATTCTAGTATCATGAAAACTCTAGTATCCTTGCTTAACAATTAAAAACCTCTACTCTAAGCAAAGAGGAGATACAGCTCTCCGAATAATGGTGGTAAAAAAACACCTTCAACTAAAATTGTATTGTCAATTATGATCAACAATAGTAATCGACTAATCATATTAAGCGGAACGAAATACTGTTACTTCTGTCGGCTCCATACAGAGTGAAGGCTGCAGCATTAACACAAATGAGTACAAGAGCACTTCATCCATTCATACAGTCATGAGTTATTCATCCACTTGTGATTGGACTGAAGAGGCTGCTGAGATAATTACAAAGCTCCTCAAGCATGTGTTCAATGCTACAGAGGACACTCTCATAATACAACATGAAGTATCTTCTTTACATATTAAGAACATAGGATGTAAAAATAATGGATGTAGTATCTGTGACGTCACCCATCTGTTTCTGAAGCGCTGTATGAAGCCAAATCTTTGGCGGGAGCCATATTGGAAATGCTGAGCATAACCCAACTTCTGTCGAGCTAGAGTCATGTCATGACCTTAAATGGGCAAAACTCGTAAACTTAATATCTACTGAACTGTCACGCTAGAAAAAAATTCACCCTCCGTACAGTGCGTGCCGATAGAGAAATGAGCTCTTCAGACCGAAGCCGTTTTTGAACCAGGCTGTAAACATAATTATTAATGCTGTAAAGATCGTCTTTGGTTAATTGGTGTCTATGTGGTTTCTGGTGTTTCTGCAGCCAGCCTCAAGTGGACGCTCAATGAATTGCAGTTTATAACACTTCAGCATGGGCTTCATATTTTGAGACCAGAGGTTGCCGCTTGATTAAGACCAGTATTTCCAGGCAGATTTTGTTTATCACCACCACCCTCTCTACAACATGCTGGTGAATCACGGGGCACATTCGGCACAAGACTGATCCCCCCTAAATGCACCACAGAACGCCACAGAGAGTCATTCCTGCCTGTGGCCATCGGACTGTACAACTCCTCCCTCTGATGACTGAACTATATTCTGTAGTCTGTGCAATAACGTGCATTACACTGTGCAATATCCCTACCACTTTAACATCCTGTATACAATACCTTCATTCCCAGTGCTCTTGTACCTAGTGAACTGTAACTATTCTGCGTTTCTGTATATACTTATTATTAATCCAATTTATATCATTTAATTCGTATTTATATCTTATTTTCTTCCTTCTTTCTATTAATATTTTGACTGTTTCATACTGTGTATAAGAGCATTCTGTAACAACTGAATTCTGCCCGGGATAAATAAAGTGTTTCTGGTTCGTAGTCTGATTCTGATTATAGGCAATCTAGAGGACAAAACAGAGAGTGTACTTGTCTTTCTGCTGTAATCTTTCACCATTAATACATTTCCCCAGAAGCGTGTGCTGGACCTACATCGCAGCTACTTTACAAAATACGGGGGATTATTTCATCATACTAATTCATGCTGTTGCTGTACTTTTCACACATTTTATACTGTAAGTAAACAAACCTAAAGGTTCACTGTGGTGCTAATGATGTGTCCCTATCTGATTTTCTCTCGCCTGGAAACAAAGCAGCTTCTCACCCACCTTGGGTTTGAAAATGACTGGGAGAGCCGTTACCTTTTTAGAGCGTGTGGAGGAAGATAGTGTGGGAGCGGGGACATTAAATCTGACATATGAAAATGCAGAGGCACTGACAGCAGATTATTTTTACTTCTATTAAGAGAGGGTGTTATTAAAAGTGTTCACAGCATTGTTAGACCTGAAAAACAGAGAGGATTCCCTTTTGGTTTTCCCCTTTTTCTTGACTGGCAGGGATTCCCTAACCCTAAAGAAAACAAACAATGCTTATATACACTCAAAACTTGATATTGCCTGCTAGTCGTCAACGTTCAACCTTTTTATAGACTAACAGTCTTTCTGTGGATGGACCAGTTAAAGACCCAAGTGATTGCAGATGGAGGAAACCACATGTGGAGTATAATTGTGTGAGGGTCACATGACCAGCTTTAAAAGGTGATAATTTCTGACAAGCTGCATATGCCGCTGTTATTGCAGTTTTACTGCAAAAAGGGACTGTGTCAACAATTACCCGTGTAGGTGCGAGATTCTATCACCTATGCACGGCTCAGCAATTAGGTTTAGTGACTGACTTCTCCTCCTCCTCCTCTTTTGATGCCCATAGAAGGCAGGAAGGAAACACAAAGGAATATATTCAAGGTAGTAGGTACAGAGTTTGATTAATTATTTTCATATCTAGAGCTGCTGTTTAATGCTTGCTAATAATCTTAAGATTACCAGTGATGTTGGATAGGTTAGAATTGATTTCATCAAAGTGATTTTTGATGCTTGTAAATTCAGGGGGAGGGTTACAGATGAGATAAATTAGAGCAGAAACTGTTCACATTTCTCACATTTGAATCGCACTGTGTTTTTATGCTGTGTATGTTTTTTTATTAACCTGGTGCAATTTTATCTGTGCAATAACTGTGTATATATCTGTAATGTAATGTAATGTGATTTTATTTTACTTTAGCCATTATCATTATTATTATTATTGTTATATTTTTAACTATGTAAGTGCAATTGTTGTATTCCTCTGTCCCGTGATGTAATGGGGGATCAATAAATTATATCTAATCTAATCTAATTGAGAGGTTTCACAGTGAGACAGCAGGATACGTTTTTTTTTTCTTTTTCTTAATTTATTCTATTTTAGTTTGTTTTTATGTACAACACTTTGTGTTACAATGTCATTGTATGAAAAGCGCTTTATAAATAAAGTCTGGTTCATTGATTGAACAGTGTTATTATTATGTCCATAAGAAACAACTTAATTCCTACTTTTATCCTCTCATATTTTAATCTGTTTAGTCTGTTACATGTTTATATTTTCCTCTCTATATACAGTTTGTTGACTGCTTTTGTGCTGGTATGTGTAAAATATGTCTGTTTTTTTTAAGCACATTGGTTGCTATATAAACAACATAAACTTGAAATGATCCCATCAACATAACATATAAAGAACATACTGACTTGCAGCAGCTGAATACACTATAGTGTCGTTACCAATGCTTGTGATCTTAACAAAAATAAAAGTGAAGTACATCTCTTCAACCTGAGACTGCTTGATTATCAGCTCACAGAAGATAAATGTCATCCCCGTCACCTTATACGCCACCTGCACTAAATATAACCAGGTTTCCAAAACCTTGCCTTTATAAAACAAGTGACATGTTGGATGAGTGGCTTCCACACTGACACACAGGAGAGCATAAAAGACAAGCTAACCCCCCATAAGAGAACAACAAGCAGGCAATGGTGTAAAAAACAGGGGACTGATAATAAAGGTCACATCTGGCACATAATATGAGAGGCCATTGTATTTCAAAATTGGCTGTAGAGCTGACGGAAGGTTGGATCAACACAGAGGAAATAACCTTTGAGAATAAAGGTTACCTAAAGGTTCTGTGATAAGCAGGAGCGGAGCCAGATTTCTTTGACTGAAGGTAGGGCCCCCCCCCCCCCATTTCCATGTCCTTTAATCATGTCTACTTTAACTACTAACATTTAATTCAATTAAAAACTTTATTTATTCTCGAAAAGACATTGAGGATTCCCTCATTTCCAGTGTCGTCAAGATCACAGGCACATTAGAAATAACAAACACACACACACAATCATTCACAAAATAATAGATTAATTAAAACAGATACAATTTGAGACACAGTGGTCAGAGATCAAAGTCTTAGACTCTGCAAAAGAGGGAATGGATATCAATTCTAAAGTCTCTTAGAGGGTATTCCATGATTTAGGGGCATCAATAGAAAATGCTGATCGACCCAGTTCAGTGTTTACTCAAAGTAAGTAACATACCAGTACGGGTGTCATGTCACTGTGTATATATATTGTTTGTCACTTTACAGAGTGATAACACACTAATCTTCTCAGCTTAGTTGTTCAAAAGGAAGATGTTTGTCTTCAGTCACAATTTAAAGTACTAACATGGGGATATGTGCCCAATAGAAATGGAGTGAAAGCTTTTAGCTGCACAGCTCAAGTAGCTGATTTTAACTCAGGTCCTGCCAGAAAGGTCTTAAGGCTGGAAGGCTTATTGAAGTTTATTGAAATTTTTGGGGTTGCCAGTCGAAATTTGGGGAAGGGGGCACCCACTGGATCCAGCCCTGGTGATATTGGAAGGATATGAAAAGCAGGGTGGCATTTTTTTTAAAGAAGAAGGAGGGAAGAAAAAAATGTGTCTACAACATTGGAATAATTAAATGAATTTACATTTTTTTTTTTTTTTAAACAGAGCATATAATTTTACATTCATCTTAACTAGAGAAATGTTAGTATCCTCGTCTGAACTGAAGCCCCAGGCAGGAGTCAACCATAGACTGTAAAAAGTCAACGCAAAGCTTCGTTACACAACACAGACATGAAGGTCATAACTACGGTTCCAGACCCGGTCTCTCGCAGACCCACAGAGTCCCAGTCTTACCTGAGGGCTGAAGGCGGCCGTAGGAGCAGACCCCGTCAATTTCTGGGTGATACCGCTGAACTTGTAGTACATTTTACAGCTGAAGGACGGGGAGAGGTGTCTTCAACAACAAATTCAACCCGGTAAAGGGTCTTCCTGCTGCTACCGTCGCGCGACAGTGACGTAGCAGTGAGCTGGCTCAACTTTTGCCCGTTTAAAATTCAAGTGGAGCCCTGGAAATGTTAAGTACAGAGATAAAACTATCACTAGAAGTCCCCCAATACTTAGTGGACTTTGCTCCCTTGGGACTTAATAATTACATACATCCTTGATAAGAGACTTTACTCAACAACAAGATCATTAGTCTCCAGTTTTATAGTAAGACAACTACATTTTACTAGCCTGTCTTAGCCAGTCTTACTTTTATACAAAGTCTTACCCAAGCGGCAACCTCCAGTCTAAAAATATGACTCCGATGCGGAAGTGCTAAAAACTGCAGTTCATCAAGGATCCACTTGAGGCTGGCTCCTGAAGTACCAGAAATCACATACACACCAATTCAAAAAAGACGATCTTTACAGCAGAAATAAACATGTTTACAGCCTGGTAAAAAAGCAGGTGTAGTCTGGATAGCTCATTTCTCGATCTGCACACTGTAGGGGGGGGATTTTCTCTACCGTGGCAATTTCGAAGATATTGAGATTACGTGTCTTCCAATGAGAGGCACAGCTGACTTGATTGACAGGTGGGAACACTGTAGCTGTTGGCTAGGAGGCTCAAAGCCCGTCTCTATACGTCACAATCGCTCGACAGCAGCAATATGGCTGCCGTCAACGATTGGCCTCAAAACAACGCTTCAGAAACAGATGAGTGACATCACGGATACTAGCTATTAACTACTTGAATGCTCAGGTTAGCTAACATCAATTATCTGTCATGTCAGTACCAAAAAAGTTATCAAATGATAATAGAAATCATGGATGTAGTCGCTGTGAAGTCATCCATTGGTCTCTGGAGAAGTCCTTTGAAGCTGCCGTGTTATGGTGGTCGCCATATTGGAAATACTAACTCAGCCTTAATGTAATCAAAACAGATGAGTTATGGAAAAAGTACATAAATCAAAAAAGGAGTAAATAAAAAGCTACTTAGACCAAAGCCATTTATTGAACAGGGCTGTAAACATGTTTAATTTTGCTGTAAAAAAGGAATTTTAACATTGGTGTTAATGGAATGAACCAACCCCAAGTGGACACTCAGGGAACTGGCTTCATTTTGAAACTTTGGGTGTTGCCACTTGATTTTTCCTTGAATATGGGCGAATGTAACTTTGGACTTTTAACAACCATTTTCTTTCAATTTGATGAATAACACAGAAACTGACATGTTAATAGTATGTTTTATCCCCTCCAGAATATGACAAGCTAACCTGGAACACAGCAACACAGTGCAATACTTGTTTTAACTTCCAAGCTTGAACACCACTTCAGAGGAAAAACAGCCCCATGTGACTCTGGAGAATAAAAACAAAGTACCTTGTATTCAACAGCGTCTTTAAACAACACCATCTAAACAGAAAATGAAAATTATCTTCCTTCTCCTTCGTGAAGAAATGTGCCAAGAAGAACTTAAGTTGCTCCGAGAGCTTGCTGTAGAAAAATAACTTCATGGTAATATTCCCTTTAATTCGATGTGAAAAACACCTAATGAGCTAATTAGGGCTACTTGAAACATAAGCCTTTAAAGCTCATTGACCAATGTACTTACAAGTTTTGAACCCTGAGAAAGTAGCAGCAGTTTCAGAGTCGTATAACTCTAAACTCGATTGTGGCATCATGTTCACCTCAGTGTGAATTTGATGAGAGCACTCGAAGCCATTGCCAGCAGGCTCAGGTGTTCCTCAAACAGGATGTCTTGTTCCTTTGCCTACAGCAAGCCTGGGGGTGTAAACAGTCTGTCACCTGTCAAGAGTTAGCAAACGCAATCTGCCAAAAATATTGTAGCCATTTATCTCTTCTCTGGGTCGCACTGAGAAGAAGGAAAGATTTAACCCTGCCAGTGAAGTTAACATTTTGTAATTTCTAACAGTTGATGCAATCTAGGGTCCAATTATTCACTTTTAATCAGTTTCTAATTATTTTATAAAACATTCATTTCTTTCTGACTTTATTTCTGTCTTTAAAAATGTGATACTCTTGGGGCTTTTGATGCCTCTATTTAGAGGAGAGGACAGTTGATGGAGTAGGAAATGAGGAACAGAAAGTCGGGAATGACATCGTGAAAAGGGACATGGGATTTGAACCCAGGCTGTTCACTTTAAGGACAATGGCCTTGGTACATGCGGTGGATGATTGAACCGCTGAGCTCAACTGGTGCACAGAGAGTTCTTTGTACAAAATCAAATGTGACTTCCCTTAATTAATTATAATTTGTTTCATTTTGTTTTCCCTATGATATGGATTACAAAATGAACACTTATTTGAGAAGTGACACTTATTTATCCCTGCAAGCGGCAACCTCCGGTCTTAAACGATGAAGCCCATGTGGAAGTGTTATAAACTGCAGTTCATCGAGAATCCGCTTGAGGCTGGCTCCTGAAGTACCGGAAATCACATACACACCAATTCAAAAAAGAAGATCTTTACAGCAGAAATAAACATGTTTACAGCCTGGTTCAAAAAACGGCTTGGCTACAGTAGCTAATCTCTCTATTGCCACACACTGTACGGGGGGGGGGGGGGGGGGGGGGGGGGGTTCTAACGCGACGAATCAGAAGATACTATGATTCCGAGTTTTTGCCCAAATAAGGACATGACTGACTTGACTCCAGGATGGGAACACATAGCTGTTGGCTAGGAGGCTCAAACTCCGTTCCTTAACGTCACACTCTGCCTGGTTCAGGTCCGCATTTCCAATATGGCTGCCCCCGTCGATTGGCTTCAAAACAACGCTCAGGAACAGATGGGTGACGTCACGGACACTACATCCATATTTTATACAGTCTATGGTTTCCTGGTGGTAACCCTTAAATTCTATGGCACACTGTGGCACAGGAGTTTTTAACTGATTTGAAATAGTATGACTCTTATACTGATATCTTTTCATGACCTATGTAATAAAATGAGATTAATTGTGTAATTTCTTAAGTTAGAATTTAGTGTCAGTGTTCAGGTCGGATTTTCTCTGAAAAAACCTGAGTCGATATTCAGCAGTCACCCAGAAGTGGCAGAGGCAAGAACTTGGCAAGGAAAGTTTAGCAGGGAGAAACTAAGTTAAACAGAAAGAGGAGGTTTTTTTCTTCAGCAAAATTTCTTTCTACATGTCTGGTTCTCATGAATGTTACTGGAGCAGGATTAGCAAAAAGATAAGTTTTCTGTTGAAGTATTGTTTTAGACAGAACAACTCTACAAACAGGGCTTTGCTAGCTAAAAGAGCAAAAATGGCTATGCGCAGAATTAAATGTTTATGCTAACATGTGAATGTGTCACTGCTCTTTGAGGACAAAAGAGTCACACTGTGTGCATATTAACATTATTGGCATATTCACTTGGACACCAGAGCACACATCATTACATCAGGGCCTTGACAGGTAACGTTGAACTGGTTTGTCTGGTCACCATTTGTAAGCTAGCTAAAGTTTTGTCGTTGTTACACTCCAGTTAATTATTGCATATAGCGGGAAATCAGTACATTACATCATCACTCTGCATCCTGCAAAAAGTTGTCTTGAACTATAGAATTAGGCTGTTTTCAAAACAGCCTGCTACCTACTACCTACGAATGTAGCATGCAGTTCGTACTGCATACTGCATACTGCATACTGCGTTTGAAGGTAGTATGTAGTATGACTGTTCTGTTGAGAACTGTTCTGCAGCTGGGTCAGGCGTCGCTTGATTTCCAGTTTCAGAAAGCAGAAGTAAACACCGGCTAAGCTGGTAGCGAAACTGCTTCTTTAGCATCCACTAATGATTTTAAAAGTTTATTAACTAGTTACGAGTGGTTTATATTGAATTTAATGATTTTCACAGCACAGACTGAGTCCCACAGACTGAGTCCCCCTTTATAAATGGAAAAAAAGAAGAAGCAGAACGTTAGCGCTGGGCATTGTGGGAAATTTGAGGGAGACTGGTCCGCTGCACACTAAGAAATTTTCCCAAAATAGGGAAATACTACATACTGAGTTTTGGCCAAATCAGTACGTACTACTAGTATAGTAGGTGGTTTCGAAAACAGCGTAAGTGTTCTTTATTCATTAATTTGCACAACTTTGGCAAGAGCCATGTTTTTACAACAGTGGGTGATGGTACTCATGGGAAATGCAGTCTTCATCCTGGAATAAGCACTGCTAATGTCCACAACATGTCAGTTCCTCACAGTGCCTTTAAGAGTTACTCAAAAGAGTAGTTTGAAGTTTTAGTATGTATGACAGGAACCCAAGATCAAAATACTGTCATTGTACTGTCATTGTGCTGTGGAATTTACACTTACAATTCACCATTTATAGAAGTTTGATTTGTAGCAACTATTACACCATCTTTGACATTTCACTCAGAGTCGTTTTATTATAAAATCACACACATTAATAACATTAATTACAAGACCGTTTATAGTGATGAAAAAGTTTTGATCAATGGTCTCAATCAGGCCTGGCCAAAAACTTACTCGACTATTAGCTACGCTGCATGAGTTTAAAATTATGTGTTGTGGGGTTGGTGGTGAAATATTGATCATTTTTAATTTTGCTGCCTGTTACACCACTTAAAAAGCACATAGATAACACAACAACAAGAAGAGTATTAAGATATGTTTCACAATACATTTAGAAGTCATACAAGGCTGCATGGTTCATGAGGTAACAACAAATGAGGACTATCAATTTCAGGGCGGAAAGATAATGATCAGACTGATTAATTGTTTAATTTCCTTTGCAACAGAGGAGCAAGAGCCTCTTCTGTGCATGTGCGTGTGTGTGTGCGTGTGTGTGTGAGTAAAAAGAGGCAACAGGAGGAAGAGGAGATGAGATGCAGAGAAAGACTGTTGTGTGGGAGAGGTGTGGACTTGTTTGCTTGGATCATGTGTCTCCTCAATAAATCATATCATCTTGGCAAACCTCAGACTGTGCAAACATGTCTGAATCATGGATGTCAGAACCATCATCTGTGTTATTCTCCATTTTTTTCAAGGCTTCTTTTTTCTTTTTTAGTGATTTCAATTCATCCTGTGCTGCTGTCACTTCCACATTAATTCCAGGAAAGAAAAGATGCAGCGTGCCAGGCAAAAAGGTGTGCACAAATGTGGAGTATATTCGTGTACACATAAATCAACCTCCATTATGATTGACACACTGGAGGATGAGGTTGCCTTGGAGACACAGAAATACAAAGTAGCTTACATTCACTTACAAATGAAGAAAGCACTACACACTCCATCTATTCATTCTTTGCAGTTAGGCTTGCTGTCATTTCTGTCTTGATTCCGGCTCCGTCTGCCCTGTCATATCCTGTCCATCCTGTATTTGTCTGCCACCTTTCTCCCCTTGCTGACCTGTCCCTGCGTTTCATTATCCTCAGCTTAAGCCCCTCCTACACACTAAGCCCTCCGCGTGCCCTTTCTCCATCCTCACTTTGCACTTACATGTTCTCTCCTTCTCTGTATTTCACAGGTTTAACTGAATGCATCTAGGTCACACATCAATCTTGTGTAACTTGGACCATCTGGGTGCAAAGCCTAGACAAAGCGAAGGGCTCATGGCCAGACAAACAAACACACGCATAAACACACACACACTCACACAAACACACATGAGTGCTTGATACAGCTTAGAAAAAAAGGCAGGCATTGTTGTAACCATGGGAATACAGTGTAAACAGCAGCCACTGTCAAAACTGGATTTACTGCACCTGTGTTTGTTTTTATTAAATAATAATCAATATACTTGATCATTTTCTTGCACAATTGTGCCGAGTATCAGGTGCAGCTCAGGCAGGAAACAATGTAGTCGATAATCGTTTTAAATGGGGTCAGCAGTTAGTTTATCAAGTTTCTTATAGATGGCAGGGGCGTGTCCAGAGGAATGGACAAGGGTGGCATGAGCCTCACTTAAAATCTGATGGCCACTCCAGGTGTCACACCAATATCGGAAATTGTGACGCCTTGGCAGAGGTGGGACCTGTTCAAATGGACTATTTAGACAGAAATAAACTGCGTACATGACAGACTCCCAAAAGTGAAGCCAAAACATCCAAGTCGCCCCCTGGTGACTGGCTGCAGTATATAAGTCACAAAGCCCACCTCCTCCATGTTAACAGATGGGTCAAACTCTAAAATCAAAACAATGGAGATGTTCCAAAGCAACTGATTTTTGAGTTGTTCAAATTGAAATTGAAATTCCAACTAGTTGACTAGTCTAAAGGTAAGAAAACATTTTTGATCACAATCTTTTTAACATGGCTAAACACAGGATAAGCGTCTGCAGGGGCGCAGGTGGCCTAGCGGTCTAAGTGCCCCACATTCACAGGCTACAGTCCTCGTTGCAGGGGTCGCCAATTCGATTCCCGGCCAGTCGACCATTTTCTGCATGTCCTCCCCCGCTCTCTACTCCCCACATTTCCTGTCTCTCTTCAGTTGTCCTGTCCATTAAAGGCAAAAAAGCCCAAAAATATAACTTTAAAATTTTTTTAAAAAGGATAAGAGTCTGCAGGTAAATAATGCCAAATTGGTTTGCCGAATGTGGCAAACAGTAGCAGAGCTAGTGCCACCTCCCTGCAGGTTAACATCCACATGTCTGTGCCGGTTATGCATTGCTCTGGTCAAGTTGTCATATGCCATTTAAGACATACACAGTCTACATATAACTTTATCCCCATTTCCTACTTCCAAACTGTCGCTCTACATCTGAGTAGTTGAGCATTATAGTATTGTGGCAGCCCCAGCTAGTGGTGTTCGGCAGGGTTACAAGCTTCGATAAAACACATGTCCAGCATTTTGAAGAAACAGCAAAAATAATATCAGAAATTTGGTCAACCGACTTGTAATTCTGCTGCTGGCTAGTGAGGGTGATGTTGTTTACTTGGTTGACACATCTCTACAAAATATCTTCCAATACATCTGGAACAGTATACATTTTATTTTCTATTGTACTAACAAAGAACCTTTAACCAGATCAACATTCTTTATGTAAGTATATTTCAATGTAACCAGGGTTCCAGATGGGTTGTTTTTGTTTATGTCAGTGTATAATAAAAATTAAATATAATTTAAATGCAAAAAATAAAAGACTTGAAACATATTCATTAAACCGGCTTTCTGTCATAAAATTATGTTTTTATCATGCTGAGTAATGTCTTTGTGTCCTTTTTTTAAAAAGTTTAGTTGTGATTATTTATTTGATGCTTTAATAAAGGGCTATAACGCCATGGCTGACAGCTCTGTTGATGAATGTGGCTCCTGCTGCGCTGTGTGCACCAGATTAGCAGAGTAGAACAGGAACAGGGAGAGGAAACATAAACACAAGAGTCATTCAGCTTCCATAACCTTAAGTATCTGCTTGAAACTGACACCAGAATTTGTTCGGCTGTAGCTTGTACTACCTTTAGGCCTTTTTGTGTTTGATTCTTAGGTTATGTGTGTGTTTTGCTGAGCAGAGGGGGCGGGATGTCAATATCCCAGCTCTACCTTTTGCTACAATGCGGACTGGCTCCAAGTGACTGGCTGTTTTGGCTTCATTTTTGTATAATTGCAGGAGTTGGAGAACTGTCATCCATCTTTATATACAGTACAGTCAGTAATGTGTACACATATATCATGCCACCCTGCATATGTCAGAGCCCCGCTCGGGCCACCCCAGTTGAAAAAGTCTAGACCCGCCCCTGCCTGATGGATGCAGCAGTTAATGTTTTGGAAAGATGTGTTTTCACTGCAGAGCCTCTATTGACAGGCTGCGTGCTATTCTGGCAGAGCGGACTTTGAGTTCATGGTAACACTGTACAAAACTGTGGTAGATAAACGTGATGGGCAGTGCCAGGAGAACAATCCCGCTCACCACACACATCCCCCCTAGAACCCGCCCCCCGACAGTCACCGGGTACACATCCCCGTAGCCCACTGTCGTCATCGAGATGATGACCCACCAGGCGGCTGCTGGGATACTGGCGTAATCCGGGTTCTGCATTCCCAAGTCCAAGCCGTGCTCCAGCAGCTGAGCCAGGGCGCTGTATATCGCCATGGCAACGCACACAAACACCATCAGCATCACCATCTCCCGGTAACATCGCGTTAGCGTCAGGCCCAGAGTCTGCAGCCCCAGGAAGTGTCTGGCCAGCTTCATGAGCCAAAACACACGCATCATCCTCAAGACCCGCAAGAAAATCCCAGCGACCCCGAGACCCGCACTAGGCATCCCTGCCCGGGCCAGCGCCATGGTGACGTAATAAGGGGTGATGGCTATGACATCGATGATGTTCAGCGGCCGGCGAAGGAAGTCCCACTTGTTTCTTGCCACCAGGAAGCGTACCATGCACTCTGCTGTGAACCAGCCAATGCACACGGCCTCCACTATCCTACAGAGGAGAAAAATGAGAGGAACAGACTGTAAACAGGAAATGGCTGAGGAGAGATATGGATGAGATGCTGTTTGACAATCAGAGCATGTGTGCACAAAGGAAGCAAAGCAGGGCTGCTATTAAGTAAATAATTTGAAATAGGGATGACTTGTGACACAATTCAGAGTTGAAATATGTATCAACAAAGACACTGAGTAAGAGAAAACACTGAAAACCTGCACAGAGGGAGGGATTTAAATCTCCCACAGTGAGACTGTGACACAAACAAGCCCACAATTACCCATTGATTAGCCCAGCAAAGGCAATCTAGAGTGATGTGGTGCTTGTATTTGACATGGAAGCACTCTGGTCAAGCAAATACCACAGTGTATAAGGACAAACACATCAGCACAATTAGACCCAACCAAATTATAGAGCTGCTGACTGAACTGTATCATGCACTGACATTAAACTAGATTGGAATCCTTTTGACCCTGACCGCCAACGCTACTCCCAGCTTATTACCCAATCATTGCAACAGATCCAAAACTATGTCCATCCAGCCTGAGCGAACATAACCTCGCCATATATAGAGAAAGGCCGTCTGCAAGCTCTCTGGAGAAGAGAAAGAAAATCTGGCAGAAATAATATTGAAAGACGAGGTGGACTTTTTCACCTTTTGTCCAAAAATAATTTAAAAACTGAGTCAGAATAATCCTCCAAAGGTGACCCCTCTATGTGGCTAAATGCTTTTGTTTGCTTAGACTGATGCACAATCCATCAGTAAACCTTTTCGTTCAGCTCACAACCACAGGGATATAATCAACCCTGCCATTATCTGTCTTGTTTGTCTTCCTTGTGTAGATTACAGCGAAATAACCAGCAGAGCCAACAAAGACATTCAAATTAATACAGACGAGCAAGGGGGGGGGTCAGGGGAGACAGAGCAAAGCCTGTTTAATAATTAACACTACTCTTCTGTAGATAATATTGATTTGTTATTGATTTGCTTTCTTTGCTTCTTCTCACATGAGAGGATCCTAATGTTCAGTGCTGCCCATAACTTGTCATTGTGCTTTGTTGACAAAAAAGGCATCAAATCATTTAAAAGAAGGACAAGGTCCCTAAAGCTAAACAATGCGTCTATACTTCAATGATTTAAATATGTCGTCTCAAAGTGACAGTTGCTTTTTGTACGCTCGTAAAGTAACAACATATTAGGAGAGATTGGATTCATGCCTCTATCGGCCTCCCAGGTGATAAATGGATTTTGCGAATGGGTTTGACCGCTGCCTCGAACACATGCAGGCGCTTTCTCCAGTGTGTATGAGTGCATTTATTATTTATAGAGCGCTGATCATGACAGAAACGGTTCCTTGACATGTTGACGATGGTTGAGCTCACAAAATGAAGCCGTTGTACGCGCTGCATTTTCAGAGCAAAGTCAACTTTTGAGTTACAATTTGCGCCATTATATACGTGACAGCCTCCTTGTGATGGTCCCCTTGTACCTATTTAAATTCGACTTGACCTGGACTTTCTCCTACCTGTGCTCTTCTACAGTAGTTTTCTTGGCTGTGTCCCAGTCCGGCAGGGTGCTTGCGCACAGCATGACCATAGAAACGATCACAAAGATCACTGATACTGAAGCTAGAAGCTGCGCAAAAAGCGAAGAGTTTGGCTCCTCGAATGCTTTGCGCATCATCTCGAGCCATTTCGCGCGCCCTGTGAGCGCAGTCCGTTGCACTGGCTCTACCGGACTCTGGGGCTCATCCCCGGACACCTGGATGCCCTCCTCGGAGTCCATTCCAATCTCGGACATCCTGTCGTCCAGGCGTTTCTGACAGCAGGTGTCCAAGTGCGCGCTCTCCAGTCCCCAGTAGAGCATCTCGGTGTAGAAAGACAGCTCACACACTCCGGGGACAAAGCGGAGTTTGCCAGAGCGCACGTACAGCATGATGAACACAAAAGCCTGCGCGTGGCGGTCGAAGAAAAACTCATTTCGGTCCCGGTCATAGTCGTCGCACAGTTCCAGAACCTCTTTCTCGGTTGCGCATGCATGAAGTCGGCTGACGCGCCGGAGAGGGAAATCCCTGATCACCTCACGGGTGAAGGCGTACCGGGTCCCCCCTACGTTGAGCACGCAGATGCTTTCCTCGAACTTCATCTTGCCAACCTGTAACCAAACTTAAAACTCCTCTTCTCCGTCCGCTCCCCCTTCCATGTCAGGAGTTTTGGAGACCTCAGGCGCAGCAGTCACCCCCTGTCCCCCGGGGCGTGGTTCACTCTGGGTATAGGTGTCCCTGCGCTAAGCTCCGTGGCTGGTGGAAACTATCCCCACTGTCCCTCACTCCTCTTCTTCTCCCTCTGTAGCCTGTAGAGGAGGCTCTCCACCCCAGTCAGGGGAGCCAATCCCATCAATGATGTCACAGGGGCGCGCGCACGGAAGCATGCACTGAGAGACAAAAAACTCATACAGAAAAAATAGAGTGCGTAATTTTACGCACAATTACCTCCAACGTGCTGCCGTCTCAAGAAAACGGCAGAAATTGTTCTAGTTTGAGTAGAAAGGGGAGTAAGAAAGATCACTGAAAATTATCACCAACCATGAATACAATCACTGTTAAGGACTATTTCAGGATTTGTGTACAGTACACGTTTCGTTGTCCTATTTCCGGTTAGATCTTAACTAAGTGAAATAAGTTTAGCCTGTATCACAATATACTTATGAGGCTGATTCCGTCTACTAGTATCCACCTAGGCCTCACATTGATTTCAATTCTGATAAATGAAGCCTTTTTCCTGTGTTCGAATATCAAGGACAAACATATGGTGACAGGGCTTTCTCCATCTGTGCACCAAAACTGGAATTATCTTCCCCCCACCATCCGATTCTCCCCCTCTGTTGAGACTTTTAAAAGTCGCCTCAAAACGCACTTTCATTCATTAGCTTTTAACTGCACTAAACACACTGGCTCAGACACTCACTGCACTGTTAATTGAATTTCTTGCCATTACTGTTGTTATTAGTACTCTTAATTTCATTTTTAATCATATTGCTCTCTTACCACTTTTCTTTCCCTCTCTCTTCCTCTGTTTTTGTGTGTTTTTTATTCCATTTTCTCTTTGTTTTCTTCAATTTCTGCTGTAAAGCACTTTGGATCAACTGCGTTGTGTGTAAAGTGCTATATAAATAAAGTTGATTTGATATATAACTTTAAAATCAAGGTACACACCTAAGATGGGACAGTTTTGTGTTACATGGAAAAACTGTAAACTGTAAAAGTATGTGTTTTTTACGCATGCTCCGTTTGAATACATCACGTTTTCATTGTTTGAGTCAAATAAACTTCAGCCCTTGTTTCTCCAGGTAACGGTGGCTGCTGTGTCTCCCGCGTGTGCGTACTAGCGCGCGTGTCTGTGTCTACAGTCTATGGTCTGTCTGTGTTTTGTGTTTGCGCGTGCGCGGCCCCCCTCTCGACGTCAGCAGTCAGTGGTTTTTCGGGTTGATCCGACTTCTTTTGGCTGCCGTGAGTTCACTGTATTGTAAAGGGAACAGTGGATCCGAGGAGGAGGGGGGGTTGATTCGCAAAAAAACACATCCCGATTGGACTCGCATCCGGAGTCTCGACGGCCATAATTCATCGCACCTTTTTACCTTTCAGGAGACTGAGTTTTATTGTTTTTATTAATTTATTCCAATCCTCTTAGTTTATGGTTTACACTCCGGGAGGGCAGAAATGGCGGCCAATATGTACCGGGTCGGAGGTATGTATGTCAATGTGGATCTTTTTTATCAAACAGAAACCCCTCTGGTTTTGCATCCCTGGAGGTTTTCTGAAGCCTTAATGTAGTTTGTTTGCATCTTATATCAAGATAGGACTCTGGTACACGAGCTGAGGTGCGTAAAGTTGGAGCAGGGAGGTGATAATTTCTAAGTATTTAGGGATTCAAAATGGGTCAGGCCTCCGCGTCTGTCGTGGCCACAGCAGCTAGCCGCCAGCTTGCTAAATAGCTAGCTTACAATGTAAACATTTTAGTATCGTCTTCACCTTTTGTTTGGCTTTTCTCTCTTACTAAGAGCAGAGAGACTGAACACCCACACGCTGTGGGGACTTCTCTTGACTACACATGTGTTTAAAGGTAGCTAAAACGTTACCACGGGCAGTCTGAGGCTTGCCTTTGTATTTGCCTCTTCTGGCATGCAGCCATTAGTACGAGTCCTTATTTAGCTAACGTTAGCAGCAGCAGCAGCAGCAATGGCCTCACTCATTAGCATTATTGCAGCTGTAGCGCGCATCTGATCAGCACATCCTACAGCACGGATAACCTTACATGCCTGGTGTTGTCACATTGTTCCCTGAAATTCACCTCAAATGTCAGTAAATAAGCCGATTGGCTCCTCTGGCTGGCTAAGTTTGTTAGCAGTCTGCTGGAATTCACACCAAATAATAGTCTCGATTCATGGCGTCGTTGCGTCAGGTTGGATTAACACCTCTATTAACACACACTTCAAATCTACAGAGAGACCCCGAATGAGCCGAAACTGCACAAATGCTTTACCACATGCACAAATATCTTTAACCAGGGGATATCTTTTTTTGCAACAGCTCTGTTTGTAGCATCAGTTTCGTTACAGTGTTTCACTTTGATGTCCATATGGTCACCTCAACTGTAGTTTTCCTGCTGCCTTCAAGTGCTCTCTGTAAACTCCAACTTCTACCTCTCTGAGCTCAACTCAACTTAATCTATATAGCACCTTTCATACATATTAACATGCAGCCCAAAGTGCTTCACAGAATAACAGAGGGACAGAAGACTACAGCAATGGTAAAATTATAAAAGGCATGATTATACTTAAAAATGAAATCAATATAGTAAAATTTATAAAATAAGTAATAGTGGAAGGAAAAGTTAAAGATGTTAAAAAAATCTCTGAAATCAAAAATAATAATTTTTCTTTATGAATTAATATTCTGTAGTAAAACTAGTTTTTTTTTTGCAGACACACACCCCTTCATTTAATTACTGTATTCCTGTGATGAGTGAGTTTTACTTAGTTTCTTACCATCTTGATTTAACCAAGCGGCAACCTCCCGGTCTAAAAATATCAGTCCAATGCGGAAGTGCTAAAAACTGCAGTTCATCGAGGATCTGCTTGCGGCTGGCTCCAGAAGTGCTGGAAACCACATATTCAAAAAAGCCGATCTTTACAGCAGAAATAAACATGTTTACAGCCTGGTACAAAAGAAGAGTGTAGTCCGGATTAGAGATGGGTACCTTTCACCGGTACCGGTACTGGTACTCAATGGTACCAATTTTAAGTACTTTTGTGTGTTTATGTGGTAATAAATATTAATTTGTTTTATAATAAAATCTCAACATTTTTAAATTTAACATATTCATTTCATTTAACATGAAATTAACAGAAACAGGGTTATATAGGTCATTAGATATATTAGCTGACACGTGCTCATGGCGTCTAATTGCTCTTTCGGGAGTTTATAAATTAACCCACGTGAATGCCTGCGGATGGGAAAAAGTCAGTTCTCCGTCTCTTTATAATAACAGGACACACAACTTACTTGCTGGGCATTCACGCACACAGGAACGGTTATAAACAGGGCAGGTAGTCGGAGCGAGAGAGGCCGTCTCAATTTAATCCTCCTGCAGTTCTGCCTCGCGTTGAGTGTGCGCGCCGGTCATCTGCAGGCTCCATTTGGCGCGCTCCTGTGCAGATGCAGAGAGCAGAGAGAGACGTCCAGCTGATCAGTCTCGAACTTTATTACAGGGCGAAAGTATGAAAAATCGCCTATTCCTTCACTTCCTCACAGTCACAAGGATGCGTTTAGGTAGCGAAACATGGTACCGTTTGATTTCACGTGAATCCGTACTCAGTAGTACCGACGGAATTCAGTCGGTACCTATAAAAGTACAGAATTTGGTACCCATCCCTTGACAGCTCATTTCTCAATCGGCACACACTGTACGGGGGGTGAATTTTGTCTTAACTCGGCAATTTCGAAGATATTGAGATTACGTGTCTTCCAATAAGAGGCACAGCTGACTTGATTTACAGGCGGGAACACTGTAGCTGTTGGCTAGGAGGCTCAAAGCCTGCCTCTTTACGTCAGACTCGCTCGACAGCAGCAATATGGCTGCTGCCGATTGGCCTCAAAACAGTCTATGGTTTGTAGCATCAGTTTCTTTACAGTGTTTCACTTTGATGTCCATATGGTCACCTCAACTGTAGTTTTCCTGCTGCCTTTAAGTGCTCTCTGTAAACTCCAACTTCTACCTCTCTGAACTCAAAGTAATATTTTTCCTTTATGAGTTAATATTCTGTAGTGAAACTATTTTTTTTTGCAGACACACACCCCTTCATTTAATTACTGTATTCCTATGATGAGTGAGTTTTAGTTGCTTACCATCCTGATTTAAAGCTGGGGTTGGTAGTCAGATTTAGATACTCTTTTTGTTATACTGGTTAAAATTAACTTTATGCCCCGATGGCAATCAATGCATAATTTCTTATTAAAAAAGAGCCCAGAAAAGCTGCTATCTACAGCCAGAGTAAACCTGGGAAAACACCAACCAATCCCTGCCTTTAGGGACCCATTTAGGAAACCAATCAAAGCCTGTCCTGCTGTTCTGCCCGCCTCCTGCGCGTCTATTTCATGTTTGTTAGTGTTTTTAACTTTCACTATGAGAATGTTTTGGTGTTTTCTCACATCTGAGTGAGACATGAGTTGACGTAGTGCAAAACACAAACGGTGTGCTGAGGAACGGTTTTGAATCAATCACCATCATATGGTCGTGAAGCAGTGGCGCTCGTGCATGTGAGCGGGGGCCTCGTTTTGGAGGAGCTCTGAGGGGAGGGGTTAGACGTAGTCCCGAGGACATGCTACATTCAAATTCATGCTAGTTTTCCATGACTACCAACCCTAGCTTTAATATGATAACAGAATCACTACTTGTATCATGGGAGATGCAAAGCAAAAAATAAACATTCAAACATGCCTAACTTACCTTATAGGTGTATGCAACGCATCATGGCATGTTGTAGTCTTAGATTCTCAGAAAATGTTCCCTTGATTCCAAAAAACAAACTTTGTTATCTCAAGATAATAACAGAAATAAGTCCTGCGAACACGATCCGAAACTCCTCAGTGCCACAGGGAAATGTAGTCTATAGAAATGTATGGATCCTGCATGTCCGGTTAGGGCTTTGTACTTGCATGTAACCTCCTCAAGCTAGTGCTGCTATGTGCAACACCAGCAATTTAAAAGAAAAGTGCATTCACAACAGTTTTTAATTGATGCCTTTACATCCCAGAGGATAAAACAGTGGCAGAAAGGAGTTTAGGTATGAACTGACTGGATGCATTTGACTCTGACATATTTACTTTTTGCAGAATTGTTTGTTTATAGAACGTAGTTATTACAACATTTCAGACAGCACCTAAATGCAGCATCGGTCATGACCTGAAGTCTTCAGAGTTACTGTGTATTCTTCCCAGGCATGTGTTTCTGTATCATCAGGATTGTTGAAGCCATGTTTATGCGGATTTTGTCGATGAGCAGCTGAAAACTATGAATTAGAAATATCCCTGTCCTATTTATTTATCTTACAAAACCATAGCAGTACGGTTACTGTGTCACAGACTCTAAATATAACACAGCACACATATAAGCGTCTTTGCTTTGCTTTGGATTCTGTTATAGTTGTTCTTCATTATGTCCCGGTTTATGATCCGCAGCAACATCTCTTAACCTCATCCTCTTGATGTTACAATTGCTGATTGTTGAGACTTTCACAACAGAAATAAGTGCCTCTAGTGTGGGGTTAAATTTGCCATGAGGAAGAAATTAAATTCCGTGGTTCTTCTGTTTTTAGTGAGTTGGGAATGGGAAAGTGGTTGAAATATAAATATGTAGATGCAGACACACTTCCTGCCTCTTTTCTGAGTCCACTTTTATAATTATACGCCGTCAAAAACAACAAATCTGTGAAAGAAAACAACATTTTGGAGGATGCATTCAACGTGATATTAAAGGGGGTGGAAATTGGGAGGCTGGTTACAGTTGAGTACTAGTTTTAATGTTTCCATGTTATGCAAAACTTGCACTTAAGCCTCCTCTGCTTCTACTCTGTGTTCAGATGTTGATGCTAAAAAACGGTGTAGTCAGTTTTATCTCATCAGAAGTGGTTACAAATTTATTAGAAACTGGAGAGATCGTCATCTTGATGATCAGAATCTACAAAATCAGGGGTGTCACCGAAATCAGGTTAATTCCTGCCCCTTATTTATATTACTGTTCCTACATCGTGTATATTACTATTCCCTCCAAGCACAAACAGACACAAGCAGCTTTCCTTTACTGATTTATTCGCAGCTTTGTTTGCAAATCCAACGTGTAAACTTGTTGGCTGCATGCTTCATACAGGAGGTAACAATGTTCATACACAAACTCCATGCTTGAAGCCTGCGTCTCGCTCCGTGCTCATGTGCACTGAGAACCGCTTCACTGATATGCGATTTTAAATAAAAGCACTGTTGATTCAAAATAAAACTGCTGATAATGCATGTGAAATAAAACACAAATGCAACTTAAAAATCAAACTCAAACAAATTCGCTATTTGACATACAAAAATACAAATATTAAAATCCAATAATTACAGTATGGCTTAAGTACAGATTTATAAAGTCAGTTTTTGAGCAATGTAATGACTAAGAGCGGAGTAAATAGACCCTGGTCTGTGTATGGTTTGATTTTTGGACAGCGTAACAACTAGGGATGGGAAATGATTTTCATTCTTTTTACCGGTGCCTGGTTGTAATACGGTATTCCCGCCAGATGGTGGCAATAGAGCGTCTTAAAGCTGCTAACTGCGTTAAACAACAGAAGAAGAAGAAGAATGCTAACTGCATTAAATAACAAAAAAGAGAAGAAACATTAGCGACAGTCGCGGCGATTCTCTCCGTTTCTGAATCTCACACTACTACACGTGTATTTCCATAGACTGAGCATGGCTGTAAAATGTAAACACACACACCACGCCACGCTGAGTCACAGAAACACCAACGTAAAGATCGAGACAGAGTCATTGCCCGCTACCAGCAGCACCTCTTCCTGTTGCTGGTTAACGCTACTGCCACACAAACGGGCCGTTAACGGGACAAGTCTCTGTGTGTGTGTGTGTGTGTAAGTAAGATTTATTTATAGAGCACCTCTCGAGAACAGTGGTCCGAAGGTGCTTTACAACAACAACAATAGAAAACATTAAAAGGGAAAACGGCGATTGCAAATAAATACAAAAACGTGACATAAAAACAGACAGATTAAACAAAGGCAAGTCTAAACAGATAAGTCTTCAACTGCTTTTTGGACCCGTCAACAGTGTCCACAGTTCTCAGTTCCTCAGGAAGACTACTCCAGAGTTTAGGTCCAACAACCTGGAAAGCAGAGTCCCCTTTAGTTTTTAACCTGGTACGAGGCACAACCAGTAAACCCTGATCAGAGGACCTCAGAGTCCTGCTGGAGTTATAAGGCTTCAGCAGCTCCCTAATGTAGACTGGAGCCTGACCATTGAGCGCTCTGTACACAACAACAAGAATTTTAAACTGGATCCTACATTTAACTGGAAGCCAGTGCAAAGATAAGAGGATGGGTGTAACATTAGACCTTCTAGATGATTTGGTGTGTGTGTGTGTGTGTGTGTGTGTGTGTGTGTGTGTGTGGGGGGGGGGGGGGGGGGGTTATTCAAATAATCGTCGAATAGATACAGTGATCATCCGTACAAAAGAAGTATTTTATCTGATGTGACATGCAAGCATTGTAAACATAACCTCCAGCTACCATAAAACACGTGATGTCATTTTGAACTCTTTATTAACATTCACACAGTTTACAGGCGATCTCTCACCATCACCTCACCACCCCTTATTTCCAACAGTGTCAGCATTTGTTGTCGTAACGGTTTATTGAGCTGGCGTTGAAGCTAAAATTGTGGCGTTTGATTAGCTCACAGCGACGCCTGAAGGGTGGGCTTGTAGAAATTAGCGACCATGACAATACCATTGACACACCTTATTTTATTTTTGAGTATTTGAGCACGACTGATGGGAATACTCTAATATGGATTCATCACGGTACCCATCAAAGTGATGGAAACAACATTAAAGTAGCTCTCTGTGTAATCAAGTCTGTGTTAACACAACCACAAACTACAGCGACAGCACAAGAGCACATCATCATATGTGTATCAGTAGACTGTGTGAGTGAGCTGTGTCTTTTTGAACGCTGTTGTTTTTATTAATGAACGTGTAACATATGTAGCTGTGTTTTTGTGATTGTCTCTCCACATCGCAGTGATCTGATGCAGTGTCTGTTTCCATTTGCAGATTATGTATTTTTCGAGAACTCCTCCAGTAACCCTTACCTGATCCGCCGGATAGAAGAACTCAACAAGGTAACGAGCTGTTTGTGTCATTGTGTGTGTGTGTGTGTGTGTGTTTGTGCCCTTTTTATGCCTGGGGTCAAATAGCTTGGATTCCTCTCTGTTCCTCCCCCATCCCGTCTTTCTTTCTTTGCTGCCGTAATGTTTGTGACTGGAAGTGTTTGTAGTTTGATGTAACGTGACAGGTGTTCCCTTGTCTCCACCTAACTGCCGTTGGTATCACAGGACACACCTTTAAGCGTGTGTGTGTTGGCAGGATGCATTATTGTAATGAACTCTTCAGGAGCTCAGATAGCTTATGACTATAGATCAGTTAATACCAGCTCTGAAAGAGACCTGGTCCCGTGGTTTTTCTGCCAATATTTGAACAGTGTTATAGTCACCTGTTTTTAAACAATTTCCCTAAGAGTGTTCAGTTCAGAACAGAGTGAATCTAACATGTTTGAATACAAGAAAAGCCTCAATAAAGCCTGTGAGAGAAGCTCTCCCTGGTCTGGTTTCCATTTGCACTCAGATACTCAGATAAATGCGTGTTATTATCAGATGATGTGGGCGGATAAATGTCAAATCAGGTCGGTATCAGTCATAGAAAAAAAAAACCATCTGAGGCTTTATATTAAAAAGTTCAGGTAGGAGACATTGTGTTTTTTAATAAGAGCTAAATGGGGGGGCGGTGTTCCTGCAGTATGATGCAATAAAAAACAGTAATCTATGCAACAAGTACGGCCTGTATGAAGAGGCCCAGGCTATGTTGTTCAGTTGAAAGGCTGATGTTAAAACAAAAATCCATCTCTCCATCCAGACTAGTGTTCTAACAGCATTTCAGATCTATTGTACCATAGACTTTATAACAAATGGACGTAGTATCCGTGACGTCACCCGTCTGTTTCTGAAGCGCTGTTTTGAAGCCAGTCGGCGGAGGGAACCATATTGGAAATGCTGAACTCAACCTAACTTCTGTCGAGCAAGTGTGATGTAAAGAGGCGGGCTTTGAGCCTCCTAGCCAACAGCTACAGTGTTCCCACCTGTCAATCAAGTCAGAAATTAGCTCTTCAGACCGAAGCCATTTTTTTTAACCAGGCTGTAAACCATGTTTATTTCTGTTGCAAAGATCGGCTTTTTTTGAATTGGTGTGTATGTGGTTTCCGGTGTTTCTGCAGCCAGTCTCAAGTGGATGCTTGATGAACTGCAGTTTTTAACACTTGAGCATGGGCTTCATATTTCAAGACCGGAGGTTGCCACTTGATATATATATATATATGAAGAGTTCATTTGCAAAAACAGTTAACTCACTTTTGAAATTAAAAAAATGTTTAAAGAAACATATTTTTTCTAATACTAGCTTTTGGTATGATCAATCAACTGAGGTTGGGTGGCTTTTACTAAGTCAAAATGACTTCCCTACATTTACTTCCAGTTAGATTTAGGATTCATTTTAAGGTTCTTGTTTTTGTGTATAGAGCTCTGCATGGTCAGGCTCCTGAATATATCGCCTACCTGCTCCACCCCTACCTCACCAGTAGGTCACTCAGGGTTGTCTAGGGACAAAAGGTGACCGTGCTTTTGAGGTGGTGGCACCAACAATGTGGAACGCTCTTCCTGTAAAAATTTGCTCAGCTGTCTCTGTTGTCACCTTTAAAAAAAACTCTTAAAGACACATTTATTTACACAAGCCTTCGACTCACCTTGTACAGACTAATGTTTTAATTATGCTATTGTCTGCTTCTTTTACTGTTTTATGATTTTTTTTTTTTTTTTATGATTTCATTTTAAATTGAATATTTTTTTCTGTGAAGCACTTTGTGATTTTATTCCATGAAAGGTGCGATACTAAATACAATTTACTTAGTTACTTACTAATCAGAGATATCTTGAAAATGTAGCTTTATTAGGAATCTATATAAAAAAGAAATATGTGTTTTGAACATTTATAAAAACGGTGTTATCTGTTTTTGCAAATTAACTCTTCATATATATTTTTGATGTAATTATTTCAAACATGTAAAATAAAATAGAAAAAACAGAAGTAAAAAGAAGAAATAACAGAAATAGAGAACGAAATCAATTATTTCGATCAGCGAGCACTGAATCTTTTCACTTTACGTGTTCGGAAAGGAGAAGGAAGAAGTAAAAACATATCCAATCCCCCTGCTTATTCCCTATTTTCTGGCACTATAAGAATGCATTCTCACAAAACAAATCTTCATAACTTCTCTTAGTAATTACACAAACAATTAAAGCAAACCCCTCCTGATTATCATCACATTTCATCTTCCCTGTACCTCATGGAAATCATCTCTTTATACTTATTCTTCAACTTGATTATGTTTTGGCGTTGCTGTAACCCCACATTGAGTCTGTTCCACAGTTTCCCTCCACAGATTGAAATCCAAAACTTTTCCTCATTGTTCGAACACTCATCAACTTTAGATTGAACTCCCCCCCCCTCTCTCTTTCAAAGAACATTCTTTGGATGTGTCCAGGCAGCAGATATAATCTCCTTTTAAACCAAAAGGCCTGAAAATGCAAAAACGCCACTCTAATGTACAAGGGGAATGTGTGTGCTGGAGTAATGGAGAAGCAGATGGCTTCCTCTAGAGCTTGTTTGGTTGCATAAAGCACTATGAGCAACGGAGCGTTTACAAAAACTAAGACCTCTGAGTCGAGGCTGTAAAAACGCTGAAATGAAACTGCATGTGTGAACACAAACAGCTGAGATTCTCACCCCTGACGTTTGGATTTTTGCTGATGTTTTCAAACTCACTGGTGCCAATTTACACACACTTTTTTTTCATGGTAGAGAACACAAAGTCTCTCGTGTAGAATTGACCCGTTACTTTAATTGTGATAGTCTATTTGATTCAGAAATCTGTGGATTACATGCGGTTGATCTACTGGGCAGTGAGGCTCAACATGCTGACAGGACTTACAGTCGATGTCCATATGTCTGTGGTGAAACTAATATTCTCTGACTGAAGATGAGGCTTTGCAGGTCAGGTAAGGACACTTGGAGGTAGCAACAGAGGTGAAATGAGGAGATGAAGGTGACGGCAGGTGTGTGTGTGTGTGGCATTCCCGCTGTGTATGTACAAGCCATGCCTCTTGTGCTTCTGTAACGCCATAATGCGATGTGAAATCACACACTGGGACACCTATAATACAGCATTTCAGGATGCAGTGTCCCAAAGCAAAGGCGTAGTGATGGCTGGACATTGGCCCACCAAGCTGAAATCCTGGTTATTGAGAGCAGCATCCTTTGCGTAGTCACTGCTATATTTCAAAGCTTTAGAGTTGAGGCTGCTGACAGGTTTTTGCTGGTGCCGCTGCTTTTTTCGTTCCTATTTTTCAGAAACTCTTTGGTGTTGTTCAGGATGACGGTTCTTGAGATGCACAGTTTGACTAGAAGTGTGTTTTGCCACTTCCAAATACTTCCATACAGCTGATATGTTGAAGTTGGTTTGGAGTCGCTGTCACCGCATGCACTCAATTAATGTATCGCTGTATAAGCCGTACATTTCATCAGAAGTTTTCATGTCTGCACGGTGGTGCAGTGGGTAGCACTGGTGCCTCACAGCTAGAAGGTTCCTGGTTCGAATCCCCGGCTGGGCAGGTGCCTTTCTGTGTGGAGTTTGCATGTACTCCCCGTGCATGCGTGGGTTCTCACCGGGTTCTCCGGCTTCCTCCCACAGTCCAAAAACATGCTCACCAGGTTAATTGGTCACTCTAAATTGCCCGTAGGTGTGAGTGTGTGCGTGAATGGTTGTCTGTCTCTCTATGTTAGCCCTGTGATGGGTTGGCGACCTGTCCAGGGTGTACCCTGCCTTCCGCCCAAAGCCAGCTGGGATAGGCTCCAGCCCCCCGTGACCCCTAATGGGATAAGCGGTCAAGATAATGGATGGATGGATGCTCTGATAATACTGTGCATCCCTACTAGGGTTGTAAAGGGGTGGAAAATGTCTGGTAAATTTCCATGGGAAGTTAAGTTGGGGAATTCTGGAAATATTCCAAACTGGGAACTTTCCATGGGAATTTATGGGAATTAACTGGGAATTGAGGGTAATTTAATGGAAAGGTATCATATCCAAGTATAAATATTTGTTTTGTTATAAGCATCCATCCATTATTGAACAATCAATTATTTCATTGAAGAACAAACACATGAATGTTGAGTTAAATATTACTCATCCCCCCCGACCCAACCCATTCAAAAATTAACAAAAATGCAGTCCCAACAAAGTCCCATTCAAAATATTAAATGAAAAGAGCCCCTCTCCCTCCAAAAAAAGTCCCATTCAACAGGCAAATAAAAAAGCATCTTCAGTTATTACAGTATGCTCTTATAAACAGTATGTAAGAAAGTCAAAATATTAATGGAAAGAAGGAATTGAATAAGATATAAATATGATTGAAATAATATAATGGAGTATATACAGAGGAGCCAAATTTTTAGAATTTTCTCTGTACAAAAGCACTGGGAATGAAGGATGTTAAAGAGGTATGGATATTGCACAGTTTCCAAAAGAGGTTGGATAAAGCAGATGTGAGAGAGCAGGAAAATTCACCTGGCACAAGTGGTAAGGGGTGAAGGTATTTATATCCCAAGAGCGACACATAACAAGTTAAATTAAAACATCATCACTATCATTTTTAAGATGAGGACAGTGAAGATGTCGGCGCGTTACTATAAATGCAAAATCTGTCCTAGACCATGTGTCACTGTTTCTTGGCTTGCCGTCATAATAATAATAATAATCTTTATTTATATAGCACTTTTCAAAAACAGGGTTACAAAGTTCTTTACAAATAAGAAAGACACTAAAATACAATAAAAGAGAAATGTGAGGAAGACAATGACTACAAGTTTGCAGAGAGGGAACAGCAAATAGAAGTGACATAAGTGATATAAAGGAAGATAAAAAGTTTATGACTGCTAACAAATAAAAGGAAATAAAAACGCCAAAAGATAACAGATAGAGACTCATGTTCCCCCCTGTGCCCACTACCCTCCCTCATGTGTGGTCTAGTTACTCTGGTAAATTTGGGGGCAACTTCTGCATAGGGCTGTATATTGTCACGAAGCTTCAATACAATGAAAGAATATTAAATCAGGGCTTTTGATATGTTGCATTATCGTGCTGAACTCATAAAATCTCCATAAAAGTCTTTTTTTAATGTATTTATTTTTAAGATGTAAAGGACACTGTCAGAATATTAAAAACACACCTCTCTTTTCTGCAATCAGATGAAATCAGAACAATATCTGAATTCATATTTATTACAGTCCCTGTGACATCCACCTTTATAACACTCCTACAGGCTTAGCAATAGAGTTAATGTTTGGTATCAGCCATAAACTAAACCAATGCATCTATGGGAATAAATATGCTTTATAAATATATTTAGTGTATTTGAGACTTCATCAGTTCCGGTTTGTCTCTTATCCATTACGATCCGGCTCAGTAGTTTGGCAGTAGCTTGTCCTGGTCTGCATGGGTTTGCACTACACAGGTGTTTATGTTTATAGTCCTCATCCATCCATAAAGATACCTGCACTAACCTACAATTTTACAAGAAAAGCAAGTTGAAAGTCGTTATGAAAGTCCCCCACCCCCCCTATCCTTTCACTCTCCATCAGTCATGACATTTACCACCACCTGAGTCTTTAAGCCTGTCGGTCTAATTACACCACCAGACAATCAATCAATCATCGTATCAAAAGCTCTGTCACTGGCCCGGTCGGCTTGTCATAGCAGCATGGCTTGACAGACTCTTAGAGGAGCAAGGTCTCTTGGGAAATCAAAGGCTTGTACAGGGAGGTACTACCAGCTCCTGTCAGTCAACCTGGATCCCCACTCACTCTCTCTCTCTCTCTCTCTCTCTCTCTCTCTCTGTTTGTTTCAGACGGCCAGCGGGAACGTGGAGGCCAAGGTGGTGTGTTTCTACAGAAGGCGAGACATTTCCCACAGCCTCATCCAGCTCGCAGACAAACATGCAAGTGAGTAGCCGCTCCAGTTGCACACATTCAGACTCACAACGTTCTGTTCAGGTGTCCAATGAGAATGGAAGATACTGCCCTTGTTTCCTTCAGAATCTGTGTTTATTTATTCACAACAACACAGAAAAACACCCCTCTGATATTTATGTATCCTCTTTGCCGTCTACTGCCTGTCTGACTCCAGCATTACTCTGGGCTTTAAGATAGGAGCTTAAGTGCACTGATGTGAAATAAAGAGGTTTGCTGAATTTACAACATGAAACTGAAGGCAGCTCACCGGCTGTTTTAGCTTAATAATCTTGTTCTCATAATACCTGATACCTCAAAGCCGCTCATTCATCTAGCCCTCTTATTTGTTGATGAATCCATTTTCAATCAACAGATGATTATGAGGTAACAATTTGGATAGTGAAGTGTTTGTTAAAGATCGTTTTTAAAGCTTACTGAATGCATTGTTTGTTTTCATATCACAAAAGTGAAGATTGACTACTTTTCTCAGCTCAACATTGAATATCTTGCGGTGTCTTTTACTTTTGGACCTTTTTTTAGATGAACTAAACTATTTGAAAATGTCACCTTGGGAGCTTGGAAATTTTGAAACTTTATTTATTTTTATATTTTATTTGTAACTTTTTAAATGTATTAACAAGACAAAACAAATACAATCAAACAGGGGCTCAGACATGTGAAATGAATTAAAATAGATAACATTAAAAATGAAATGAATAAAATAAACAGATAAATAAATTAATAGAAAACACGTGGGGAAAATTTTAGTTGAAAAATAATTTTAAATGACAAAATAAATGAAGAGAAGTAATAAAATAAATAAAAAAATACATATATATACACATATAAACACACATGCATAGGTATGCATACACATACATACACATAAATAATTTAGAGAGAGAGCAGAGAATTGAAAAAATAATAATAATAATTAAAAAAAGTAAAATAAAAGCCTAAAAAGACCATACAAAGCTGCCAATTAAATTTTGTCCTCTACTGCTCTGCGTCAAGTCTGCAGGATAATAAACAAGTACTCCACTTTCATCACACGTCAGCCTCGTCCAAGAAGGCAAGGAACGGCCTCCAGATAGCTGAGAATGTCTTCACAGAGTTAGATTGCAGGAACTTGAGTCTCTCCATTTGTATGACTGACATCATGTTAGAGATCCATTCTTCAAATTTTGATAGTTTGTCTTGACATCTGCAGACCAAACTGTTATTTAACAAGCTAAGAAAAACATGGTCACTTTATTTTTTACTATTTAGTATTCATTAAATGATCACCGATAACCATTATCGTGAGTGTAAACATGTAAACTAAGGAGTTTCTAGTCAGTTGTAATGATGTGCGTCAATGATGAAAATGTGTTGGCTAAAGTCCTAGACTGTATAAAACAGGCGTAGTCTCAGTGATGTCATCCATTAGTTTTTGAGGTGGAGTCCATTGATAACAGAAGCCGTGTTGGAAATGCTGACTCATCCTAACTTTCAGTCAACCTAGCAAAAGGTAAACAGGTGGAGTTGAGGTAGGTTTCAATTCAGCCGTGCCCCTAATTATGCCAAACTAGTAACCAAAAGATCTTCAAAACAAATGAGTTATATAAAAAAAAATGCAACCCCTGTAAAGTGTGTCTGAATAGAGAGTGCAGCTATTTAGACCACAATTGGGTTTTTTTTGTACCAGGCTGTAAACATATATTTCTGCTGCAAAGATCATCTTTTTTGAATTGGTGTGTATGTGGTTTCCGTTACTTCTGGAGCCAGCCTCAAGTGGACAGTCGAGGAACTGCAGTTTTTAACACTTCTGCATTGGCTTTATCCCAAGTGGCCACCTCTGGTCACGAGATATGAAGCCGATGCGGAAGTGCTAAAAACTGCAGTTCCTTGAGTGTCCACTTGAGGCTGGCTCGGGAAGTACCAGAAACCACATACACACACATTCAAAAAAAGACGATCTTATTTTTAAAGTTATATTTTTGGGCTTTTTTGCCTTTATTGATAGGACAGCTGAAGAGAGACAGGAAATGTGGGGAGTAGAGAGGGGGGAAAGACATGCAGGAAATGGTCGCGGCCGGGAATCGAACCGGTGACCTCTGTATGTGGGGCGCTTAGACCACTAGGCCACCAGCGCCCCCCAAAAAAAGGAAAGACAATCTTAACAGCAGAAAGAAACACGTTTACAGCCTGGTACAAAAATGTTTTAGTCTGAATATCTCATTTCTCTAGTAGCACACACTGTACGGGAGGTGAATATTTTCATAACACAGCAATTTCAAAGATATTAAGATTACGAATTTCCCATAATTGAAGGCACAGCTGACTTGATTGACAGGAGGGAACACTGTAGCTATTAGCGAGGGCGCTCAAAGCCTGCCTCTTTACCTCCCTCTAGCTCAACAGAAGTTAGGTTGAGTCAGGATTTCCAAAATGGCACCCGCCGTTGATTGGCTTCAAAACAGCGCTTCAGAAACAGATGGGGGACGTCACGGATTCTACATTCATTTATTATACAGTCTATGCTTTATCTATTAACATGGGAGGTTGCCACTTGGCTTAACTCAAATCTATTTCTAACAATACGACAAAAGCACCAAAACTTAAGATGTTCTTTTGGGATATCGATACTTAATGATTGATTCAAAACCTATATTAACCCTTTGTATTATTGTTGAGTCTCAATAAGTGAATGGATATTTCAGATCATGTCTGTCGTAGTTGTTTGTGTTTCTATTTCCTGCCACAGAAAATGATCAGTAAAATTGTATTAAAGGCTTTCTGTTGTGTGTCACTCATGACGATGTTTCCAGCTGTGTTATCACTTTGCACATCCTTTGTTTGTTATCACATAGACGATGATGATGATACTTTATATCCAAAAAACAACACCACCTTGCAGCTGTTAAGCAACCAGCGAAACTTGAAAACACGCCAAAGTCCGTATGCATTTTTCAATGACTCTTTTTTTTTTTAACCAGGAAGCAGAAATCTGGAGTGTGATTGTGGCCGTTTTAGAATGAAAGGAAAGAAAACGTGTTTTTATCACAACAGCACCTGTTCTGTGTGGGAGGCCTTTTAATCGTTTCCTGTGATGCTTCACTTTGTGCTTTGGTCACAAATGAAAATGGGGGAAAAAAAAAAGAAGTGCTTTCCGGAAATTAGAACCTTGAATTCTTCAACTTGAAGGAGGAGGATTTGAAATAAGGAGTCAGCAGCAGCACATTTAAAGAATGGTTCAAAAAAGTATATGCAACTGAGAGACAGCTCCGGCAGAATAACAGGAATGTATTGTGTGACTAAATACTCGGTGCCGGGACACCATTTCTGGAAAACCAGTTTTGCTGATTTGGCTTCACTCTGTAAACATGCAGCCACCTTGAGCACAAAAAAACCCCCAAACATTAGGCAGGGACATATGCATTCATTAAAGCACAGTGCCAACACCACAAGACTTTTGGAGTCAGCCGTCCACCAGCTGGTCAGAGACAGAGACGACAATAAAAACACAAACGCGGTCTGAAAACAAATCAGACTCTTTGGCTCTGAACAGTTCAGAGAAAACAAAAGGACAGCCAAGTAATCTCATTTACTGCAACACAAAAGGTTGTGTGGTGTTTAAATCAAAGCTGGACTATTGTACTTACTAACAATCTATTAGAGTGCAAGCTGAGGAAGAAAAATATTGACGTGCTAATCATATAAGGTTTAAATTTGGATTTCAGGAGGAAGCAGCTGCAGTTTTATGCCCTGATCAGAGAGAGCGAGTTTTGCAGGTTAAATTATGTTGGGTGCAGCATGCTACCTTTTCAACAAAGCTAGTCGCATTCTTGATAATGAGGAAACAAAAGCTTCACCTTTTCTCCAACAACTTGCCTGACATCTTTTTTATAAAGATATATATTTTGTAATGATCTTTAGTAATTAGAACTTCTTTTTGACATAATTTGACAGTTGTGTTGAACACTTGTAATTAACAGTGTCGTATAAAAATAAGACAATAAAATCCTTTAACAATTAAAAAACAATTTAAAAAATAATAACACAAAAATAAATTAATGAAAAATAAATTAATTTAAAAATAATTAATTATCATTATCATTATTATTATAAGTTATATTTTTGGGGCATTATTCCCCTTTACTGATAGGACAGATGAAGAGAGACAGGAAATGTGGTGAGTAGAGAGTTTGGGGAGACAAGCAGCAACCTCTGCGATTAAGACTATAGCCTCTGTACATGGGGTGCACCCAGACCGCTAGGCCCCCTGTGCCCCAACCACGTGAAATTACCTCCAGACTTGTGCATCTTGAGCAAAAATACACTTCTCATTACACACTGAAATCATCTAATGGGACAATAAGGAAAGTCACCTTGATTCAGTTGTGGATGTTACAACTCAAAGCGTTTCAGTAAAAACACAAGGCCCTTTTTTTGAGCTCTTCAGAGCATACTGCTAAAGGAAACTCACTGAAACAGGACCTCTGTGATAAAGCCAAGCTCTGTCTGATTTTGGAGTTTTTCTGGAGCCCCTCTTTTAATTTTTCACCCATCATGCTGATACATTTCAGTCCAAGCCCTCAAAAAACAGTAGAGATGTTGAAATCAGCTGTGCAGGAGATCCATCTGATTAGTTTACCTACATCTCAAAAATACACTTTTTTAAAGTCATATTTTTATTTTGTTTTTATTAGAGAGGACAGGGATAGAGCTGGAAACCAGGAGAGAGATTGGGGAAATGACATGCTGGAGAGGGGCAGCAGGCTGGAATTGAACCCGGGCCACCCATATATGGGCTTGTGATGAAACCATTAGGCCAAATCCACACCCCGAAATCAACATTTTTTAAACAAAATTTTCTTTATGTCAAGCCATACTGGTATTTTTAGTTTTAGGGCATTTGAAGGTCTGTCCCTGGTTTCTGGGACTGCTGCTACCTCCTCAACATGATCAAAGTGAAAATCCTCTACAGAGCCCCTGAATGGCTTCCTTTTACTGTACCAACCCTGCTACTAGTATATTTGAATCCACTCAGTTAATCAACCCCTGACAAAGCCCTGATGTTTTTATCTCAATGTGAGATCTGTGAGTTAGTAAATAGTCCCTAACCTTAGTGACAGACAGATATGAGGCGGTCTGCAGTCTGTAGTTGTCTCATGGGGATGTTGCTGGTTGGAAACTTTCAGTGTGAAATAAACAGTTGTGTCTCGAAACAACAAACAGCATAAATATCTGTAGAATAAAACAAAGAACACTCGGATTGTGGAGGATTGCATCTTCAAAACAGAGAGCCTATTCCACACTTCAATCTTATCACTGACTGGCATCTAAAAAGCAGTAACTACCGAGATGCTGTTCAGTTCAGAGTGACGCTTTTAGTTTCAAACAACGTCTTGAGCCTCCTTCATTCACCCTTACTTTAACTTTTACTGCAAGTAGCAGTGCCTAAAAATGATTCTCTGTCATAATCTGAATGCCCACTTCATACCATAATTATTCGTGCATGCAGACCTCAGACCGCAAGCAGGGGCTGAACTTCTCTTTTTTCCCCAGTGTCCTCCTGTTATGACTCAGAGGAAAGACTTTCAAAAAGTATTGGTCATAGTTTAGTTTTTCATGACACAACCTGTTGTGAACCTCTCTTGAACAGATTATATTCATAGTTTTCTTTTCTGTCCATTGTTTTTCCCTGGCTTTCAAATGTCAGAAAATAGTAAAACGGCCTGATCAGTTCTTCTTCCTGTCTTTTTTTCTTTTCTATACATAAATGTAAAACCACAGACTAAAAGCACAGGTTAGTCTTCCCAAGGACAGAAGTGTCTCCCAATGTCTTTGTTGCAACACAAACATTTAGTTAACTGTATTAAAAGAGAGAAAAAAAACAGGAATATGTTTGAGTTTGGGATAAGGCTGGGCGATAATTCGATAACGATAATTATCGTGATGTAATTTTCCTCAATAGAAATATAACAAATGTTCGATAAAAATTAGATACATTTCAACCTGTAATTACACCCCCCAACCACTGGAAAGGGAGGGGGCGATAATGTGTCTTAAACGCCAGTTGCCACCATAGACTGTATAAAATATGGACTTAGTATCCGTGACGTCACCCATCTGTTCCTGAGCGCTGTTTTGAAGCCAATCAACGGCGGCAGCCATATTGGAAATGCCAAACTCAACCAGGCAGAGTGTGACGTAAAGGGGCGGAGTTTGAGCCTCCTAGCCAACAGCTATGTGTTCCTGTCCGGGAATCAAGTCAGTCATGTCCTTATTTGGGAAAAAACTTGTAATCTTAACTTCTGAACTGTCGCGTTAGAAAAAAAATTCACCCCCGTACAGTGTGTGCCGAAAGAGAAATAAGCTATGTAGAGCCAAGCCGTTTTTTGAACCAGGCTGTAAACCTGTTTTTATTAATGCTGAAAAAGATCGTCTTTTTTTAATTGGTGTCTATGTGGTTTCCGGTGTTTCTGCAGCCAGCCTCAAGCGGATTCTTGATGAATTGCAGTTTATAACACTTCCGCATGGGCTTCATAATTTGTGACTGGAGGTTGCCGCTTGGTTGCCACCCAACATTAGACAGAAGAAGGCAACATTGAACAGCCAATCATGTCGCAGGGTGAGAAGTAGGCGGGGCTTAGAGACGCTTGGAGCGTAATGCAAACACAGCTGAAACGAGCGACAGCGACACGGAAGAACACGTAAAACCTACCAGCTCAAAGCAGAGTCTTTAGTCTGACACTGTGCTGACTTGGTGTTAACTATTTTCTTAATACACTTAATAAAATGCAGGATGTGGGTAAATAAATCTGATTATGCAAATTATCTCAACCTGAGAAAAATAAGAATCTACAAGCTAAAACTTCACAAAAATCTCATCTTACACAAAAGACCTGCTTCCTGTTAGCACCGTCAGAAATGAGGCATTCAAGAAGTTTAACAGAAAACTAAATCCAGATACAAGCTCACAAACCGTCTAGTTTCTTCACTTTCACTCTGCCTTTGAATTTAAATGAAATAATGATTTGATTTTTATTGTGTTAATTATTGATATCGACCGATATGAAAAAAATTACCGTGATAACAATTTTTTTAATATTGCCCAGCTCTAGTTTGGGAAGCTGGAATAAGAAAGTTCTGACTTGTGACGGCTTGATTTCTTGTTGAAGTTCTCCTTTACATTTTGTTTTTTAACATGACATCAGGATTCATTCAGAACAACTGCCAACTGTTTGTTTTCGCCTTGGGTCTGTTTGTCCGAACTACCTCTTTTTAAACGTACACTCGCCTCTGGGGTTATAACAGAAGGAAAATGAACTCGGTTCAGTTATCACGTTACAGCTTAAGGGGGAAGTTTGCACAATGTCTCCGAAATGTTTCTTTTTCTTAAATGCACCAGCTGAAAAAGTGAAATCTGGCTGTCAGAGAGAGGAGCTGGATTCAGTATTGTTTGAATATCTGGATAACGATGCAGATGTAAGACTCAAAATGTTTGCACTCTGTCATTCACATGAAGATGGTAGAAATGAATGATGTCTAAAAAAAAAAAAAAAAGAGCGAGAGAGACTCAAACTAAGTCTTCACACCTCCACACCACTGGACAGTGACAGCGTGAAGTGGGCGTGCAGGTGTCAGGTTCTGTTACTAACAGAAAGGTGTGGGACGAGGGGGTTTCCGACGCTATCTGAAGAAGTGCTCTGGCAGCTGAAGCTGTTGTGGAAACCTGGAGCTCAGCAGAGTTTCTAGCATCCATGTGAAGCTGAGCCAGAGCCAGTATTAACTCCTGAAAACAACTACTGTAGCATTAAGTATTTTCATGAAGCACACAGTCTCTATTTATGAAGTTCAGCCTTTAAAGAGCGTCAGTGATTTAAATGTTTATCTGCAGTGCAGCTTTATGTGCTGACCCAGCTGCTGCTAATTCAGTTCTTATGGATGAATGCGCATTTCTTAAGATTACATTTCTAGTAATAATCCTGAGCGTAATTGCTATGTGTCTCGTATAAAAGATGGAACCAATAGTGTGTTATTGCCAAGCATTGAGCCAATTCACAGCCTATTGTTTATATCTGCACCGAGCTCTGTTATGAAATATCATTGAATGGTTCTTTATTCAGTCATGAAGAGTAAACCGACTTGCCTCCAACACATTGTGAATTTTTCTAACATCAGCGCCTCTTACAATGTGTTCTGATGTCTCCTGTGTTTGCCTTCTTGCAGAGGAGTTGGAAGAGGAGAAGGAGAGTCCGACAGAGACGGATCTAACAGACAAACAGAAACACCAGCTTCGCCACAGAGAGCTCTTCCTCTCCCGGCAGTACGAGAGTCTACCTGCGACACACATCAGGTACAGGACAAAGTCTCTCTGGGACAAGGGATTTGGAGCAAGTATGATCAAGACAATGTTCAGTAATGACCAGTATCCATAGCTACAACCATATAGAGTTTGAGTAAGATGTAAGTGTGAGAAGTTTTATAATAACGACAAAGTCTGAATAAACAAGATAGCTCACTGATTAAAGGATCTCTCCTAAAGATTTATTTTTTATTAGTAAAATTTAGGACACATGTCCAATATTCAAAAATATATATATATATTTTTTTAATATAAATTAAAAAATATATAATAATAATTTTAAAAGAATAAAACATATATATATACACACATACATGCACATATAAACTTAGATTTAAAAAAATATATATATATATTTATTTATTTATCTATATATACACACAAATAAATATAATACCAAGGAAAATATATTAATACCAAATAATTAAATAGATCTGAAAGGGAGAGAAATAACATATATGCATACATACATGTGCACAAATACTCTACGTATAGACCAAGTGGCAACCTCTGGTCTAAAAATATGAGTCCAATGCGGAAGTGCTAAAAACTGCAGCTTCTCTAGTGTCTGCTTGAGGCTGGCTTCAGAAGGACCGGAAACCAGATACACACCAATTCAAAAAAGCCGATATTTACAGCAGAAATAAACTTGTTTACAGCCTGGTACAAAAGACGAGTGTAGTCTGGATAGCTCATTTCTCGATCGGCACAATTTTAAAAATTTTCTAACGCGGCAATTTTGAAGATATTGAGAATATGAGTCTTCCAATGAGAGGCACAGCTGGCTTGATTGACAGGCGGGAACACTGTAGCTGTTGGCTAGGAGGCTCAAAGTCTGCCTCTTTACATCACAATCGCTCGACAGCAGCAATATGACTGCCGCCAACGATTGGCCTCAAAACAGCGCTTCAGAAACAGATGGGTGACGTCACGGGTACTACGTCCATATTTAATACAGCCTATGGTATAGACACACATAAACAGGAAAATAAATTAATATATATAACACAAATGTAATATAAAGCTGTTGCATATGCAGATTGCCAGGAGGGCATGATTTCTTCTGTAGATCATTCATAAGCTTCTACCAGGTGCCTAAATATCATAGAAATCCACAATATAAGTCACACTGGTTTACAAGCCCGTACCTACAGACGAAGAATGTTGGATTGAGGGGGCTGAGAGCTGAGCTGCCATATGTCTGTTAGTATTTTTGATTGATCGTTTTTACATTTTTGACGAAAGGACGTTTTTTTTTTGTCTCCCTCACGTCTCTATCTAGCACAGAAGACGTTCACTTTAAACACCAGCAGCTCTAACTGTACTTTAAATTAAACAGCGTACAGATTTAGCTGCCTTTGTTGCTATTTCTGCTGTGTTACAGTTCTGCTCGGTCTATCCATAATTCAACATTTTTCACAAATCCCCTCTCAAGACAGTTTCATCACCCGGCCCTCGGGCTCGCTCGCACTCACAGACACATACACAGCCTCTGGACTCAACTGCTCGTCATCTCCAGGCAGTGCTCATGGATAGTCACTCATCCAGCCATGAATAGACACAACTACCACTGCTCACTTCCTGTCTTCGTGACTTGCATCATTTTTTTGTCTCCCCTCTCTCTTCCTGTCAGGGGGAAGTGCAGTGTGGCTTTGTTGAATGAGACCGAAGCCGTTCTTTCATACCTTGACAAAGAGGTGAGTCTATGAAAAGAAAACGTGAGGTGTCACCTCTTTTGTGTGAGCATGGTAAAGACTGCGTGTGTCACAGCAGGGCAAGGTTGGACTTTATTGCCTTTTTTCCCCCATTCTTCTCCTGTCTAAACAGAGAAAAGGTGAGAGTGGCAACAAACAATAACATTCAGTGTTGATCACGCTCTTCATTCATTAGTTTTTCTTAAAAATGTTAAAAATAAAGAGATTATTTTCAGCTCTTTTTAAATGATGGTGTGAGATTTATGAAGCTAAATAATTCAGATATTGGAAGAAGAAGAAGAAGAAAGTAATACATTTTCATGTATCAGAAAAAGGAGCCAGAGCTGTAAGGAAATTTGCTCCTTTTGTTTTTAACTTGCCACATAACATGCCAAAAAGGTCTGACTTTTATTTCTCTGCTCATTTCAAGTAAATCTCGAAGACAGTAGTAGATCTAAATGTTTCACAGAGAACTGAGATTGCCAGTTAATGCTTTTGTGTCGTCAAACATGGAGGCTTAACAAATTTCGTGTTTCCTTCAGGATACATTCTTCTACTCGCTGGTGTACGACCCAACACAGAAAACTCTCCTGGCAGACAAAGGAGAGATCAGAGTGGGACCTCGCTTTCAGGCAGACGTACCTGAGATGCTACAAGAAGGTTGGTGTCAGCTGAACTCGCTCTATATTAATGAATCACAGCTGCATCTCTCACCTCGTTATCAGCATGTGTTTGTGTCTGAATGGCCTCATGGGGTATACAGTGCAGGGAGGCTGTTGTTGTGTTAATGAGTGAGAGTGTACAAGCTTTGCTCTGATTAGGGCAATTATAACAGATTTTATTTTTTCCAAGTAGGTGTAAAATTAAAGTTAATATGTTTCTTATTGTTAACACACATGATTTATAATCATTGCGTCTAAAAAATAAACTCTTAGCTTAAATAATAAAATTGGATATGACCAGATTTCACATATCCTGTTCACACGTTGCTTTAAAGTCTTTCTAAATCTCCCCCTTGAGGTTGAAATATTAAACTCATTTAATATAATGCCTCATGTTAATACTCCAGAAAAAGCAGTTTTTTTTTTTAGCTTGAGCTGGGATTTTTTGTCTTGCTTATTAAGAAAAAATTAAAATCACAAATATTCTCCCACTTGACTTTTTTAAAACCAAGCAACAAATGTTAAAACCAATTTTTGCACTATTTTCGCATCACTAAAAACTAAAATTTTCACTTTCGTCATGTCAGAAGCACACTTTTCGCTTTTTAATGTTTTTGGTTTCTGAAACAAAATGTAACTTTTTTTTTGCCTTGGAAGCAAAATTTTCACTTTTTTTCATGTTTTTTATTGGAAGCGAAATTTTCACTTTTTTCATGTCTTAGTGTCAGAAGCAAAATTTTAAAAAATTTCACATTTTACAATCGGAGGCAAAATGTTCACTTTTTTCATGTTTTTTCTCTTGGGAAGAAAATTTTCACTTTTTTCACATTTTACATGTCAGAGGCAAAATATTCACTTTTTTCATGTTTTTTCTCTTGGGAAGAAAATTTTCACTTTTTTCACATTTTAATGTCAGAAGCAAAATTCTCAAGCAAAATTTTTAAAAATTTCACATTTTACATGTCGGAGGCAAAATTTTCACTTTTTTCACGTTTTTCCTCTTGGGAAGAAAATGTTCACTTTTTGCATGTTATTGTGTGTCAGAAGCAAAATTTTAACATTTTACATGTTTTTTGTGTCAGAGGCAAAATTTTCCCTTTTTTTGTGGTTTTTTTTCGCTTCGGAAGAAAAATTATAACATTTTTCACTTTTTCATGTTTCTTCATGTCGGAAGCAACATTTTAACATTTTCACATATTTTCTCGTTAGAAGTTTAATTGTCTTTTGGTTAAAAATGTAACAATCTGCTGAACTACTTCTTTTGGGAGCCAAGGAGCTGAAAGTACTGAAATCAGTTATACTCTGAAATATTTAAGACTCTCATCACAATAAAGAAGAGACCATCCACATTCTCTTCTGTCCATTACCATTATTACTTCCTTACAGCATACTGTGAGCAGAGTTTCAACTACTCGTTCTATCAGTGAAATGAATGCAGCAGATTCAGGCTAGATTAAGACATCATCAAAATCAGGAAAAAATATTCAGTTTTGGGATTTTTTAAGACAGTTTGAAGCTGCTATGCTGTGTAAAAGATGATTGTTCGACAGTGTGCATTCAACCATATTCATTAGCTTGATCCCTTAGGTCCAACTCACCACACCTGCTGTCTGTCCCACAGACAAGCTTGAATACTCAAGGCGATTGTGCTTTTGAGGCATTAGCACCAAATCTTCAAGACTGCTAGGGCTGCACAATTACCTGAGTTTATACCACAATAACAATATGTGGTTGATTTAAAATATTGTCAAGATATGCATTATTCTATTTAATTTACTTTAGATTGTATATTATGTTCTCTACATTCACTCTCATGCTGATATTAATTGTTTTTGACATACAGAAATCTGCTCAACTTGCATCTTTTTAGTTCTCTTCTCCAACCGAAAACACACTCATCTCTCACACATCGGCTTCTCCTGCCCTGCCTCATTTAACATTTTTTTACCTGTATGTGACATTATTCATTAGCAGTACATTTTATAAACTTATCAAGATGACACAATCCGCGGCTCAAACATTTTCACATGCGATGCCATTTTGACAATATGTGATCTGCATGTTGCTGAAGTTTAGTGTAAATGACAAATCGCATTTCACAAAACAGAGGTCAGAAAAGCATCTGCAGCAAAACAGTGAGAGCAGGATGATCAGGTGTGTGTTAGTGCGGAGTGAGAGCAGAGTGAGCATGAGAGCAAAGCTGCATCGTTAACGAGTGTTAACGAGCTTGAGTGTTAACGAGCTAACAGGTGCTTGGAAGTGAGTAGCCGAGAGCTTTGTATCATTGTCAAATATAAACATGAAGTCAAAGCTTCAGGCTGTTTTAGAAACTGCCTACTATACTAGCAGTACGTACTGATTTGGCCAAAATTCTCTATGTAGTATGTGAACAAGAGCAAAATCTGCAGTATGCCAAAACTACCTGGATGTCGTACTGATTTGGGAAAATTTCCCAGTATGCATTTGACCAGTCTCCCTCAAGTGCTGTTTCCCACAATGCACAGCGCTAAGGTTACACATTGTCTTTTTTCTTCTTTTTTTGATGGAGGCGCTCAGTTATTAGATGCTGTGTAAATTATTAAATTCCATATAAACCCACTTCTTAACTTTTTAAATAATAAGTGGATGCTAAAGAAGCAGTTTCGCTATCAGCTTGGCTATTGCTTTCCGAAAACTGGAAATCCAGTTACTCCTGACCCAGTGTGCTGCAGAACAGATCCAACAGAACATTCATACTACAAACTACCTTCAAATTCAATATGTAGTATGTTGTACGTACTGCATGCTAGATTCATAGGTAATATGAATATATCCACATTTGAAAGATGAAAACCAAAAGGCTGTATGATAGGTTGCATGTATAACTGCACTGTGATAAAATGTATGCAAGTTCAGGTAATTTACTTTTTTTAAAATATATTTTTATTGATTTTACATGGACATACATTCATAAGAATCGAGGATAAGATGTTGAATATATACACCAATATAATGTAGTCAAAATTAGACTAGAAAGGAACATCAAGGGTGCTGGTGGAACGTACCAGGCACCACTAAACCAACAACAGAAACCTCCAGTTGCACACATAGGTGAAGTGTTGCCAGTCAAAGTATTTTAACAGTGTACCAAATCTGCTGGATGTTAATCAGTCCAACTGCAGGCCATCAAGATCCTTGACAAAGTTCATAAAACCATCCCAAGTGCTATGGAAGTTCTGGAGGGCGCCATTTACACTGTATCGGATCTTTTCCAACTGAAGACTAGACATAATATTACGGATGAGATGAGTGTGGGTGGGTGGGTGGAGCAGCTTTCTTCCAGTTCAGCAATATCAACCGCTGTGCTAATAGGGAAGAGAACGCAAGAGCTTTTCTCTGTTTGGTAGTTGTGGTTATGTTTGCTGGGGGTACACCAAAGATAGCAGTGAGGGGGCAGAGGGGAATATTTTTCTTTAATATTTTAGAGAACAAATTAAAGAAGGAGGACCAAAATTGATCTAGTTCTGAGCATCCCCAAAACATGTGGTAAAGGGTTGCAGGCACTATTTTGCATCGATAGCAGTGAGGGTCTATGTTAGGGTACAGTTTAGCCAGAGCAGAGTTGCAGTAATGAAGACGATGCAGGACTTTGAACTGGATCAGATTGTGACGCGCACATATAGATGAAGAGTGTACATTTTTAAGGGCTGTGTCCCAAACATCATCCCCAATGCCGAAACCAAGCTCCCCTTCCCAGCGTTGTTTAATGACATCTAGAGACGGGGAATTAATGGAAATACTATATTCATATATTTTAGCAATCCTCCTTCTTTGAGATTTTAGACACAGGTAATTTACTTTTTAATACCACACTGTGGAAGTACTGTTCATCTGTGTTATCATCAAAATTAAGTCTAAGTTATTTTAAAAGAATATAATAGAATAGAATATATCTTTATTGTCATTGAACACCGTACAACGAAATTGAGGTGCAACCCCTTTCAGAGTAAAAGAAAATAAAAAATCATAAAAACCATACAAACAGTAAACAAACATAAATAAATAAAAATAAATAAAAACATGAGACACATCCAGCATTCAACAAGCAGGCATTCAGTGAACAGGAAGATTGCACAGTCCCATTGTATATTGCATTACTTGGCATTTAGTGCACTTATTGCTCTGGGTATAACTTCGTTACTATGTGATACTGAACATTTTGGCTGGTGTAGGCTGGAAATGCAGATTTTTCATCTCTGTTTAGCCCTAAGCAATGAGCAAGACACAATATTTATGTTTGTAAAATAAGAAATAAACTATAAAACTTTAAATAGATAACAATCTGTAGAAATAATAGATCATTGTGATGGATAATTGTGATATCAATATTGATCGAAATAATTGTGATTATTATTTTGTCTATAACTGTGCAGCCCTACTGTCTGTCTACAGCTTTACCTTCTTCTGACTCTCAACTCAACTTTATTCATAAAGCACTTTAAAAACGACCACAGCCGAAACAGAGTGCTGTACATAAATAGAAAAACAACGCAGGCATAAAACAATTAAAACACTGGATAATAAAACAATATAACAATAGAAACAGTAAATAAAAACAAGCCATAAAACACTAAAACAGGAGCAGAGTCTCATGCAGGGTTGAAAGCCAAGGCATAAAAATGGGTTTTAAGACTAGTTTTAAAAATGGACAGTGAGGAGGCTTGTCTAATGTGGGGGGGAAGCTGATTCCATAATTTAGGAGCAGCAACAGAAAAAGCTCTATCCCCTCTGAGCTTCCATTTTGACCTCGGTACCTCCAGGAGCAGCGGATCAGCTGACCTGAGGCACGAGCAGGAGCGTAGGGGTGAAGGAGCTCTCATAGAACAGCTTCAAACATATCTGATTAAACTGTCCTCTAGTCATGCTTTAGTCTTCAAGGAGTCTGCTATGTCTTAGTGAGCATGCCTTTTATTAATTCATTTATTTTCAGTATATTGTGTCCTCATGATGTAACGTACTTTGTGGCTTTGACCTGTGAAGAAGTGATCTATAAATGAAGCTCACTGACGTACTTACTTTGTCTTTGCGTGCTCTGCAGGTGAAGCAGATGACAGGGACCAGTCCAAGCTAGAAGAGAAGCTATGGGATCCAGAGTGTCCCCTCACCAACAAACAGATAGACCAATTCCTAGTGGTGGCACGGTAAGGCCTTCATAATCTCACTGATGCACACTTTTGCTTCAGTCTGTGAAAATATTAGAGGAATGGAAATTTGGTCCAATATTTGACCATTTTTCTTCAGCCTGTTCTGTGCACTTGGGACCCTTAAGGCCTAGAGCTTTTTTCTGTAATCCTGCACCAAAAACAGAGAGAATAATGCACACTGGTACGTTTGCAGGTTGTCTTCAGAGAATTATTTTAATGCTTTTATATTTGATGAGATAAACATGATTTAATCTGTTTATTTAGTTGCATTAAAAATTAATAACTCAAATGTGAAAGTGAAAAATAGTTTGTTGTTAATTATTATAGGCTCATTAGAGTTTGCCCTGCCTTTATTCTTTATGCCTTATTGCTGCAAGCATATTCAGAGCTGTGTGTTGACGTCTGGTTATTTTTCTGTAATAAACAACGAGCCCCTCTGACAAAGATGAATAACACTGCAGGAATAAACCGACATTCTTTAATATATACTCTGTTGGTTTGTGCGTGCTCATTTCAGGGCGGTGGGGACCTTTGCTCGAGCGTTGGATTGCAGCAGTTCAGTCAGACAGCCGAGCTTACACATGAGTGCAGCTGCAGCCTCACGAGATATCACACTGGTGGGTTGGACACACATAAGTCTACACAGCCGTACACCCGGTCGTGACTCCAGTGACGGATTGTAAACCACCGCTCTGTGTCCATTCTGTTTGCAGTTCCATGCGATGGACACGCTTCATCGTCACAACTACGACCTGTCCAGTGCGCTGAGCATACTCGTCCCCGCGGGAGGGCCGGTGCTCTGCAGGGACGAGATGGAGGAGTGGAGTGCCTCGGAGGCCGCCATGTTTGAAGAGGCACTAGAGAAATACGGGAAAGACTTCAATGACATCCGACAAGACTTTGTAAGTGTGTGCTCAGAGATTTGATTGTGTAGTCACTCGACCCCTTATCTGCAACAACCAGGTTGTTCCTCTAAGCTCTTTTTACAAATCAAGTCTGCATCAGCACCGAAACAAACACCTTTGAGCCTTTATATTGAACCAGCACTGATGTAATCCTCGTGTCTCAGTGTGTGATTTCACATTTTGTTACATGAGGGGCATCACGTGTAGACTAACGGCAGGAGTTTCCAGGAATGTGTCAATACATTGCATTCCGGTTAGAAATGAATACAAATGAGGGACAATCCAATCAATGAGGCCACCAAATGTTGCAATTCTCACCTCATTGCAGAATTTAAAAATGGCGCCAGGCTAGGGGTGGGAATTGATACGATTTTATCAATGTCAATGCCATTGTCGATTCCGCTTATCAATCCAATTCCTTATTGGATTGATCAATTCTCCTAACGATTCCTAAGTATTTTTTTGAGGGGGAAAAAAGTAGTTCTACACAGTCTTCCGCACCAAAAGGAACGATTTTATTTTTTCCAAAATTATGTCTGCACAAGACTGAACATGAACATATTCAACTTGAACATATCGAACAATAGGTTAACCTCATTCTCGGCCACGTGAGTCCAGACGTGGCCCTTCGAGCCTGGATGAAAATACTTTGAATTTGAGGAGGAAAAACGCTTTTCCTCCGGGGGTCATCACGGAGGTATTTTACCCGCTCTCGGTGCCTCATTCTCGGCCGCGTCAGTCCGGACGTGGCCCCTCGAGCCTGGAGGAAAATACTTTGAATTTGGAGAGGAAAAACGATTTTCCTCCGGGGGTCATCGCGGAGGTATTTGATAATAGAGCCATGTTTTAGACCGCTTCTTCCTCTCCATGTTTCCTCGTTGTTGAAGGAGTTCTGCGCCTCAGAGTGTGTGACGTAATGCAACGTACCGCAACGTGACGTCGTGCTGGAGAATGAATCGTTAAGAAGAATCGATAACATTTGAGGTGTACAATTCTGATGGAATTGATCAATTGGAACCTGTTCTAAGTCGGACCCGGTTTTCGATTCCCACCCCTACGCCGGGCTGAGAAGCTCAAGGCCCTGAAAACATATTGTGTGGGTGATGCCGGATGCAGATCTGAAGCCCTCTCGCCCACACGTGTGCAAGGGTTGAGTGTATCGTTACATCCCTTTGAGTTTCACACACACACACGCACACACACAATCACTGTTCCGTCCTTCAGCTGTTCTGTAATCATCCCGTCTCGCTCCTGTTGCACCTCTGTTGTGACCCAAGCTGGGATGACCATCAGGCCTCTGTGACATATACATTGAAGATGAGATGTTACAGCCGCGTAAGAGTCGTGCTTTGAACCGGCAGAAGAAAGAGTCTATAATTAAATTTGCTGTATGAGCGTAAAATTCTTCCGCTTTGTAGTCTTCAAAAGTGTGTTCAGGGTTAGTCATTTTATTCTTAACCCTTCGCAGTGATCAGGTTAAGTTCATAAACTGTCTTGAATTACGTCATTATATATTATGTCATTGGAGAGATTAAGGCCTTCAAGTATGTTTGAATTATTCCCCAGCTTGATTCTCTTGACCGTTTTCTGCTGAAAAATAACTCACCACTTGTGATAAACAGGAGCAGGGACTCCACCGTTTACACAGATATCTATCTGCTTCAGTTATTACCCGCTTTGCTGGCTTTATAGTGAAACACCAAAGCTCCACTGTACAGTTTGCACCTTTTATACAGGATGCCAGAATGGTAACGATCTGGACGTGAAGATTTTTACAGCTGCCTTTCGAGCCTTCATTAGGTAACTATTTGGTCCTGTTGAACTTTACTTTACTTTACCCCCCTGCTTCTCCCTAATCTGTACAGTAAAGCAGGATATGGGTGTACACGGTGGCACCAGGTGCTCATGAATACTTATTAAATGTGTGAATCACTGTGTGTGTGTTCGTGCGTGTGTGTGTGTTTTCTCAGAATCAGATCAGGCAAAGCCGGTAGCTTTCAGCCTCTGTGGTCACGATGCCGCTCACTCATGAATAAACATGAAGGCTTTTCGCACCCAGATGGCAAGAACACGAGATATTAATATCATTAATTTGCGCTCTCTCTCTCTCTCCCCCCCCTCTCTCTCTCTGTCTCTCTGTCTTGGTCTCCCTCTCCACACCTCTTATTCTCTCCTCCCACTTCTCATTCACCCCTGTTGTGAAGCTGCCATGGAAGTCCCTGACAAGCATCATAGAGTACTACTACATGTGGAAGACCACAGACAGATATGTGCAACAGGTGAGATGATTCAGGATGTCAAATTGAATTATGATGCTAATTTTTAAGGAGGTTTCTGTGAGGACAAAGGGGTTCCCAAACTTTGCCATGCTCACCTGATGGTCAGCTGTCGTATGTAATATCTATTTTAACAATAATCGTAACAGTGAACATGTAGTAGTAGTAGTATTTTTCTTTCATTATTATTCAATGTCTTTCCTTTGTTATAAACAGTCTTTGTAATTCCATCATATCAATATTTAATAGTAACAGTAATCGGTGAACAAGCGACTCTTGATTTTTATTTGTGTTCGCTGTTTACATTTATATACTTAATAACATTATTTTAGAACTCAGCATCCAGAGGAACCTACGAGACAAGGGAGCTCAGGGACTCTACGAGTGATCTAGCATTAATAACTTTAATGAGGCATGAAGATTTAAAGATAGTGACATGACGATAGATAACAGAGAGAGAGAGAAAGAAAGACAGGAGCTCCGTGTTCCAGTTCCCCTGGCAGTCTAAGCCTATAGCAGCATAACTAAGAGCTGGTCCAAGCCTGAGCCAGCTCTAAGAGAAGTTTGAAGCTTACTCTTAAAAGTAGAGAAGGTGTCTGCCTCCTGGACCCTGACTGGTAGATGATTCCAAAGGAGAGGTGCCTGATAGCTGAAGGCTCTACCTCCCATACTACTTTTAAAGACTTTAGGGTACTATGAGCTTTTTAGGATGTGACAGTGCCTGACCATTAAAAGCATTGTAGGCTGTATTGCTTTTTTTTTTATGAGAGCCAGTGTAGAGAAGTTGACACAGGAGAGATGTGCTCTCTTGTCCTAGCTCTAGTCAGTACTCCAGCTGCAGCTTTTGGACCAGCTGAAGAGTTTTTAGAGAGTAATAAGGGCAGCCTGATAAATGGGAGTTACAGTAATCCAACCTGGAGGTAACAGATGCATGGACTAGTTTTTCTGCATAATTTTGAGACAGGATGTGTCTTATCCTTGCGATATTGCAAATTTAAACACTTGGTTTTGTTTCCAGCGGTCTATATAGCTTAGAATATTTCTGGAGTTTTTCATCTGCACACTTTCTTTCACACTGAATCAGCCAGTGCACAGCCAACTGTCCCTCCAGTGATTTAGCCCTGCAGTAAAAGTAAAAACCCGAAAGGTTAGAAGACTGTGAGAGACGGATTATTAAAAAAGAACATTCAAAATGACGCTATAAAAAAGTTGGATAAGTTCCATAAAGTTATTTAATACCATTTTCATTAGATCCCTTCAATCATAGTAATTTAAGCAGGGTTTCTGTCATCAGGGTTACTTTGTAGGTCTAAGAAAGCTCCCTCCCTTCAGAGTAAACCCTGCACACTACTCCTCTCAGCTTCACCGTTTATTAGAAAAGGCACTATGTTTTAATCCCTCTGTGCTCTCCTCATGTTGATAAAAGAGAAACATGCATCTTATGTAATCCAGCTGTTTTGATCATCAGTGGAAGGTGACTAAAACACATCACTTGTAAAAAAAAAGAAAACATGGTGGAAAAACCACCTTTTAAATCCTCCGGCATATTTCATGATCATCTTTGATTGGCAGGCTGGAAGAGAGCTGAGGAATTACATGATTTTGAAAGGTGCCAAACTGTCTGACAGGATTTTGTTTTCATGAAAGACAGACATCTGCAGACTTGTTTAGTTATTAATGAATGAATCTGTATTGTTTTCCCTCCGAGCAGAAGAGACTGAAGGCAGCAGAGGCAGAGAGCAAACTGAAGCAAGTTTACATCCCCACATAGTAAGTCCCTCCCTCTCACATCGGTGTCCGCTCCAGAGAAAGAAGCTGCACTCACTCTGTTTCTTAATTCCATTTTCTCTCCTTTCTGACAGTAACAAACCCAACCCCAACCAGATCTCTATGACCAATGGCAAGATGGCCACAGTGAACGGAGCGGGCCCCGGGGCCTTCCATGCTGCAGGCGGGGGCAGAGCCTGCGAGAGCTGCTACAGTGAGTTTTGTTCGTGTGTGTGTGTGTGTGTGAGAGAGAGAGAGAGAGAAGGAGTGTGTGTATCAGCAAACAAAGTGTGAAATTAAATCACAAGGACGGTGAACATGGGTCAGTTAGAAATAAAAGGGAAACCAGTGAGCCAGACGGCGACTCTTCAATATCAAGTTGTTTTTCTTTTACTCTTGAGGATTTGAGGAGATGCTTTTATCAGTTTTCCCCATCAGTGCTTATTTAGCCTGCCAGCCATGACTAATCCACTGATCGATACCTCCTTTTGGTATTGATTCTACTTATCAGCCCCCTCAAATAAAGTCTGAATGCTCTGCTTCAGATAAGACGCTCTATGAGTTCTGTTCTATCGGTTCTGTTGTTGGATGAGGTGCATTTCGACCAAGAGATCCGGGTCTTTTAGCCCCCAGAACTACTTAACCCTGAACTAAAAGGTTCTGTGCTCCTGTTGTTGTCTGCGATTCGATTGCGGGTAGATTGTGCAAATCAGGCCAGTGAGGAATGGAGGTAAAAAAAAGGTAGATGCACTACACCACCAGACCAGTAGAGGGCAGTAAAACAAAGACAAATGCCATTTATCACAGATGACACCATAGAAGCAGAAGGACAGGCAGGTATCATTATGAGCAACACAACAGTTAGCATGTTAGCATGGAAGAGACCCAGCTGGTGCTGTTTTAGATGGTGCTATATTTCATCACAGATGGATTCACTGAATCAACACGTGAGAGGAGATAAATGCAAGTAGTAAAGACGTTTCAAGGCGGCTTTAAATTTGCTTTTAACTCAAAAAGCCATGGCAGAGATCGCTGGTGTTTTGGTTTAAACAACTACCCTGTTAACTGCCGACTTTCAGCCGGATGCATCCCTCATAAACGTCTTTAGATGATCATTAAATATCTGATGAGGATATTGAATCTTAAAACTCCCTCTGTGTTTCAACAGCTGTGTTAACTCCACAAACACCGTTACATTCAGCTGGAGGTCTCCAGTTTACAGGGTCACTTTTAAAACTGTAACACCCAGAGAGACGCATTCACGGTGGGGTTTAGAGAAGACTACTGTTACATGCTGCCTGATCAAGTGAATCACAGCTTCTTCTTTTGAGAAGTACACACACATACAAAAAAGATAGAACAAATGAAAGAAAGAGAAATCAAGTAAATCACACGTGTGTGATGTTATTGTGGACGACGGGCGGAATAAAAACGCTGCAGTTAATCTACCACTCAGCATTTCAGGCCTTATACCCCAAAAAATCCCCGGGGCTTTTTGAAAAGTACTACCCCCCTAACAGGGGCTTTTTAGGGGGGAGATTATCTACCCCTGAACTAAATTTAGACCCTGGGTCCACCGGTCGAAACGCACGTAGTTCTGGGGTAAAGTTCCTCTGGTCCAAAAACGCCGATAGATGCAATTGGAGATGCAACAAACAGGAAGTCAAACCTGCGACCAGTGTCATTAGGGTGAAGCTTCTGCACATGAGGCTCCAGCTCTGTCAACTGAGCTAAAACAAAACATTTCATTTCTGATAACACAGAAGAGGGGTGCTGGTTTAGCTTAGCGGCTAATTGCATGCCCTATGCAAAGAGGTGATTGTCCTCACAGCAGGCAGTCTAGGTTCAAGTTTAGATTGTTTTTATTTGCAGCTTTGGGGAGGGACTCAAAGCTTGGAACAGGATTTTGAAAGGAAGCTGAAGTAAAATCCGACGTGGACCCAGCCGCTGCTTTGTTCTCTCAGTGTCCTTTATCCTGCTCCACCAAAACATCTGTGCATGCAAAGTCTCTCCGGCTCTCCAGACGTCTTAGAGACTTAATGCACTTATTCCAGCAGTCAGCTGTTAGCATGCTCTCTGACTCCGCCTAATTGAACGCTGATGAAATCATTAATGGAGAAAGGCTTGAAGCAGTGTGTGTGAGAAATCAATACGCTAAGTGTCTTCAGACCAAGTTTTCCCCCTCCAGTGCTTCTCATACATTAATGCGTTTCGTGCTTTAACAGCCATGCAGTCAGCCCAGTGGTACTCATGGGGGCCACCAAACATGCAGTGCCGCCTGTGCGTCTCCTGCTGGATGTACTGGAAGAAGTACGGAGGCCTGAAGATGCCAAGCAGAGCGGAGGCCCCAGAGGAGAGGACCTCCCCGAGTCCAGCAAGCACTGTAAGTTTAGTCACAGCCCACCACACAGGTGGGTCATGTTTAAAATAACTTAAAGTTAAGGGGCGGAACGCTGGAGTAAGATTCCATGTGTGTTTGAGAAGTATAAATGTGCTTAGATTTTGCTGGTTCAATGCAAAGCACAAGGTCAAACGCCACATAAATACAACTGAATAAGTTTCCTCACTTCAACACATAGTCTGACATTTGTAAGAGCAAGAGTGGTTTAAGCAGCATAAGTATCAGCATTACTTCTGTATTCAGTGTCCTCCTCTCTGCCCCCTTCCCTCTTTCCTCCCCCAGGAGCCTCGCTCGCGGAGTCACGGCCCCCGCCAGTCCAACCACATGGTGCCGATGAGAAACAGCGGCAGCCCCAAGTCCTCCATGAAGACCAAGCAGGCCTTCCTGCTGCAGGCCACCCGCCTCACCAAGCTGGCCCGGCACATGTGCCGTGACATCGTCAAGCTGCGCCGTGCCGCACGCCGGCCCTTTGTGCCCATTAACTGTGGGGCCATAAAGGCAGAGTGTAAGAGCTCTTTAAATTCCTCCTAACTGCTGTCACACGGACACACACACACACAAACACTCACACAACGTACACACACACACTCACCATCCCTCCTCACACTGACTGCCCCCACCATCAACCCCCCCATCTCTGCCCGTCTCTGCCCCGCCCCCCCCTCCTCCGTCTGTCTCTCTTTCTGTTTTTATTATTATTGTTATTATTATTATTTTGGTTTTTGTATTCTCCCACCCCCTGTTTCCAATAAAGACTGCCTGTCCTCATAACTATGAGTTTTGATCATCTTTTCATTCGTGTTTTTTTATTTTTTTACCCTCTTTCCTGTTATGGTTCTCTGTCACTGTGAAGTGAAAGCCATTGTTAATAATTACACACAAAGATTTATTGGTTAAATAGGGCTATTGAACACTTTGCACACACACATACGAGCACGCACACATAATCACTAGTTCTGCTCCTGTCATTAACAAGTAGACTGTAATAGAATCAAATAGAAATCATATTCCAGTCTGAGCCGTATATTTGCTGAAGATAGATCTAGAGAGAATGTATTTTACTAAGAGAAGCTCTATTTTGCACAGGCGGGCTCAGTCTGTGCTGTCATGTGCCTCACATATGAATGTTTATTGTAAATACTGAACCTCAGCTGAAGTTTGTTCATCATTTTTTTTTACCCCGTTTGCACTCATTTTCCTTCCCATGTGTTGTTGATCATCGTTTTTGTGAGCGTCTTGGACAATATGTATTTTTGGTTGATACAAAGCTTTAGACTGATGAAACTTGAAAGAAGAGAAGCTGTAGGAAGGACTAAATTTGTTTGGTACAAAGAAAGAAAAAAAAAACTTGCTGCTCTTGACTTCTTTGCTTGCTGGCTGCACCTCTGGTTAGATCAGGCTTTACACATAAAGAGTCACCAACTGAACCATGTCTTCTTGGCTGCTCCTTCTCCATGCCCTCCATTCAGCTGTTCTCCCGTGTTCATGCAATATTCATATGAATCCATCATGTGGCCTGTTCTCTCTCATAAATCCTCCTGCAGACTGGATTTGCCATTCAGAATCATTTCTTTCCCCCCTCTCCACTCTGCTTTCATTTTTCTAACAACTGTTGCAATATTCTCATCTCATCTTCTACCTCCTCTTTTATTTGTTTTTCTTTTTGCTCTTTTCTTTCATCACTGTGTGAATGTGTGAGTAGACCTCCAATAAAGTCACACCTGAAAGCATCTCTTCTGAGTCCTTGTGCTTCATGTGTCCCGTGTTATCTGTCCATCAGCTCCACCACACTCCAAAGAGGGACCATAAAGGCACCCCCACCCCCCACCCCTCACCCCCACTGTGCCCAAGCATGGACTCAAACTCCAGTGCCTGCTGTCATAATACCTTCATTTTTAATGTGTGTTTTTGAAGTATTTTTTTGTTTGCGTGTGCATGTCAGCATGTACTTTTCTCTGAATGTGCATGTGGGAAAAACAAGCCCTTACCACGAGCGTGAGATAGCAAGTTAACACTCAAGAGTGATATGCGTCACATTCATTTAAAACATGAAAGAGAAACTTTCTGCAAATAAGACAGCCATGATATGACCTTCTATTGTACTACAAGAGCTTATGTTGTGCACAATGATATCAATCTACTGACCTTTTTTTATACAGATGCGTTGACAAGGATGTAAAACATGTATTTAGAATTTGTTAAAAAAAACATCTTTATGCCACGTTTTCACTGCAGGAACTTTCTCCTAGAACTAGCCTCTATGGAGGATAGTCCTTTTTAAGTAACCTTCCTAAGTCGGTGTGTTTGAGGGACTAAGGCCTGAATGAGACTAAGTTTACATAAATAATTATGCAAAGATGTTAAAACGTGTCTAACCCATGTTTCTGCTGCAGGAACTTTCCCCAAGAACTAGTCCAAAAGTACTCTAGAGGTGCATTTCAACCAATAGTTCTGGGGGTCTTTTAGCCCCCAGAACTACTTTCCCTGGAGCTAAAAGGTTCCTCTGCCCACCATTGTTGTCTACGTTTCGACCACAGGCTGAAGTCCCCGGTAGATTGTGCAAATCAGGCCGGTGACATATGAAGAAAAAATTTATATTAAATAATATTTTGAAATCTTAATAAAAAAATCAAACTAGTATGCATTCCCAGGAACTCCTTCTGTATTACGTTCAGCCGAAAGTCCCAGGACCTTTGAAAAGTACTACCCCCAAAGCAGGGGCTTTTCAGGGGGGAGATTATCTACCCCTGAACTAAATTTAGACCCTGGTTCCTCCGGTCGAAACGCATGTGGTTCAGGGGTAAAGTTCCTGCGGTCCAAAAACGCCTTAGGAGGTATTTTTAAGTCCTCTACAAGCCATCTCCCATTTAAGGCGGTGGGACTTGGGCCTGAAAAAGTACCAGATAATTCATAATACCCTCCAAAGGTACCTTCTACAAATTTTTTTACACAGGTCTTAAGAACTCGGTGGAAATACAATATTTAGAAGCAACTTTGAATCCCTTCAAAAGTGGCCCCTTGGACGTGAAATTCTGGGTACTGTTGTTAGACACAGACAACAATAGGAAGGAGAATGGGAACCCTTTAATGAAAGTCAAATTAGCAACTAGGACTACAAAACTTGGGTATTTTTGGTGGAAACAGACTGGAGGAACCCTTACATCCGTTGAAGGTTTACCCTGGGTAGTTCTAGGTACTTGTGATCAAAACCCAGACCATGGGAAGCAAGAACTTTTAAATCCCTTTAAAAGTAGCCTCTGGGACTACATAACCCTGATACTTTAGATGGAAACACAAACAACAATAGCCCTGAGGAATCTTTTAATCCCTTGTAAGTTGGACTTTGGTAACAAAAGTTCTGGGTACTTTTGGTGGAAATGCAACTTTTGCATACTAAGACAAAGAGGGGTAATATACACACAGAAAGATACAACATGCTTTGTTAAATGTGTATGTGTGTGTGTTTGGTTTAGACATGTTAAGGGTGTCGGAGGGGCAGGGGACCCGCCTACCCAAAACCAGAGCGGCCCAAAGGAGCACTCTGACCAGTGTTCTGCAGTTTCTAGGTAAATCATCAAATACAAATCAGCACATGAGAAGTCTTATTTGCCCACAATCAGACTCAGATGGTCTGTAGGAGCCACTTGATGCAGCTCCAGTGTGGTGTCTCTTCCAGAGTCACGTCCGGCAGCCCATGCCCCTCGCTCCCACCGCACTCCTGGCCTGCAGACGCCCCCGCCCCGACGCCTCCTCTCCTCTCTCCCACACGGTCCCCATGGCATGCTGGGAAAACGCAGCTACCATCACCACAGCAGGGTTGAGCAAGACAGGCGCTCAGGTATACACACACACACACACACACACACACACTGAAACACATCTGAAGAAGAGCTAAATCCACAAAACATAAAATTACCTTTCTTAAATGAGACTGTTATTGCTAAACCTAATCCTGCCTAGAAGCACAGAGTAATTGAATTACATCTTTTAAAACCCTCCAAAATTGGAAAATATGTACCGTCTTACTTTTGAATAAGTCACACCTGATGAGAATGAACCCAGGGGACTAAACAATTTTTGATATCCAATGTTTTTCTTGTCATTTTGCTTAAAAAAATCGAAGTAAAAGGAAATTCATCTTGAGTTGATAAACATTTCTGCTATTTTGTTTCCAAACTAGCTCGTTGGAGGGACTGACAATTTATTCTCATAAAAATAAATTAGCAGACAGGGATCATTTGGAAAATTCAATCTCATTCTGACATTTAATTTTTCATTGGAAAAGACACTTATCATTAAAATTCATACATTTGTCCCACCACTTATAACCAGAAAATCTATCACTAATTGTAAAGCACTTTGTAACCTGTTTGTGAAAAGTGCTCTTTAAACAAGGTTATTATTGTAATTATCATTAATTATAATACTAAACTAATAATGGTCACATTTGGCAGACTATCTCATACAAACTGCATCTATCTTTTGTTTCTGCAGAGAACCCAAGTACGACAGGTGGACCCCTCCTGGTGGGTGCATCATTATATCTTTCATAACACTCACATCATTGTTTTCCAATCGATGATCTATTGATTGATAATTGTCTCTTCTGCAGCATAATGGCCGCAACAGCGGCAGCGGAAGCACCCGAGGTGGAGTCATGATCCGCAAACGACGTCCCAACTGGATCGATGCCCCTGATGACAGCTTCTTCCTTGTCACCAGGGAGACCAGGTAAGCAAAGGTGACCTTCTTCTGACCCCTTTGTGTGTGTGCGTGTGTGTGTATGAAGGAAAAGACAGTGCAGCATAGGAGAGGAAGAGAGTTTCTTTGATCTAGTGGTGACCTCAGGCTGCTAGTGATGAACACAATAACATATTTAACCTGAGACATCTGTACCTAGATTAACAGAGAGACAATTTTAAACAGTGACAGCCTACAGAGACTCATTATGCACTGCCTAGGAGTGTCAAATCTTGCGTTTAGATTTAAAGATTGGAAACAATTTACTCATCAAACCTAATACAGCTCATACAGATACAAAATGCTGAAACATCAATTGCGACAACTAGGATTGAGATATTTTCTTATAAAAGCATTACATGTTTCTACAAGAAACTGATGAAAATAGAAGCAATAAAAGATAAATGTTCTGCATTATGTGAACAACCTTCCATCAGAGTATTTGCTCACTGACCTGTGCAAACATTGCTCCGGAGATATATTTATTTTATCATGTGGTCTCTCCAATGTACTACGTTTTTACTCTTTTCAAAGAGACAAGTAAATTAATCTGACAAGATCTCCTACATGGGTTAACTTAAACTCTCTTCATATTAGCAGTACACTGCGGACGAGGTGTAAAAGTTCAGTCTTGACGGGCAATGCATAAAGGGCCATTGAGATTAAAAAGCTCTGCACAAAAATGTACCCGGACATAATTGCTAGGATGGCTGTCGACTCTTGGTCTTATTAGGTGCTGGAATTGTAAAGATATTTTAGTTTCTTACCAATTCTAAAATTATATGAAGTGAATCTGTGGGCAATCAAATTCAAGAGAAGGTCATTGCGTGTGTTCAGTGTCATTGGTAAGAGCCATTTGTTTCTTACTTCAAAGGACTGCTGGACTTTATAAAATGTGAACCCTCCATACTGCATTATAAGCTATACCAAATGTAGGCCCAATAAAATTCCATCTGTTAGACTTTGCCTAATGTAGGCTAGCTATAACCAGAGTTTGGACTTTATCAAATGTAGGCCTATCAAATGCTAAATGATGGACTTAACAAATATAGGCCTATCAAATACAAGATATTAGACTTCACAAATGTAGGCCTACCAACTACCAAATGTTGCACTTAACAAATGTAGACCTACCAAATACGAAATGTTGGACTTACCAAACATAGGCCCTCCCAAATGCCAAATGTTGGACTTACCAAACATAGGCCCTCCCAAATGCCAAATGTTGGACTTACCAAACGTAGGCCCTCCTAATACCAAATGTTGGACCTCCAAATACCAAATATTGGATTTCCAAATACCAAGTGTTGGACTTTACCAAATGTAGGCCTATCAAATACCAGACGTTAGACTTAGCAAACGTAGGCCCTCCCAAATGCCAAATGTTGGACTTACCAAACGTAGGCCCTCCTAATACCAAATGTTGGACCTCCAAATACCAAATATTGGATTTCCAAATACCAAGTGTTGGACTTTACCAAATGTAGGCCTATCAAATACCAGACGTTAGACTTAGCAAACGTAGGCCCTCCCAAATGCCAAATGTTGGACTTACCAAACGTAGGCCCTCCCAAATGCCAAATGTTGGACTTACCAAATGTAGGCCCGCCTAGTACCAAATGTCGGACTTCCAAATACCAAATGTTGGACTATAACAAATGTAGGCCTATCAAACATCAAATGTAGGACTTATCGAATGAAGGCCTATCAAATTTCAGATGTTGGACTTAACCAAATGCAGGCCAACCAAATAGCTAATGGTGGACGTCACTTGAGGTACCAAATACATACTGATACAGAACTACTTAAAACCAAATTTTGGAATCTACCAAATTTACCAAAATGTTTTGTTCTTTGCCAAATGTAGACCAACCAAATGCCAAGCTTTGGACTATACCAAAAGTAAGCCTACCAACTACACAAATGATGGACTTACTTAAATGAAGGCCAACTAATTCCTCTATAATTGAGTTTGCAGAATAAACCAAATTTTGGAATTAACTACAAATAGCAGTCACAGACTGTATTAGCTACAGGAGTGACCCACATATATCAAGTTTGCAGCTAAATTATTACCTAATGCCTGCTGTTAGCTGGTGTTTCATTTGTATGTTGTTTACAAGATATTGTATAAGAAGCAGTATATATATGAGTACTGTCCTTTTTTTCTTTTTTACCATTAGTCAACAGTTCCCTTGTTTAGTAATTCATGCATTGAGCCCTACTCTTTTAACAACCCCTCTCTTATTCTGCATGTATGAAAACAAAAAAAAAAGATTGGTTTCATTTAATGGTTCTTCATGAATTTTGATACCTCAGCACTAAATAATGTGCTCTCACCAACATTTAATGTGTGGTGGTGATTTTGTTTGACATTAAAATAAATTAATTGCATAAGACTTCAATAAAGGATGCATATTGGAAAAAAGCCTTTAATACCAATGAATCAACAAGCAACCCCAAACGCAACATCTGATCCACTATTAGCCTGTTTTTCTCCACAAATCTTGACCACCAAGCACCATTTTTATAGACAGAATTAAAGTCCTTTAAAAGTGTTTTACACATATAATCAGTGTATTATTATTTGTAATATATTAACACACACTCTCCCAAGCTCATATGCATATAATGAGTCAATGTTTGCATGTCTGTATGTGAGAGAGAAAGATGTTCTTCCATTAGGACTCTGTCTAAATGAGCCATGGCACCCGGCCGTCACAGCCGCCCTCTGATCATCGGGGCTAAAATTAGCCTTCCTAACTGGTGTAGATGGACCAGCGAGGAGCCAGGCACCACTGGGCCCCGAGTGGAAATATCATTACCACATTAACCATGGCCTCGCTCTCATGGATCACTCACTTACAACTACGTTCAACATGGCTGTGTGTCTGAGAGTGATCGCATGACTCTGACTGCAGCACTCTTTGTTATATTATACTGCCTTTCCTGTGAGACAGAGTTAATGATGTTCTGAATAAAAGACGTTTTTAGAGCTGCTGCTGCTGCTGCTGCTGAAAGACTGCTGCTAATGAGAGATGATACAAAGTTTCATTTTCTCCCCTTCCCCGTCCACTCTTTCCCTCTCTCTCTCTCTCTCTCTCAGTGTGGCGAAGAACACAGTGTCAGAGAGCAGAGAGGAGGAGAGGGAGATCAATCCCGTTTATTTAGGGAGGAAGGAGAGACAGAAACAGAAAGAGATCGGAAATTAACGCTTTTTTTAGCACGAGTTGTACAGTGAGTAACAGAACGTCACACAACCAAATGATGTCGCTGATGAAAATGTTAGAAAATAATGTAATATGTCTAAGGGGAAAGTAATGTATGTAACCAAATTGATGGAAACTGTTGATAGTTGTTGCAACCTCTCTCTCTGAGCTAACAAGCCTCCTGATAGAAATTAATGGAAACTCAGCGGATTGAAGTATTTATTATTCATCCTCTGGGGGTCATGAATTTCTCTTTGGCCTGCTTAACTGAGTGTCGGGAGATAAGAAATTCACTTATTTATTCTCTAGAGACTTTCTCTGTTACTCTTGTGTGTAGAAAGTTTTCAATTCATCTTACAGTCAGATATTTCACTCAAAACAACAAATGTAAAAACCGTGTTTTTCTTAGTTGGGTGGAACAGCAATGTTGCAACTTGTAGGAGATGGCAAATGAAAGACACGAACATCATATTCGTATCGCTTTGCTAGATTTCATAAGGCAATGCCCTTCCATTTTTACACTTAAAGGTACAGTGTGCAGAAATGGGAATATTTAGCAATATCTAGCGGTCAGACTTTAGTTGAAATGCTCCCTTGCTCACCCCTCCTGCTGGTGAAGCGACGGTGGCCTTCGAGGACAAGAAGCTCCCTTGATGCATGATAAGTATGATCCTCCGTTTATCAATATAAATTATTCTGCGCACAACAACGCTCTTCTTTTTTTACGTCTTCTAACCAGTGCATCTCACACAGCCACTCACTAACTACTCAGCCATGTATGTTACTACTTTGTTTATTCTGTGCTATGATAGAAACTCAGCTGTGCAAGATGGATGCCTCCGTGGAAGTGGACCCGCTCTAAAAGGCTCATTCTAAGATATCAAAAACTAAATGATTTTTGTGTTCTGGTGATTATACACTCATTTAACCATACTTATGAATATTATATTATATTTCTACCAAGTCTGTTCTGCCAACTGCATCTTAATTCTACACACTGCACCTTTAAAGTGTTTTGTATTGATTGTTAATTATTTGATGATGAAAACGAGTTAAAGCTGCTGTTGGAATAGTCACAGAGTAAACATCTGTTCAGAGAGAGGGACTTTGAATGTCAACACTATCCCTCCCAGCCAGATTTCCTCTGAACACCCCAACACAGATCGGCGTGTGCAGTCATGATAGTGCCGGACTCATAACCAATTGGAGGAAGTAGTAGGGGCCGCCCCTTAACCAATCAGGACAGAGGATTGGAGATTAGCTGTGATTGGTCCGTGATAACGGGAACGAGGGGAATAATAACATTGCTTCATACAAAAGCATTGGAAAACACAGAGATTTCGCAATAGTCTCAAATTACTCCACTTACTGATGAGTACCGTTTGGCATTATGACCTTTTCTCCAAACCCAGCAGAAAAAAAAGTAACGTTTTTTACACCATTCCTACCAACAGCAGCTTTAATAGTGAATTGTTAAAGAATATCTATCTTCAGTTTTTGGAAATAACAATAACAGGAGTTCAGGTCTCAAAACAAAGTGTTACTGCATCAGCAAGGAAACAGGTAAAACTGTTGTTTTTCGTAGGAAAAAGCCTGAAAAATGGTTCTTGAGTTTTTTAAAACTAGAGATTAGGGGAAAGTCCAAAAATAACTAAAAAGGGGAGTATCAACATTTTTTTCCTTGCCTACGTGATTCATCTCAAAGCTAAGGATGGGCAGGTTTAGTCAACTAAACCAGGGGTTCTCTAACTTTTTTGGCTTGTGTACTCCCCCTTTCAAAAACAATTTCAGCCAAGTACCCCCATGTATGGCCAAGAAAAATTTTCAGGAAATAGTATGGGAAAATAGCATGAATAAATGTATGCATGTGGTTTTACAGTGTCATAATAACATTGAAATGAAAGATGACACAAATTCTATACTTTAGCAGTGCAATATTTTTCAGAAATAATTAAAGATTGAGGGAGCTAGTACCTTTGATGGCCCAAGGAGCACACTGATTTATTTCTGTCAAAAAAGAAGCATTTCAACCACCTGTCCATTTTATGAATGAATATGCTCAATTTGGAAATAATGCCCTATTTGATGTTGCATTGAAATAAAAATTAAATGCTGTTGATAAAGTTGTTTTAAATCAGATTTTTTAAAATTTGTTGTGATGCAGTACTCCCACGTACCCCCATTTGAGAATCACTGAACTAAACAATTAACATGAACACCCTCCTCAGTGTCACTCGTCAGTTACTTTACTTTTTATTTTATTTCAGATCCATAGGTCCATATTATCATAAAAAAGTACAAGAAGGTAAAGAGGAAGGCCTAAGCTGTAGCACAGCCATTCTTACCAAAGCTGTAGCTCCTGTATAATGCTCTACTACACGGATGGAAACAAGCACAGATGACAGATAGCATCTTGCCGTAGCGTAGCGTGGTTTAGGCTGTGCCTGGTTAAATTGGCATATAACCACTCAATCGGACTAATGTGTGACCAGCACAGGCATGTGTATGTTAACCTTCAAGGAGGACAGAAGGCTGGTGGTGCTAGCTCTGCTAATGTCGCTTATCACATGTCATGGAACCAACCAATCAATCCAATCCAATCCACTTTATTTATATAGCACATTTAAAAAAAGAATCAAGTTAAGCAAAGTGCTGCACATTGAGGTACAATAAGTTAAAACATACAGAACATAAAATGCTGTCAGAAAATAAAATAGAATAAAATAAAAGAATCATGATAAAACAAATAAAACACTTAAAAAATAAATAATAAAATAATAAATAGAATAAAAACACTAAGAGGAAATAAAAATCCAATAAAAGAACAGACACAGACAGAGACCACACAATTCTCATGCTGGGTTAAAAGCCAAAGAGTAAAAATATGTTTTAAGACAGGATTCAAAAGTTGGTACTGTTGGGGACAGTCTAACATGGGGGGAGCAGCTCGTTCCACAGTTTGGGGGCCACTGCCGAGAAGACACGGCCACCCCTGGTTTTCAGCCTGGTCTTAGGGACCACAAGAAGCTGCTGTCCTGTAGACCTCAAAGACCTTGCGGGGGTGTAGCTTTGCAGGTGGTCGGTGATGTACTGTGGAGCTACTCCATTGAAATATTTAAAAATAACAATAAAATCTTAAAATGAATCCTAAAATGAACAGGGAGCCAGTGGAGGGAGGTGAGGATGGGGGTTATGTGCTCTTGCTTACGGGTGCCAGTTAAAAGCCGGGCAGCAGCATTTTGAACTAGCTGTAGGCGTGCCAGGGAGGCCTGGTTAACGCCTACATAAAGTGCGTTACAGTAGTCCAGTCCAGTTGAAATAAAAGCAACCAATCAGAGGTCAGGATGATCAAGCTGTAGAAATTATTTTTACAATGTATTTACACAAATAATAACTTTGTTAACTTATGCAAATAGTTAACTGTATAAATACTGTAAACATGTTTTAACCCTAACTCAAATATTTAATTATCAAATTATAAATCGACTCTCCTGTGATCCCGTGTTTAGTTGTGTAAAATATATCATCCTTACTGAACACCCATCTGATTAAGGGGGAGAACCAATGATATAAAATGTGTAGCTACATATAAAATAGTTACAAGTTTAAAATCTTAACTTTTTTATTCACACAAAGAAAAGGGAAGTTGTCTTTGGTAATTACATTTTTGCATTAGAGTCTCCCTTCAGCAGAGCTCATACAATATGTATAGAAGAATTGAAATGAGAATGTGTGAAATAAAACAATGTGGAACTTAAACTGTCAAGTGAAAGTTTAAAGGACGTAAAATATATTAAAGTGAAATAGTTCAAACTTGTAATGAATAGGAGTGATAAAGCATATCAATATTTATACAATGAGAGTTACAACAGCGAGTTGGTGCTTGTAGATTAATGCATCAGCATCGACACTAATAACCTCATAAATAATCACAAACAACTTTTCTCTGTAGAATGCTTTTGGTACTAACAATATATTCTTGTGGTTATAACCATATGAAACAGGATTTCTATTATCTGTAATAAAGGATTTCATTTACTATTAGTACTATAGCTTTATCATTCCGCCATGACTATGTGACATTCAATGTGGAGAAGCAGCAGAGCAAAATAATATAACAGGACAAAGCATCTGAATCGGAAAACACAACATGTGTGGATTAACATGTTTGCTCTGTGCCTCTCGACGGCAAGCTGAACAGACAAACAGCAGAGCGTTAGATAATATGCAACCAAAGCGGAATCTGTTTATTTCTGTTCTGCTCTAAGTTACAATATATATGAGTCATGTGGAGTGATAATATCTGCACTCTTTGTGCCTGAGAAATAGACGTTTAGAAACCCCACTGTATGCACTTTCAGAAACAGTTACTGTACTGCATGGTCACATAATGCACACAGAGTCTTCATGATAGCTAATTTTATCAACAGCAGGGATCTGGAGGAAACTGTAGTGTTTTTTCTGTTCATAGTACAAGAAAAAACTCCATGGCCTCTGAGAAAGGGATGAAGAGTGCTCGACTATGCATTAAATCTCAAAGTGTTCTCCTAGACCGCCTAAAGGGAACTTGGAACAATCAGCCATGCATTGTGGTTTTGCCTTTTGCATTTGACTCTGAATGAATTCTATTAGTGCTGTGTCCAACATTTTTAAGTGTGCCCCCTGGTCATTGGTTTATTGCCTTTGGTTACTGTGGGCTGTTAAAAAGACTTCCGGTCACAGAAGAAAGCCCACTGCAGTGTTGTCATCATCAATGAGCTGCTGTTATGAGTCTAAAATCCTGAATAGATGCAGATGTCTTTTAAAAAATCACAAAAGAAATGTATTTTAAGTAATTCTCCTTGTTACATTCTGCACAATGCTTTGAGATTTCTCTTTTAATAAGAAACAAAAGTGCTCATCTCTAATTATCTTGCGAGCAGAAAGAATACTCATCTGTGTGCCCTTAAACTGAACTTTTTCCAGCTTGCTTGCGGGCATCAAACCTCTCTTTTAATTAGTTTCATAATTGTACATCTAAGGATGTGACAATTACTGCTGATTATACTTTAAACAAAACAGCTCTCTGGTAGACTAAAAATATAAATAGACTGCCTTTATTGTCATAATACAATGTACAATGTTTCTAAGAATCTCATGCACTTAGATATATCTTAAGGTAATGAGATTCAAGCATCCATAGTATCAAAGTAAACATTCACTTAAGTAATACAATGTTGATTTGAACATTTGAAAAAATTCTATTTACAATGTATTAGAACAGTCAAGATATATATTGAATCAAAAAAATTATAATTGCACCCAAAATGTATTCTGCATAGTAAAAGCATACACCTAATAGTTAAGATGTACATATTGCACTGAAAAAATATGAATTGCACCTTAAAATGCAAATTGCAATGTAACAACGTTTGTCAAAAGTAAAAATAGGAATTGCACCATAAAATGCAAATTGCACTGGAGAAACTTTTTTTAAAAGTAAAAATATGAATTGCACCATAAAATGTATATTACATAGTTCAAATGTAAAGCACACAATAAAAAGGTATAATGCGCAGCAAAACATTCTTTTGCAAAGTGCAAACATGTCAGTAAAAATAGCATATTGCACAAAAATAGAAAAATATCTTACACTTGTAAATAACTATGTAATAATAGTAAATTGAGCAGTATGGAAACATGCATTCAACAAACGTGTGTGTGTGTGTGTGTGTTTGTTTATGTGGGTGTTGGTGGGGTTGGGGGCTCAGTGTCATATTGGAGTTCACTGTGGTACTGCCGCTGGGGAGAGAACGCAACTAAACTCTAAAGTGATTCATATATGAGTTATACAAATAGTCTGTCTTATAAAGCCCACAGCTGAACCTACCTTCCACACTGCAATCTTTTTTCTGCAGGCTCTTGCCGTCACATTTAATTATGCACAGTAATTGAGGGTAGCCCATAGGTGGTTGCAGTAATGAGAAGTGGCTATAGCAGCACTAAAGGCATCAAGCCTGTGTTCAGCATGCTATCAATAATGTATTCAGACAAACATAATCTAAAGGCTGAGCTGCTGTAACTAGTTGAGACCTCAAGATGAAATTGAGTCATTAGCTTTGAATGAATGCGATCAGCCAGAGAACTTGGCCTACTGCAAATACCAGAAACTGCATAGCTTTATATCTAACCCTGATGAACACATTGGACCTTGTTGACAAGTTGGATGTCTTATTTAGTGTGCTCTACAGGTGTATTTGTGCATTCATTATTTTGTAACCTTTAGATGATGGAGTCCAGCTCTTGTTGACCTGTCTCCACCTGTAGATTTATCGTTACTGTGCTGATTTGAGATAAGTATCAACCTTCTTGCCCAAATATCAACAAGCCAGTGAAATGAAATCATTAAAATATGTCAAACTTTTACTTTGGAACTCTAAACAGACAATTTTACCGGTGCTGGTCAGTAGGTGTTGCTGCTTTTTGACAGTGGGAGCCTTTTTCCTTTATTTCCTGTTTATTTGTGTGTAAATAAGACTAGTATCAATCTTTTTGTCCCACAAGTGAGAAGAAAATGAAGTCAAACTTTCTTTCTTAAAAAGGAAAGATTTGCCTTTAACTCTTTACCTTGCTACCTTTGTTTTTGGCTAGCTTTAGTACTTTAGGTGCATTTCGACCAAGAGTTCTGGGGTCTTTTAGCCCCCAGAACTACTTCCCCCGGAACTAAAAGGTTCCTGTTCCCCCAGTGTTGTCTGCGTTTTGGACCGCGGGCTGCAGTCCCGGGTAGATTGTGCAAATCAGGCCAGTGACGTATGGAGAAAATAAATTATATTAAATAATATTTTGAAATCTTAATAAAAAACTAAACTAGTATGCATTCCCAGGAACTCTCTCTGTGTTTCAACAACTGTGTAAACTCCACAAACACCGTAACGTTCAACTGAAAGTCCCAGGACCTTTGAAAAGTACTACTCCCCCGAGCATGGGCTTTTCAGGGTGGAGATTATCTACCCCTGAACTAAATTTAGACCCTGGTTCCTCCAGTCGAAACACAAGGGTAAAGTCCCTAGTTCCGGGGTAAAGTTCCTGCGGTCGAAATACGCCTTTAGGTAACATAGTAGGTTGCTGGCTGTAGGTTTGTGTTTACCATAGAGACACAAGTCTTGCATCAATCCTTTTGTCACAGAATAAACAATTGAATAAGAGTTAGTAATGTCGAGCTTTGCTTCACACTCTCAGAAAAGAAAGTAAGCCTTATTAGCAGGTATTTAGAATTTGTTACCTTTAGAGAATTATGCTAGTTGTTTTTAGCTGCTTCTATCTTTTGTGCTAACGTAATTATGGCGTCTGTAGTAATGCAATTACCACAAAGACATGAGACTGCTGACAATATCTTAGTTCCATTATTATCAAGAAAGCAAACAAGAGCAAATATGTTGACCAAAATGCAGTGCAGCTACAGCATGTGTTGTGCTCCAATAAGAGTTTGGTGTAAAATGTTTCCATTTTTAAGAACAACCTTTTTTTTTTTACACACAAAACCAACCAGATTTCCAGTCATCCAACCTTTTGTTGCTTTAATCCGTTTTTGCTCTGTAACACAGCCGTTAGTGTTTTGAGCTGCGATGGAGAAAAAAGAACAATACCGAAGTAGGAAATGCTTACATCAAGTAAAGTGCCTTCTTACTGTCCAAACCAATTAGTTCCTGTCCATTTCTGGTTACTACTGCCAACTACTATTAAGAGGTCAAGACTGTACTCTCATTGTGGATCAGTGTGGTTTTTTGTTTCAGATATTTGCTTTACACTCCTGTCTCTGCTTCTGCACTTATGCTCTGTCTTGTCTCCACCCCTGCAGGAGGGCCAGAAGGCTGCTGTCCCGCTCCCAGCTGAGGCACGCCTGCCGGCAGCCTTGTGAGCAAATTACCCTGCGCAGGGCCTCCCAGGCCCCGCCGCAGGGGCTCGTCCTTGCCCCTCCACACCCGCACCCCAGCCTGAGGATGCGAGGACCCATTGTCATCCACGACTGAACACTGGAACACTCAAAAAAACCCGAACCCACTGCATACACACTAACAAATCCTCACCTCTTTACTCTCTCATGAAACCCTCCTTTGCTTTTGATCCTTATATACTGTTTTAATCCTCGACAACGCTAACTGTTTGGAAACAGCGGATGTGATGAGCCGTGATGCAATAGAAACATACCCCTGCACTTGACTGCAAGTGCTGCCTGTCTTTCATCCCCTGGGAATGTGTTTGTGTGTGTACATACTGTATTGGTGTGCTTGTGAGTGTGTGGCAGAGTGTGTGTGTCTGTGTGTGTGTGTGTGTGTGTGTGTGTGTGTGTGTGTGTGTGTGTGTGTGTGTGTGTGTGTGTGTGTGTGTGTGTGATAAAGCCGACAAAAACACGAGATAACAAAAGGATGAGTGTTGCTTTTTGTTTTTATGGATGGGCATAATGATGGATCTTTGTGTGACCCTTGTGTTGATGGTGAACTGTTGTGAAGTTTTATCAGTTTGTATAAAGTTGTTTTTTGGGTGGGGCATGGGGCTGGATCAGAGACTGTATATAACAAGTTGATGTTGCAACCAGAGGGGAATACGACAAAGTGATGTTAGAAGGTAATCCAGGTCTGTTGAGCCTATAGCCAGGGTTTTAAGTGTCACATAGCTGGCTTCCTTTTAACCTGGATAGACCATGGTAACTTATTTTAAACTCATAACCAAGTCCGGTATGTCATGCTCACTTCATGATATACCCCATGATGTCACCCATTGGACCCATGGTCTACCAATATATATATATTTTAGTTTGATTGACGCCATCTTGTTTTTTCGGGGGGAGTCAGAAGAAGCCATGTAGGGTGACATTGCCCAGTTAGCAAAAGGGTTAGCTAGTTTTTCAAGTAGAGCTCAGCCTACTATGGCCTTCCTGGTTTTGATTAGTTAGGAACGTTATTTAGCCAATGCAAAGCAGAATGTTTTAACTGAAACTAGAGCTAGCATGATAAGCATGATGAAAGTAGATCCAGTATAACAAAAATCCAAACACATTTATTAGGAATGGAAGCAACTTGTCGATTATAAGGTAGCCACGCCCTGCTTTACCGTTTATTTCCTTAAAATTCGACTGTAATTGAACATATGTACATCGTGCTGTTTTATTGAAGACATGAAACTAGCTATTACCCACATAGCAAAATTGGTCTGGCCCGGTTCTGGCCCACACTATACACTTAAGCACCGTTTCCACCAAGCAGTTCAGTTTGGTTCATCTCGGTCCGGCACGCATTTTGTGGCGTTTCCATTGACTAAAACCGGGACAGGTCCCGAAATTACCGAGCCGCACTGTCCCACTTTTTGGTACCCTTCTGTTGGGGTGCCAGACATACCAATCCAACCCCAGAAGGTGGAGCTAGAAACACTGCAGTCCGTTGATTGGTCAAAAGAATCGTCACCTCCCATGCAACAGTGGTAATAAGGAACAACACATAACCCCGCCATCATGCTATTACATAGCTGACGCTGCTATTGGCATCCAGCTTACACGCCGCTCACCAAGTAGGGCACGGTTGGCTGTGGAAACGCAAACAGGATCAGGCGCTACCAATCCGACCTGTACCAAACTGTACTGATCCATACCAGACTGCTTGGTGGAAACTAGCCATTCGACTCGGCCAACATACCGCAAAGAATGATGGTCCTTAAGTGGCCCAGATATAGTTTGCCAGAGACAGCCCACACATGGGCCAGCTTAATCACAAGCTCAACCTTAATCGGCCCAGATGCGGCATGGGCAGATCTGGGCCGCATAAACCAAGCCACAAACGGGCCAGATGTGGCATGCCATCATATATACAATGCCAGCATTGCCAGACCTGGCCCACATCCGGTTGACATACCACTTGCCATGCCAGCAGTCAGTCAGTAGTGCCTGCTTGACGCCCGATCTGGCCCAGACCTATCTGCTATGTGGGTAAGACCACAAAATTCCAATGAAGACATTTGATAAGGTAAAAATCAAGCGGTTAGATTTTTCATAGACTTCAATACATTTTTACTTTTTTTCACCAGTAAGTAACCCACTCTTCTGTTGGCTGCAAAAAGTACACATTTGGCTGGGCTTTACCTTTGATTCCTGAGGCAACAACCACTTCTTATGTACAGTCTATGGGCTGGACTTTGATGGGATGGGAGGGGGGGTTGGTTACTTTTTGTGAGGTTCTTAAACCTTTGGGAAAAAGGCAAATGTCCAATGCTGACGTTAAAAAGAAAATGCACTATTATACGAAGACTGAACTAGCTGCCTTTTCTTTTCTTTTTTTAAAAGAAACGGTTGCTATAAATTGTGTTTAAACTACAGTTTTTCCCACTGTCCTTGAAGTTAAAAATCGATGAGCTGGAGTTGGTGTTGAAGAATTATTACCAGGAGACATTCTTTTACAGACTTCATCCATGAAGCTGCAGGTCTGAAAACATAACAAGGCAAATAATAATTAGGGCCAGCTTACATCAAACAGCATAAGCCTCCCTCATGAACCAGTGTATAATATATTGTATATCTCATTACAGCAATGTAAATCTACTCATCCTATTTCTATGGCTGACTGTACCTACCTAGCCCTAACATGGGTACTAAAGCACTTCCTTTGCAGCAGAAAAAGGGCATGGATCTGTCATGTTTTCCTCCAGGCTGTGATGTAACAGCAACATTTTGAGGCAGAAAGAGGAGCAACTTTGGTAGCAGCTGTTTGCTAACATGTTTTCTTTATTAACCATATTCACAAAGCGGCAATTTTCCTCTAACACACAGAGTGGGGTGCTCAAAAGATGCTATTTTTTCCTACTGCTGTGTTCCAGATATTTTTAAGTTGTTCTATTAGTAGTTCAGCAACTAAAAAGACAAGTTATGAACAACATATTTGATAACCCTTTGGCTACTGTCCGACTTACTTGTAACAAACGTTACATCAGCGAGGATGTGGTTAGATGCTAATTAAGTTGTGGTATGACCTTAAAGCTGGGGTTGGTAGTCAGATTTAGATACACTTTTTGTTATACTGGTTAAAATGATCTTTATGTCCCAATGGCAATCAATGCAAAATGTGTTCTTTAAAAAGAGTGAAAAAAAAGCCGCTATCTACAGCCAGAGTAAACCTGGGAAAACACCAACCAATCCCTGCCATCAGGGTCCAATTTATGAAACCAATCAAATCCCGTCCTGCCGTTCTGCCCGCCTCCTGTGCGTACATTTCATGTTTCTTTGTGTTTTTAACTTTCACTGTGATAATGTTTTGGTGTTTTCTTACTGCTGAGTGAGACATGAGTTGACGTAGTGCGAAACACAAATGATGTGCTGAGGATCAGTTTTGAATCAGTCACAAGGGGAGGGGTTAGATGGAGTCCTGAGGAAATGCTACATTCAAATTCATGCTAGTTTTCCGTGACTACCAACCCTAGCTTTAACATCTAAGTCAGCTTTTAACTCCTAGGTAACATTACCATTAGCTAAATGTTGTCTAAGCCCTTACTTAGCTGTTGAATGTTTTAAAAAGTGCTGAGCAAGCTTCTACCACATATAGCTAACATTACCATCAGCAACAGTGGCAAGTGGTTGAAAGCTAACTTTATTGCTCAGTCAGCATTCATCTTTAGCTAGCAGTACCACCAACTAGGAGGTTGTTGAATGCTTAGTCATCTGTAGCAGCTAAGTAAGCATTTTAAAACTTTCTATTAAACATTACCTTTATTTGAAACAAAGTATCTGATAACTGATTAGCTACTCCCAGACAACAGCTGAGCTAACACCTGAGTTACATTACCTGTAGTTAGAAGGTGGTTGAATGCTTACTTAACAGCTAAGTCAGCATTCACTTTTTTGCTAACATAATTATTAACTAGGAAACTGTTGGACGCTTAGTTAGCTGTTTGATGACAACTGAACAGCTAACCTAGCATTTTACTCTTTCCTAATTAACATTACCTTTATAAAAAAAACTCTACGTATTTGTTGACATGTTTGGTACTTTCAGACAACAGCTAAGCTAACACATGGCTTACATTACCTGCAGCTAGAAGGTGGCTGGTCGCTTACTTTGCAGTTGCCAACTGAACAGCTACATCAGCATTTACTCCTAGCTAACTGTGCCATTAAGTAGGAAATTGGTAAAGGCTTAGTTAGCTGTTGGTGATAACTTAACATCCAAGTAAGTATTTTACCACTTCCTAGCTAACAGTAATGTCAGCTAAGCAGTGGCTGACTCGCTGTTGTTAGTAGCAAACTGTATGTCCAATATTTCCTTCTTGAAATACACTATTGTTCACTAGGAATTTATTACAATACAGTTTTCAAGGAATTACATAATTTTGTAGAACTGACTGGGAAATGGTTATGTTAGCATTCAGACACTTCCTTGCTAAGTGTTAATTATACTATGGGCAAGTGCCAACCATAGACTGTATGTAAAATGGACGTCATCTCGCTCGGCTCGAAGTGAGGCTGCCACAAAAACTGATCCCCCTAGTGGCTGGCTGCAGTATAGGTCACAAACTCAGAAACTTGAATGGGACTGCAGTGAAACTTTAAAAAATAAATACACGTCATACGAATGTTTCTCACATCTGTATGCTGTGGTGATATGTATTTATTATTTGACGGTTTTGTGTTCAAGGCCTCTTTTTTCTGAAAAGTTTATTTTTCGTTGGTTATTAGAGGTTAACAGACAGGGTTTTACATCCTGGTTTTCTTTGATTGACAGCTGCCGTAGAGAGAAACCTCGGAACGGTACGCTGTAGGGCAGAAACACACAAATTCCCTACTGCGCAGACTCTGGCTTTAGAAAATTTAAAAGATGTCTGCGTTCTGGAACGGGATAATTTGGCTTCAAAACCGTACAATGGGAAAAGTCCATTTTATATACAGTCTATGGTGCCAACTGGGGCCCCAGCTAAGTCTTTTAAAACACTCTGAATTGTCTTTTTAGCCACTGATTAGTCTGGAAGTGTGATTCTTTGCTCTCTCTCTCTCTCTCTCTCTCTCTCTCTCTCTCTCTCTCTCTCTCTCTCTCTCTTTTTCTTTTTCTTTTTTTTACATATTTATAGGATTTACAAGCTGGAACAAAGCAGTATGGCATTATAACAGCATTTTAACTGCCAGGCCTAAGTGTGACATAAGAGACAAAAGAGTCACCAACAGTCAAGTTTATCCTGTTTTCAAGCCTCACTCTGTCCCTCTCCCTACTGTGTTACAACATTGCTCGAAGGCATTGCCTCAAAAGAGTTGCAGGTTGATCCATCCGGCCTTCAGGTGTATTAAATTATGAGTTTTAAAAACTGGCATCGCCGCCGCATGTCTTTGAGGTGAGAGCCTCCTCTGACCAATTGGGTCACATGATCTCTTCTCTTTCATTCAGAATGTTTATGTTAGTGTTTACTGTATGTCATGTGTTGAATTATGAATATGCTGAGAATAATAAAAAAAAAACAACAACAACAAGAAGAACAACACAATGCTGGATAATTGTGTCCTGTCTCTGTGAGTCATTAATTGGTGTTATATTCTGACAGCCTGGCCTGTCTCCCAGCCACCTACTCTGTCTCTCTGTCCCTCTTTGTGTTGTTTTTGAGGGACGGGGGTGACAAATTGGGCTTATACACTTTGAGCATCTGTTGTAAAATATCCTCACAAAATGTAGCATTTTGACACAGTGATGAGGAATGAGGAGTGCTCGTAGAACATAAATCATGTTCTTGGGAGCCTGCCTCAAGGAAATTCATTGTGTGTGTGTGTGTGTGTGTGTGTGTGTGTGTGTGTGTGTGTGTGTGTGTGTGTGTGTGTGTGTGTGTGTGTTGAAAAAGCCCCTGTGCCTTTGTTAAAATTAGGTTTATCCTCTTTGTCGCTTACCCTCTTGTCACAGAATTCTGCTTTACAGTCAAACGCTGCAGCTTCTGATAGTTTTTGTTTCCATCTTATTTTCTGTGCCGCTTGTGGCTCCCACTGAAGGTGAAAATCAAAAAACAGAGGGGGAGCGTGAACAACAACATTTGAATCAAACCTGACGTGTTATAATTTGATTTGTCTTTTAGCTGTACGCATGGGGGACTGCAGGGGATCAGTTAATTTAACACATTCATCATGCTATTTATAACAAGAAGAATATCACACGCACAGCACTTTAAGTCACATCTGCTCACTGGTGGCGAGAAGTATGAAGACGTGAACATCACACACCATTATGAGGTCTTTGAGCATGACCTTTAATAACCATGGGTATTAATAGAGCATGTTTTTAATGACCTTAGCTTGTATAACTTCAATTAATCCAGGAGGCCTAACACCAGGTAAATTGACTGAAGATACCCTTTAATCATACATGCATTTACATCTATTAAAAGTTGATTAATGTACATTGCCTCTTAATATGATAAATAATTAAATAGTATTAGTTAATATTCCGCTATGCTGAGGATTTACTCACCTTGGTTTTCTCACCAGATGGCATTATGTGGCATATTGCAGTGGGGCATTGTCAAACAAATGATTAAGTACCAAACCGTAAAAATAAGCCAAATTACTTGGATGATCTTATACAATGCCATATGTCCTATTACCACTGCCAATGTCAGAGCATGACTGAACATACAGATGAATGCTGCCTCCATGTTCTTCCATGAATATTGGAATAAGAACATTTACGATAAAAACATTCAGAATAAATTTAAACTCAGTCATTTTCTGTAACTGTGTTTTCTCAGCAGACGGAATGTGGAAGCTGTAAGCTGAATGTGATACATATAAAGAATGAAAAATATAACTTACATTGTATTTTCTATTTTGATATGTTTACTCGAAATAATAAAGTCAAATTTGTCATATACATCTTATGTTACAGCCAAAAGTCTTATCATGAAAGCATTTTTGTAGTACTTTCCCAAATTTGACTCTGGTTCCTGTTTTGTTCAGGTGTGTTCAATCTTCTCTAAGCATGGTTGAATACATTTAGAGTTATGTTCTTTGTTTTAATGCAGTCTATTGCTTATATTTCAGCTTTGTTTCTTGAGTTTAAGCATCTTTCTCATATAGAAAGAGTGCTCTCCTCTCTTCATTAGTTGCATGTTCATGCAAAAGCAGATTTTAAAGTGCTGCTGTTGACTTTTCAAATTGTAAATGGCACTGCACCTGTGTATCTAACTTACCTGGTGGACCCATATAGTGCCTGCTCGGGCACCTCAGCTCTCAGGGTACAGTCCTTTTAAGTGTCCCTGACGTCCGAAAGAAGAGTATCGGTGAGTGGGCCTTTTCATTCTGTGCACCGCCTCTTTGGAACAGTCTCCCTGTTGACATTAGATTAGCAATGTTCGGTTGATGTATTCAAAGTGAAGCTGAAGACCCACCCGTTTACTGTTGTTTACTACTGTTATTCTTATGGTGTGTTGTGTCTTTGTTTGTTACATGGTGTCTCACTGTTCTTGAAATCTAAAACTGTTTTTAAGTTTTGTTAAGCACTTTGATTGAAAGCACTCTATGAATAAAATGATTTTATTATTGTTAGTTTTTGACCTCTGAAAAGACAAATGCTCATGATGCCGTTTTTAAGGGCATACAATATTTGTTATTTTTTTCTGGGGCGCCTTAATAAGTCAAATTTTAAATCTCATTGTTCAGAAACGTATATGATTCATTCAGATGTGTTTAATTGTGTGTGATGTGACCCGTGCAAATAATAAGCAATGTTTAAAAAACATCAACATGAGGAAGTGTAGTCTCAGTGAGTTGATTAGAATGAAGAATTCCCTTCTGATATAATGTATAATTTGCTTTATTTGTCATTTCAGGTATACAACAAAATCAGACAAGCACAATTACACTTGCTGTTGCTTGCTTGGGTTGTCTATATATTGTGTGCATCTGTTGCTCAGTCTATATGTTGCTTCATTTGAATTGTATGCCGCTAGTTTAACAATTGATATTCACCGTCTGATGCAAGTGTGTACAGCATTGTTAAATGTTGTCCTGTTGTGTCTGTGTCATGTCTTAACAGCCCGTGATGTGCAGATGTAGAATGAACCTCGTGACACTGGCCAGCTTGAATAGTAATTCGATTTATTACAATCAAACAGCATCAGCATCAGTAACAAGCATCGCTACTGCTTGGAGGACGACCGGGCCAGATGAAGTCGCCTCTCTTCTGTCTCCACGTTCTGGCTTAAATACTATGAAGGTGTACTCAAATTAGAATGAGGGTGTCCTTCAAACATACGCATATATGGACTCTTCAACACAAGTTTCAAGTTAGCTGCTATTTGACTCCATTTACGGACGCCTTGTTCTAAGTATTGACAAAGACATCAGCTGTCACTGTCAACCATATATTTGCCTATGTCAAAGGTGATCTTTTTTAGGCCCTTCCTAGAGACTTCTGGAGCCGACTATTGTAACTCATTCTTGTGGGTCCCCTTGACTTATTTTAAACAACACTGACTAGCAACATATACTCAATCCTATGAGGTTGAATATCAGATACTTCATCTGCATGTGTCTTCCTCAATATTTCCTTATTGCTGCTTCCTGATTGTCTTGCTCCATGTATTTTATGTCCATGGCCACTTTCTCCATGACTGTCATGTCATCTACTTATGTAGCTTCAAGTCACTTTCAATCATATGGTGTTGTTTGTACTTTTCTTTTATTCTTTTCTTTTTGGTTTGTGTTTTGGTTTGTCCTCTCCCATTTAATTTTTTATTTTATTTTATAAAAAAAATATTTTTTTGTTTAATCTTGAACTTTTTGGGGAGCCTTTTTAACATCTGGCAATGGAATAAAGTAGCCTTTTGGCCAATTCTGGCATATTTACAAAAATGTGAATTAATATGCATGGTCCTTTTAAATGAAAAATAAATAAATAAACAGACCAAATAGAAACATAAAACACTAAGATGTGTCTACTTCACATACACGGTCATTAAAATATATTCTAAGAATCTCTGTTTGTTTGTTTGTCCTGAAGAAGACAGCTGCCTAACAAACAAACTCAAAGAACTGCTGTGGAGTCGGAGCTTTGCAGGAGGTACTTGAACGCAGCACGTAAATCGGATCTGTGTAAGCTGTTGGTGAGAACGTGACCATCCGTATCCCGTGAAGTACTCATCCCCAGTCATCATCTCCAAACGCTACATTTAAGCACAATCAACTAAATATTTTATTAATACGTTTGTCTTCATGTGTCGATCTTAAACCTACATTGTCTCCGGTTACTGCCGAAGCTCCAGTGGCGCAATCGGTTAGCGCGCGGTACTTATATGACAGTATTCAGCAGAGCAATGCCGAGGTTGTGAGTTCGAGCCTCACCTGGAGCAGAGTTTTTAGACTAAACATAGTCCCATGGTGAGGTGCAGGTGAAACGTTCAACCAGAAAGTAAGAGGGGGATCCCTGTACTGACGTCACATAGCTGGGCCCATCTGGCTTGTTGTTGATTCAATTCACATATAAAACATGTGACTCTGCCCTGTCCACAGGTGTGTTCATTAGGTGAGTGCTGTGATAATAAGCTCAGAATAAAGAGGAAGACAAACGTCTGCCTTGTGAGACATTACAAATACGTAAGGAAATTAAATATATATCCTGACATGGATTCTGTTCAAAATGTGTGTTCAACAAAATAATGTAGTAGGCTATACATCAACTTCATTTCCAGCGCTTTTGTACATAGCTCATTCTAACTATTCTGAGCTTCTGTACATACTTTAATATTATTCTATTCTATTTTATATTATTCTATCTATCTTATTTTATTTTATTCGTATATCTTATTTTATTCCAGTTTCTTTTAATATTTGATTTTCTTACATACTGTGTGTATTCCCCCTGGATAAATAAAGTTTTTAAAAAATTCTGATTCTGATTCTGATAATTATAAATAAATAAACTTTTTCTTTTTTTTTTCTTATATCTTTTCTAAAAGCAATGCCATTATTGCATCTTATCTATACTCTTTGGGTATATATCTCTCTTAAAGACACACACTGAAAGCAGTTTGTATAAATGTTAGATATATTACTTTACTATTACATAAATGTAAACAGAAACACAAAGCCAACAATAAGATTGTTTTCAGAGCATGTCAGTCAAAATCAAACTAACATGGTTAAAGATGGGTTTATCTGAACTATATTTGCAAGAAATATGCTTTTTTGTAGAGGGATAAATACAAATTCAAACTCTTCCTGTCATAAGTTGATGTTTAGTTTAGTTTAGTTTTTTCCTTGTTTGTTGTGGGAAACAGTACGCGAGGGAGACTGGTCTGATGCATACTGTGAAATTTTCCCCAATCATTACAACATCCGGGGAGTTTTGGCATACTGCAGATTTTGCTCTTGTTCACATACAAACTGAATTTTGGCCAAATCAGTACGTACTGCTAGTATAGTAGGCAGTTTCGAAAACAGCCACAGTTCCCAGTTTAATTTTACTTCCTGCCCTTGTGTGTTTCCCTCCTTTTTTGATTACCCTCATTAGTTTCACCTGTGTCCTGTGTTCCACACCTGTGCCAATTACTCTGTGTATTTAGTTCCTCTGTGTCCCCTGTCCTGTGTTGGATCATTGTAAATCTTCCTTGTGTCCCTAGTGTTTTCTTTGGAATTTTGTTTCTTGGACATCTTAGCAAGCTTTTTTGTACTTTTTGTTCTTTCATTATTAAATCTTTAGTTTCTGAACATGTGTCCTCCTCAGTTTTTCCCCAACGTGACAGTTCCTTCCTAAAAATACAGATTAGAATCATTGTCAAAGGAGTAACTGATTTAAAGAAAAGTTATACTTCAGCTAATGAAGACAGATGTGATCTTTGCTGCTTCATTTCACCTGAATGTGTCCTCTCAGGTAAGTCATTCTGCAGTGCCCCCTAATGGATGACACTTGAATTGCAAATCCATTGTGCCACTGGCTTTCAAACACTAGAGGGCGACGCAACTGCACCAGCCAGAGCTCAGGGACTCTGCAGCCCTGATAAGTGTCTCAAAGTGCAGAGGTGCTTTTGTCTGAAACAGTGTGCCCTTAAGGAGTCATTCCTTTAATCTCAACCATTTAAAATCACAACTCTATGATTGATACTTTTAACCATTTTTACTTTGACTTACAAATGCTTTCTTTAGACATGTGCTCAATTTCTCTATTCTAAAATCTGTTACACAAAAAACCCACCTTTTGATGTTTGATTCATTTTTCTGTTCACAGCTGTTACATGTCGTACATGTCTGCTACTTGTGTGTGTGTGGTTGTTGTGTGTGTGTTCGGTGCTCTGTGTTGGATGTTTGTGTGCCGTTTTAAGCCCTCTAAAGCTGGGAATGAACAAGCAGAAGATTGCTGTAATGATGTGACCCAGATGTCCCGGGTGCAGATCCTCCAGGCTGAAAATGAGAGTGCAGATCAGGGCCTTGTACCTCCTGTCACCCCACCCTCTGCCCCTGCTGCCCCCTCCCCCTTCTCCTCCCTCCTTCTCTTTATCCAGTCTGGGACACAATCACAGATTTTAACAGGAAGAAGTACGCTTGTATGTGCATGTGTAAGATCATTTGTGGGAATGTGTGTGTGTGTGTGGCTGCATCTGTGTGCATGTGTGTGTTCTTAAGCTCATCCGATTCCATGTAAACACGAGGGATCAGATTTTGGAGTGTGTGCCACTTGTTCTTGGTGCTCCGGATTAGACGTAACAGTTTTTTAATTTACTCTCCTCAGCTGTTTCCATAAGACGCTAAAGCCTAGCATCACCCACCGCAGACCCCCTGCACCCAACAACCCCCCTACCCCACCCAACATCCTCCCCTTTCTCCTCACCCCATCCCCTGAGGTGACCAGGTGGCTGAACAATCACATACACACCCTGACAGCAGGCTCAGCGGGCCACTTTGTGCAATGAGAAGCTCGTCAGTAGGATGGTTCAAAGCGTCTATGTGTGGAAATGTGTGTGTGTTTGTCTGTGTGTGTGTGTGTGTGAGGGATTGAAGGGAAAGGGGGACAAAAGACGGAGAGTTTAATATTTGGGATAAGCTGTGATTGAACATCCTGATCAGAGCAGAATGATCAAACTCTGACAGTGATAATCCCTCGTCTTGGAAAATTAAATACCACTCTGCTGCCATCTCTCTTCTGCTTGCTCACACACTTTTATCTGTCTGTAACCTGCTCTCATACACACACACACACACGAACACAGTATTTAAACAGGGTCTTAATCTGACCTGGGTCTCATAACCCGCGTAGTTCCTCAGGGAAGTGTTCTGATATCTGATGAGTTTTTCATTAATAAGACACAAGTCTAATCCTGAGGGGAGAAAACAAAATGACAGCGGATAAGCCCTTTACACACACACACACACACACACACACACACACACACACACACACACACACACACACACACACACACACACACACACACACACACACACACACACACACACATCATAAGTCTGATCCACCGATACACTATCTAGCTGAACAACTTTACACACACACTTGTACTCTTGTTTGTGCTTTAATCTCACCACCCCAGTTTTATCCACTGCAGCCTACTTTTTTTTTCCACCTCTCTTTTTATTATTCCAATAAATATAATATCATCTTCATTTATGTGTGTGCCACTCAACTCTAAATCTTTCACTTTCTAACTCCTTTTATATTTTGTTTATTTTCTTTTTTCTTCTAACAAGCTGCATTACAGCAGAGTCAAAGATTCATATGCTTGGAAAGAACCCACCTGACTTTGGGCTGATGTGTTTCAAAAGTGCATTCAAAAGCAGTAAAGCGATGGCCTTGGTTGTAAAGTATAGTGTGGGGAATTCAAAAAGAGAGCATAAAAAAGAGAGCATAAAAAAAGAGAGCATATAAAATTTAAACTGCAAAATTAAGCCGTTTTTTTGTCAAAAAAAGCAGTTCCTTGAACGGCCACTTGGGGCTGGTTTATATGTCACCATAGAATCCTATAACAGAAATCCCAACTTACAGCAGAAATAAACATGCAACATACAGTCGGGTACCAACAATAGACTGGGTGTCTGCAGCTCATTTTGTATTCATAACAACAGTACAGGAGGGATTATGTTATGACTAACACATTAAAATTATATTAAGGCCTTAATTCTGCATAATTAAGAGCGTGGACAGTTCCAGTGACAGATGGGTGCTGCCAGCTGTCCACTGGGCGTCACCTCAGCAAGTATCAAGTCGCCAAAATTCACTTCATGGTTATATGCCATCCTGTTTGAAGATGGTCACCACTGGTTCCAGTGAATTAAAAAAAAACTTGACAGTAAAAAAAGCAAAACTCAAGGTAGGGCCAACGGATAAAAACGTGGATGATGTGACAGCTTCTCGAAAGTAAAGCCAAAACAGTATGAGTTATACAGCATGCCTCCTTCATGTTAACAAAGGGGACATGGATCCAGGGGCGGGTCCTGGGTAAACCACCTCCAGTCTTGAGAAATGAAGCTGATGCAGAAGTGCTTAAAACTGCAGTTCCTTGAGTGTCCACTTGAGGCTGGCTCCAAACACATGCATACATACCCATTCTAAAATCTCAACTTCACAGCAAAGAGAAATCTCTTTACAGCCTAGGACAAAAAATTATCGTAGCTCATTTCTCTATTCACACACACTCTACAAGGAGGGAATTTATCTTGCAACTCGATAGATATTAAAGATATTAAGGTTATGTGTTTTGCATAATTAGGGACACGGTTGACTTGTCAGACAGGCACCCTGTAGCTGTTAGCATGGAGGCTAAAGGCCTGCCTCAACTCCACCTCTTTGCCTCTTGGTAGGATGACTGAAAGTTAGGTTGATTCAGCCCTTCCAATATGGTGACAGCCACTGATGGGATTCAAAATTATACTTCAGAAACTAATGGGTGAATTCACTGAGATAACTTCCATCTCAGGCACGTTTTTATTTCCCCACAGCTTCCTCTGAGGCCAATTATCAGAAAACAGTCACCTCCAAACATTGTTGTAGAGGTGACACCCTGCTTTACCCCTGCCTTGTGATCTGTGCCATGCTAACTCCCTTTGAAAGTGCATGGAGGTTTTAAAATTCAGGATGGCAAAAACCTTTCATCAGCTACACCAGAATAAACCCGAGGTCTGAATTCTGGCTCTGCATACCATTTTCCAAACATAATCATGGATTGTCAGAACCTTGTTGAATCTAAAGTCCCATGTAAATATTTGGATGTTATCTTTGGGTTTTGTACAAAAAACTGAGACATCAACATAGTTACCATACTAACTATCTAAATCTCTCTCAAAATAAAAAATAAGTCCCTAAGATGTTTGAAGTTTTATTTTCAAACTTATCATTTCTGTTATGTTTTGTACAAGGTGCTTGTGCCATTACTTCAATCAAAAGTCTCATATTAACTCACCCTTGTTGAAATTTTTACATTTGGACATTTCTATGCAGGTTTTTTTTCTGGAAAGCAATTAGGTCAACACTGTGTGCACTATAAATGAACCGACAGGACTTGACCTTGTGGTTAATGCACATCATCTCTCCTCTGCTGACTCACCCCCCCAGAACAGCTAAAAATTCAGCCACACTGATAACTGTGAGTGGAAATGAACGTCAGTGCTTATATTTTGTAAGAGCAAAGCAAATGAGACGCTCACCATGAGACCCGAGAGTCAAACGTGTCCTAATTATGTAATGTAAGAAACCCCCAGACGAACTGCAGGTCACCAGGCTACGATGGTTGCATTTATGATGACTCAGGTTAAACTAAATCTGCACTATCTTTTGGGCACTAAATTACATTTAAAGTAATAAAAAAAAAATTCTACCACCCTGTTCAAAATTTTCATTTTTTCTCTGCTAAAATACTCTGAAAACTCCCTAGAGTGCTTATGTAGAAACTTCCATGCAAGAATCCGTTTGCAGTTAGTGCAGAAGAGAGTGAGAGTAATTATTACCATACTCTATGACTTTCCTAGAAGAATGATAAGAAGGAGAAAGATTGCTGCAATTTCTTTTGACATGAGCAGAAAAAGCCCATATGTCTCAATAATGCAGGGGTCATTGTTTGAATGTGGCTGACAAAGTGCAGCTTTATGTTAAGGATCTGACAAGGAGTCAGGGAATTACAATAACAGGCTACTTTTGTACTGTGAGAACAACGTGATTTTGACTTTTCATAAACTCCCTAAATAATCCTTGCTTGCAAGGGCGTCGTAGTGGGGGGAAAAGTGGGACTGACTACCTAGGGCCAAAATGGGGAGGGGGGCCCTTAATGGGCCTGAAATAAAATGTGTTTTCTTCTACGCTTTTGTTTTGTTATAACTGCAATAAGATAACTAAAATTGTCTGAATAAATAAACATACATTCAGAATTCCTTTCTGAAAAAAAGGGGAGTCTCGGCTCCATTAGATGCGTGTCTCATGCCTAAAGTGAAATTGTCATATTTTCACTGCATCAAGTGTGGCTGAATCTGAGTGAAAGTAAACTGTAGGTTTTTAGAGTTTTATTGTACTTGATGAGGTTAGATTATACCGAATAATACACCTTGTTATTCAACAAAGTCACTTGGCTTCAAATAATCTTGCTTAAAGAGGTGGACAGTCGCAGAGTCAGTGACATCTTTTAAATCTCTTCTTAAAACCCATTTTTACAGACTTGGTATTATGTGATTTTATCTTTCTAACCGCTTTTACTTCTATTTCATTATTAATCTTAATTTTTATCCGAATGATTAATTGTTTTAAATTGTACTTGATTTATTAATTTAATGTTCCTAATTTTTCCTGAACACTTTTTTCTAATTTTCCCGATGTGATGTCTTCCTTTTATTCTGAAAACTCTTTTATTGTCCTTTTAATGCTTTTATTTACTAATCCATTTTATGTATTCACTTATTTATTTATTTTATTTATCCTTGAAAAAACTCTCAAAAATGATTTACAGGTTTATTTCCTACCACTTTTCTGTTTAATGACGTGTAATCCTTTTAACCTCTTGCGTTGCATTTTGTATTGCATTGTTAAAGTTCCTCCTCCCTGTTGTTCAAAATGTTTCCTCTGTTATTTTGTTTGTCAAAGCACTTTGTAAACATTTGTTTTTAAAGGTGCTATATAAATAGAGGTATTATTATGATTATTATTAATATTGTGCAGATGACTGCTGCTGACATTAGAATGCATCATATACTGTATTATATAATTATCTTTGCTATATTATACTATGTTATATTACATTATTATTGTAACTACAACTCACGGTCATATTACATACCCATATTTATTTTTATTTATTGCTTAATCTGTCATTACCAACCATAATCACACCATGTCAACCTGTCACTACTAAATCATTTTTTAATACTGCCTGTAATTACTTCTATTTAATCTAAATTCCATTGTAACATTGTATACATCTAAATTGTATTCCAGCTTTATTTATCTATTTTTATTTTTACTTATCTTATCTTATTTTATTTTATTTTATTTTATCTTATTTTACTTATTGAAACTTCTTCTTGATTGTACTTATGTCTGGGATCAATAAAGTAATATCTTTTCTTATCTTATCTTATTTTATCTTATCTTATCTTATCTTACATTTGGAGAAATGTAAAATAAATAAAATTGATATGTAGCTTAGATTTGAATCAGTTAACCCTCCTGTTATGTTCGTTTCTCTGGAACAGATTGACCAATTTGACCCGGGCATATTCAATTATCCAAAAGTGTCAGAACCCCAAAAAATCCCAATACACATTTATTTTAAATCTAATTTTTAACTCCATTACTGACCATTTAAATCAAGATTTAGTCCATGTGTGTTCTTTAATTCTCACAGAACATGTTTCAATTAGGATTTTTTATATAAAATCAATGTAAAAACTTTTTTTAATGTGCATTGGAAAGCCCTTACTATAAACACAATATTTTTATATGACATAGATTTTTGTTTATTTTATTTCAATTTTTTTTTTTTTACTGTGATGTTGATAAATTACCACGCTTCTCTTCTGTCACATGCTGTCCAGATTTTTATGCTGCATTTAGCTGATTTGGAAGTCATATATTTCCTAAAATAGACTTTAAAAAAGGTCAGTTTGACCCACAACGTAACAGGAGGATTAACCAGGATAGTTTTAAGCATATATTTTTTGTTTCATGCAAATAAACCAGTATTATAGCAGCAATGTTATATTTTGTAGGGTTGGCTATGGTGATGGGGACCACTGAGATCTGTTTTCAAGGGGTCCAGAATTCCTGGCAACGCCCCTGCTTGTCTGACTTCAGTTGCGCTCGTTTTATACTCAGGGTCACACGTGGGTTGTGATTTCCTAACATATAACGAACGTGGATGGTAGTTCAGCCCAACAGGTGCCTCGCTCTTTTCCTCATTTCTGCCTGGAGTCTCTACTGCACAGCAAGACTGTGGTTAAAAGAGTCCCGCCGCGGTGTTGGACGTGTTTGTATCAGGACTGACTCCGCCTCTTCACAATAACGTCGGCGTACGCCAGAATTAGTTACGAGTGTAGTGTGCTAAAGCTCTAGTACGTCACAGGACATCGGGAACCGACCAATGAGATTCGAGTTATGGACAGGGGCAGAGCTGATTGACAGACGAATCAGCCAATCAAACAACAGCTCGCCAAAGTGTTCCAACCAATCAGCGAGCATATGCCAAAAATAACACCTCCCCTTGTTCAGCACCCAAAGTCGAAGGATAGCTCTGGCCTTTGAATTGAAGAAAGTGCTAGATTTGTCACCGTTGTATAATATAACAATTTTCTGAGTGTCCATATTTGTTTTGGAACCGTCGGAATTGTCTCAATTTAATGTGAGAGACAGAACTGGCGTCAAACATGCGTAAAAATCAACGCTGTCCAAGCAGGGAACCACCGAGAGAGGAATTATCGCCGTTCTTCTGAGGCCAAATTGCGATTATTTTTGTCAAATAAGGAAACATAACACAGCTAGCAGGCTAACGTTAGCCCCCGTAGATAGCTAGGCTGCCGACATATCTTCACACGAAAGCAGAATCCAGCAGATCATCAAGATTGGATCTACATTCGCAGCGGCAGGAAAACGTAAGTAGCATGCTAGCATGTGCGCTAACGTCATTAGCTCGAGTTTGACAAGCTGTGGGAGAAACACTCGGCAGCTAGCTAATGTTAGCGCACATCAACACGGTAGCAGAGAAGGCCTTTACGTGGAGGGAGCAGTGTTGAGAGGAAAAGGAGTTATTAAGCATGTGGTCACTGGATTGGTATTCAACACAGAAACGCATTTCCTAAGAAAAGAGTCATGCAGAATGAATTGTGTTGTGCAGTTAGCGTACAAACATAAAACCTGAGCTTTCTTATGTGAGGTGTAAAAGTAAAAAAAGCTGCCGTTATTGTTCGGTTAGCTAACACTTTTAAAGCACATTTAATTCACACTAATGTTCACAGTTAAACGACACGTTGGCCTCCAGTGCTTAGGCTGGAGCTAATCCAGCAATGTATGGGCTACACAAGCTCTAACTAGCTAATGACAGCTTAGCAGACTCAATCATATGCAGTGGTGGACAGTAACAGAGTAAATGTACTTGAGTACTGTACATTTTTTGTGTATCTGTACTTTACATGAGTATTATTTTTTGGGGGGAACTTATTACTTTTACTTCACTACATTCAGAAGACAATTATTGTACTTTTTACTCCACTAGATTTCTATCTATGCTCTAGTTACTCACTACTTTTCATTTGAAGTCAGCTCATGAATTTCCTTCTCTTTCTGAAATCTGATCCCTAAGACAGTAACATGTGTTTGTGTAGTTCTGTTTGTCTCAGTGGTTTAGTCATACCTGTATATCAAACACAGAGCAAATTTCACTCAGATCAGGCAGTTCATTTAGAGGTGGTAATGCTGGCTATAATTCTCCACCTGAGCACCCATGACCATATCTTCAGCCCCTGTTAGAGGTTTTTGAAATGAAGAATGATACATATCATTTGAAATGCTCTCCCTGTTTCCCACTCTGCACAAACATTCACAAAGATTCACAGTCCAACCTGAGAAAGCGTGTTGAGATACCTAACATTTGTTTCATTCCAGATGAAAATTTCAACTTAGAAACTTAGTTTCTGTTTTTATTCCATGGTATAGTTTTTAGAGATTTCAAATAATGTTTCCTAAATAAACATAATGTTACAGAATGTACTCCTATGTATTCTTGACTGTATTTATATATAGTGAAAATACAATGTTTTGAGATTTTTTAAGAAGTACTTTGAATACTTAAGTATTTTTAAAAGCAAGTACTCTAGTACTTTAACTCAAGTAATAATTAGACAGAGCAACTTTCACTTTTATTGGAGTAATATTTGACCTGGAGGATCTATACGTTGACTTAAGTAATGAAGACATGTACTTTGTCCACCACTGATCATATTGGTATCAGTGGTTAGCTTTATACTGCCAGTTTGGAAGTGTGACAATACATGTAAAGATGTGATACCTTTTGACAAGAATAATATCAATAATGCATTTTATTTATCACGCACTGTACATTCCGTACAAATCTCAAAGTGCTACAGGACATATTAAAAACAGGTAGTAGTAAGAATAAAAACAGGGTTAAAAACAGACGGTAAAATGCAGTAACTTGTTAAAAGACACCGTGGTTAAATAAAACAAGTAAAAGCAACAGGGAATGTCATATAAAATCTATGGATAAAACCAGGGAAATAAAAGACAGGGAAATGCCCTCTCAGCAGAATACAGCATCATACTAATACAGGTCCTGATCAATTCAATAAGTACTTGATTGTACTATGTAGCAGTGTGGTGAGGTGTGTCAAATACAGACTTGGAGACATTACAAAATGCTCATTAGAAGTGTTTCATTCAAAGATATGTTAAATCTGAGGTCTTAATGTAGTTGGGGCCATGATTTCAATGCCAGGCATACTTTAATAAGACAGGGGTGTCAAACTTATTTCAGTTCAGGAGCCGCATACAGCTCAATTTGATCTCAAGTGGGCCGGACCAGTAAAACCATAACATAATAACCTAGAGAGCAGGACAACTCAAAATTTCCCCCTTTGTTTTAGTGCAAAAAAGTACAAGTACATTCTGAACATGTCCAGATTACATGAACTATCTTTTTTAGAAAAACAGCTGTTGTATTTTTCGGCATGATGAGTCTCATAGAGGTACCTATGACGTACAAACATGCATGGTATGCATGTGCACGATATGTGGCTCCTGCTGTTATAAGTTTACATTTACGAAAACTTAAGTGTTGATTGGATCTTGAAGTACTCTAAAAAGTAAATTAATTTCCACTGGATTATGCAAACTGCAAATATTCTCCCGGAGCACCGTTCAGGAGGGGTGATTATATGCGACCCCCAGAAGACAAATCTGAAATAGCACTTTTATTGAAGAATTGTAGTTAATGTCTTTCCTGTGATTGTTTCACTTTGGGAAGTCATCCACGGGACGGAATGGAACCTCTTGCGGGCCTGTTTTGGCCCGCGAGCCGTATGCTTAACACCCCTGCTTTAAGAGCTTGTTATGCTCTTCATCTCACAAATACTAATGCATGGTGACAGACTGTTTTGTACAGAGGCATAAAGAGGTGGAGGAGTCCTTTATCAGCAAGTTCAACCAGTAAAACTGATTTAAAAAAGAGTCTTAATAAATATTTAATGTCACACAACCTCATGTGATATAATACATTATTTGCTAAGGAATCAAACTATTTTATTTCATAATTTAGTGGCTTAATCACTGTTTTAAGAAATATTTGATTGGTTTGATAGATATGATGAGGCTACTTGAGAGATTACTTCTGTGGATTTTAATTGGTTGATACCGGTCGCCCAGGTTTGTATTTGTGGCGTCGTTTTAATTATAATTATAGTCATGACTGTTTGTCTGCTGGGCCAGGGAGTTTTAATAATGTGATTTATGTGGATTTTAATGTGACGTTTGCATGCGTGGGCCTGCGTAGAAGCCAATGATGATCCAAATAAAGAAAAGCATATCAAATAAATAAGTGGGTAAGTAGTGAAACCCATGCCCAGAGTTAATGCTCAATGTACGTTCAACCAGAATGGATACGGTGCCAGTTAGAAAGCGACTGTACGTCCTGTTGTTTGTGCATTAACCTTAGAGGAAAGTTTAACACATTTGTACATGTTTTTGCCCTTTAAATCAGTCAGCACATGCAGTTTATCTAAAGTGGATGAGCCTTCAGTATTGGTAAAAGGCCAGTAAGGCGTTTTGATCCTTGATACTTTGACAATTCTCCCCTTCTTGTTGTATAGCCAACGTACCCAATAGTCACTGATAACCTGATATGGGTTTCTAACTCGGCATGATTTTCAAATATTCGATCACTTAGTAAAAGTTAAAGTGTAACTGCGAATATTTTCTCATTTTAAAAGTACAATTTCTCATCGTTTCTACCGGTGCCTAGTTGTAATACGGTGTTCCTGCCAGACGGTTTCTACAGAGCGTCTTAAAGCTGCTTGCTAGCCGCATTAAGTAACAGAAGAAGAAGAATGCTAACTGCATTGAATAGCAAAAGAAGAAGAAAACATTAGCAAAAGACGCAGGGATTTTCTCAGACCCTGAATCTCCGATACTACACATGTATTTCCAGAGACTGAGCATGGTTGTAGAATGTAAACACACACGCCACGCGGTGTCACAGAAACACTGACATAGAGATCGAGACAGCCGCTACGAGCAGCACCACATCCTGCTGCTGGTTAACGTTACTGCCATGCAAACGGGGCGTTAGCGGGACAGATCTGTGTGTGTGTGTGTGTGGGGGGGGGATTATCCGAATAATCGTTGAATAATCGTCCAATAGATGCCAATGATTATCGAATAGTATTTTGGCTTGAATTGCCCATCCCTACTGTAACATTGGTTTTGTTTTTAACTTCCAATTTTGCTTTGGCTTTCATGCTAATTTGAAAATACAACCAAACAGGTTTACAGAAATATACGTTATCGGCTGTAAACTGAAGAAAGCATTCACGAAGTATCTTTGAAAATAGTTCAGTGAGTCTTTGAATCTGGATGACTCTGAGATACTGTTTTTATTAAATGTTTGTTTGTAGAGCAATTAGCAGCAAGCTGCAACACCCCGCTCACAGATTTCTCATAGATGTTGTTTATTTCTTTTCAAAATTGACTTTTAAAGTTATATTTTGGGGCTTTTTGCCTTTATTTGATAGGACAGCTGAAGAGAGACAGGAAATGTGGGGAGTAGAGAGCGGGGGATGACATGCAGGAAATGGTCAACCGGTTGGGAGTTGAACCGGCGACCTCTGCGATGAGGACTATAGCCTCTATACGTGGGAGACTTCGACAGCTAGGCCACCAGTGCCCCTCAAAATTAACCTTTGACGGTCTCTGATCAAGCGGCAACCTCCGGCCTCGAGAATTGACGCCAATGCGGAAGTGTTAAAAATGGCAGTACCTCGAGCATCCGCTTGAGGCTGTCTCCGGAAGTACCGGAAACCACATACACACTAATTAAAAAATGACGATCTTTACAGCAGAAATAAACATGTTTACAGCCTGGTATAAAAGATGAGTGTAGTCTGGATAGCTCATGTCTCGATCGGCGCAAAGACTTGGAATTTTTGAAGTTATTAAGATTACGAGTTTTCCATTATGAGAGGCACAGCTGACTTGACTGACAGGCGGGAACACTGTAGCTGTTGGCGAGGAGGTTCAAAGCCCGCCTCTTTACCTCACACTAGCTCGACACCTGTTAGGTCGACTTCAGCATTTCCAATATGGCTCCCGCTGACGATTGGCTTCTAAACAGCGCTCCAGGAACAGATGGGTGACGTCACGGATTCTACGTCCATTATTTATACAGTCCATGTCTCTGATGTGATCAGTTAAGTGAATTACCCTTTGCAGTGAACTCAAAAGAGCTTTCAAACTATGAATCACTCCTCTTATAAGTATTTACTTTGCTGGGACTGCAGTAGGAATTCCAGGAGGATTTCATATTCCCACTTTGACTCTGAGGTACTTTTTCTGTCTCTCTTTAATGATCACCTCAAATTTGAAAGTGAAGCTCTTTAGTTTTACAAAGGAACCAACCAGGCTGTTTCTCTTTATCACACTTAGCTTGGTGTTTCTCCATGATCTAAGATAATCAAGGTGCTCTAAATGGGCGGGTTATATTGCAGAGATTTGTCATCCAAGCCCTCGCTTATTAAAACCTCACATTTCACCATCAACGTTGTATCGCGAGGAGTTGAAATCTAGCCTGTCAGCCGCCCTTCTCACCGTCTCCAGTGTATCAGATAGAGATAAGGTGCACAGGTGACCAGCATATGACATCACTCGGTGTTAAGATAGTGCAGTGCTGGCCAAATGCAGGAGGAGCTGATAATCTTATCTGAGTCAGCAGTCCCCGTGTAAGGTCTGAGGAGCAGATGAAACACACTGTCAGTGAGAGATTGAGACAATCAGCAGACTTCTTCCCATGGATCTATATAGCTCTTGGCAATGCTCTTACAGTCCTGTTGACATCATAATGTGCTTTGGAAAAATGAACACCACTGTAGGAGCTGCAGTGACCCTCCAGAATTATAGGAAAGCATTAACATGAGACTAACTGTCTACATTTGTTTGTGAAGTAAATCAGTTTGACTTCTCATTTCCTTTAAGGCAAAAAGCACATATCATAGGCATCAAGGAAACTCTGCCACATGTACCATCCAGCTGTGCAGCTGTGTTTCTTTTTCTAGTGCAGATTTTATCGATAAGACATTCCTGGAAAATATGCCATTGCCTCCATAACCAGCAGGCCTATACTTGCTATTAAAGATGTAATTCTGGAGTAAATTTGTTAACGTTTAGACTCATCAGCCAAACATAACTACATTAATACACCCCCTCTTTAAAAAGCTCTGACCTGCAAATTCATGGTCGCTTATCGTCAGGGAAACGGACCACAATAACCATCTAAAAAACAAGCAATACGGCTTAAATCAGAACGTTTGCAGCCCGAGGGTGAGTTTGCCTTAATAAGGGAAGCAATTTTTCATGACTATCGTGCTGTATTTCCATTCCTAGAGGGAGTGGATGTGGACGAGGGAGGGTAGTGAGCAGAGACCAAGGTGGGAGTTCAGGGGCCCAAATGCAACCTGTTGGAGTTTGGCTGGACTTGTTTTTTAGAGCAATGGTGCCCAACAAGTTTTCTGCACACACAGAATAAACAGCTGGAAGATGTCTGCTTGCATACCAAACTTTTACGTGTTGTAGCTTTCACTTGAACTAAAAAAAACATCAATGTGTGGGTAGGGCTGGGTGATAACTTTTCTCAATATAAATATAACAAATGTGAGATAAAAATTAGATAATTCAAACCTGTAATTACACCCCCAAACCACTGGAAAACCAGGGGGCGATACTGTGTCTTAAACGCTAGTTTCCACCATAGACTGTACAAAATATGGACGTAGTATTCGTGACGTCACCCATCTGTTTCTGAAGCGCTGTTTTGAGGCAATTGTCGGCGGTAGCCATATTGCTGCTGTCAAGTGATTGTGACATAAAGAGGTGGACTCTGAGCCTCCTAGCCAACAGCTACAGTGTTCCTGTCATTTAAGACTCGTAATCTAAATATCTTTGAAATTACCCTGTTCACCCCCCGTACAGTGTGTGCCGATTGAGAAATGAGCTATCTGAGCTATATGAACCAGGCTGTAAACATGTTTATTTCTGCTGTAAAGATCGTCTTTTTTGAATTGGTGTGTATGTGGTTTCTGGTACTTCCGGAGCTGGCCTCAAGATCCTCGATGAACTGCAGCTTTTAACACTTTCGCATTGGACTAATATTTTTATACTGATGGTTGCCGCTTGGTTTTCACCCAACATTACACAACCTGCTTCCTGTTAGCACTGTCAGAATTGAAGGATTAAAGAAGCTTATCAGAGAACTAACAAGCTAACAAATCGTCTTCAACTTTCACTCATGGGCAAAAATCTCCGTTCAAATTTAAATGAAATAATAATTTGATATTTATCATGGTAATTATCGATACAGGCTGATATACTGATAACATCTTTTTTAATATTGCCCAGCTCTACCTTGAGTCCAAGTCCAAGTGCATTTATATCTTTCACCTACATCAAATAACCCCCCTCCATTGGTGCTGACATCAAAGTATCAAAAGTATTTTTTACCTGCATGAAGCTGATTGTTAAAACACTGAACTGCACTCTTTTTTGCCAGTGCAAAAAAGGTGGGCAGACCATAAATCTGAGCTCTGATTGCGTCTGCTTTAATAGAGTGTTGGTTCTTGGCCTCCACCTTCTGCACTTTGATGCTTTTGTCTCTAAAGTTTACAGAGATTGACTAATCCCATCAGTTGGCAAGTTTTGAAAACGCCCTCACACCTGTCATCTGTCACTTTACATCCATAAGCTTTATGTTTTGTTTGCTGTCATCTCAAAGTGATACAAAGGAGGTAAATCTTTTTGACTTAAAGAAGAAAAAATGCACCAGAGCTAGTTGTACTGGAGTCCATTGATCCGGGAGTTATACGGGCCCATCTTGGAAGCTCTCTGCAGCAGATTAGTACACAAAAGGGAGATGAAGAAATGGGAGGGTCAATAAAGTGTGTCAGAGTGCTTCATGTGGGATCAGTGCACCTTTGTTCTGTGTGTTATAAAAGAAACATAAAGAGGAAGGCAAGGTCAGATTCGTAGTGTGGTAAATGTTTGAACCGTCTCAGCAGTTAAGATAAAAGACAGATTTAAAAAAAAACAAATTTCAGATAAAGAAGATAAGAAGGTGTGGCTTTAAAGTCAGTACTGTACACCAGGGGATCAATTACACAACATGGCAAGAGTCCCAGTTCAGAGCTGCTGCTTCAAAGTCCAATTTTCAGAGACTGAATATGTCATAACAGTTCTACAAAGGATGTCCCGACTCTAGAGGCTTCCCTGAAAGTAAAGTGGGAACCACAGTCCTCTTGTACTATCCCACAATCCTCTCTGGCAAGTTAAGGTTAGTGTTACAGTCAGCTGGTTTGTAAATATCAGATGAGCCTGTTACAGTTATCTGGTACTTCCATGTAGGTGATCGTCAGTCACATGGTCCATCACATGAAGGAAAGCTACAGTAAAGAGAACATGTAAGACGGACAGAAGAGTATTATTGCTGAGTTTTACTTGGCCCATTGTCTCCATTGTGTGTAATGTAACTTCAGATGAACGTCCCAGCTGGTGCTAAGAACTTGAGGAAGGAACTTTTGTGCTGATCGTCATTTTGTTGATTGTTTATCGGGAATCAGGTTGATAGATTTGAACAAGTCTAGTTGACAAAAACGACCCAACAATGCATCATCAGTGTGGTTTCTGTTAGTCAAGACGTGTCAATGCAGGTTCAGCAAAAACCTGAAGAAGTGGGACTCTGTTGAGAATGCATGGCCCCAACGTTTTTGGCTCATGGCAAATAAAAAAGAAACTGGCCTCTGATTGATGTTTTTGCATTCCTGTAAGAAAAGAACATGGTATGAATGTTGATGGAGGCTATCCAGCCTCACAGCTCTAGTCTAATATAGATCATGTGGATGTATTGCTTCTGCCGGGCCACAAAAGGCTGGATGTGAAAGCACTGTGTGGAGTAGAGTAGCTAACTAAAACCACAGGAAACACTTGCTAGCTTGCGATATAAGTCAACAAAACACTGCAAAAGTGGAATTTCATGAAGGGACTGTTTGTGGCGCCAAGTGAGCAGAAGGTCACTTTGGTGGTGACTCATTGTTGACTCAGTGTCAGCAAATAAAATAACAATAACAATGGAGATTAAGGGAAGTTATTGGAGCATGTGACGTGAACTTTGATAAATTCACTTCCAAATATGAGCAATTGAAAGGATCTACTTGACGTCTCTCAATCATAGACTGTATGATAATATCTGTGATGTCACCCATCTGTTTCTGAAGCGCCTTTCAGACCTAAACCATTTTTGAACCAGGCTGTAAACATGTTTAATATTGCTGCAAATATCGTCCTTTTTTTAATGGGTGTGTATGTGGCTTCTGGTGTTTCTGGAGAGAGACAGTTTGAAGATTAAATTGTATTTATTACAACTTAATAAATAATGAAACTCGACAGAAATCTTTGGCGTAAGGACTCTATGGGAATAATCTTGTGAGCGTAATAGGTGTGAATTTGGCAACAGAAGAAATCCCCCTAGGGTCCAGACCAAGAAGCAACCTCCGGTCTAAAAGTATGAGTCCAATGCGGAAGTGTTAAAAACTGCAGTTCATTGAGGATCCGCTTGAGGCTGGCTACGGAAGTATCCGAAACCACATACACAACAATTCAAAAAAGCCGATCTTTACAGCAGAAATAAACATGTTTACAGCCTGGTACAAAAGACGAGTGTAGTCTGGATAGCTCATTTCTCAATCAGCTCACACTTCGAGGGGGGGGGAATTATTTTCTAATGCGACAATTTTGAAGATGTTGAGATTACGAGTCTTCCAATGAGGGGCACAGCTGACTTGATTGACAGGCGGGAACACTGTAGCTGTTGGCTAGGAGGCTAAACAGCAAGGGTGTGCCACTGAGCTATTGGATGACAGCCGCCGCTGATTAACCAATGACAGCTCCGGAGCATGCAGCTGGAACTTGTGAGCCATTGAACGAGGGAGAGGAGAGTTAAACAACTGCTGTGATTGTTATAGTCTTCCTGTCTGAACTTTAGCTAGAGCTACATTTTATAGCACTTGCGCGTTAGCTTCATATTTTAAGACCAGAGGTTGCTGCTTTGTCTCAATAAAAATGCCTGAAAAGTAAAATATTTTCCAGACATTACATTGTTACATGCAGGTTTTTAGGACCAGGCAGTGATAGTGGATTGTCTACCACTGCTACCAACCTGGAATAATCTAAAGTCAGTCCAAACTGTGGCGACATTAGCTGGTAGGTAGTTACCAACGTGAAGCCAATTTGAAGGACATTGCAGATGATACTGAGATCTAATTTTGCTCACAAAAAGACCACTAGCTGCTCAAATACGGTGCAACTAGGTGTGTAGTTAAAGCACCAAATAAACCAAGGAGAGGTTACAGGCTCCTGTTGAACAGTGCTGTCAACAGTTAAAGCCCACAACAAAGAAGAACACTTTGGAAAATGGTGGAACTTTTTGAGGAAACAGTGTGAGTTGGGTAGAAATGTGCACAGGGACAGACAACTACAACAACCGGGCGGAGATTTGAGGTAACTGAGGGTCAGCTGGACGGTAACAAATGAGAAGTGGAGGTTTCTGTGTGAGCCTGGTTTGTTCAAGCGCCCTCTAGTGTTTAACATCCATCTCAGTGTACGGACACGTGAGTATTGAAGTGACAATTCTATTGAAGAAATGAGCCTTGAGATCACTTAACAACTCAGATGATGTCTGCGAGGGGCCAGCTGGATACACGGCCTGGCTAATGTTTGCCAAGAGACTAGTTAAGATAGATGAATGATTGTCTGTAGTTGAACTGCCCTCACCCTCATCTCTGCTGTAATGTCACAAGATAACTGATTAAAAAAAATCACACAGCATTGGTGTCAGCTAAGCTTTTGCCAACTCTTAATGTCAGCCAATCAGGGTTAAACAGGGTCTTCATTAACAAGTGTTCTTTGATACTGCGTAATCCCTCTCTGAGATGTTCCAGGACTTTTTTACCGCACCAGTACTGATTGCTGTAGATCTTAGAAAATACAGTGTACCTCATTCATGCTAGTGCTTTTTGAAAAAAAATATATAAAACATCAGTAGAAACCATAGACTGTATAAATAATGCTGTTCCTGAGCGCTGTTTTGAAGCCAATTGACGGCGGCAGCCATATTGTAATGCTGAACTCAACCAGGCAGAGTGTGACGTAAAGAGGCGTGGTTTAAGCCTCCTAGCCAACAGCTATGTGTTCCCGTCCAGGAGTCAAGTAAGTCATGTCCCTATTTGGGCAAAAACTCGTAATCATAATATCTTCTGAACCGTCACGTTAGAAAAAGAATCACCCCCGTACAGTGTGTGCTGATAGAGAAATTAGCTACATAGAGCAAAGCCGTTTTTGGAACCATGCTGTAAACATGTTTATCATGTTTTTTGAATTGGTGTGTATGTGGTTTCCGGTACCTCTGCTGCCAGCCTCAAGCGGATCCTCGATGAACTGCAGTTTTTAGCCCTTCCGCATTGGATTCATATTCTTACACTGGAGGTTGCCGCTTGGTAGAAATGCACGGATCGCTGACATCTTACAAGCTGTGACTTCCCTGCCTCCTATTGGCTCAGCTGTTTTTCCCTTCTTGGAAACAGTCATTCACAAAAGCAACACTGAGCCAATCTGTAAAGCTTAACAAAATCTGAGAGGGTTGAAAAGTTTCTGAAAACGTCTTGAATGACCAGAACACAAGTTCTTTAGGTAAAAAAAAAATCAACTGTTATTAACTTGAAATCTAATCATCAACATCCCAATCTGTTCTCTCCACATTCATCTCTTCAGGCATGAACCAACAGGCTGAGTCTCAGGATATTTCAACACATTTATTGATATTGATAGCGGAGGATGGAAGCGGTGCATTAACCTTATTTCCAGGATAGCATTAACTGTTGTGTGTGAGTGTGCCTGCTCTCAGAGCTGCACTCAGGCTCTCTGCAGCATTATGTAATCCCCGACCTTCCACTTCCCTCTTCGTAGCCAGTGGTTTTTGGCAGACATGTGCGTCTTCGCATGAGGGGGTGTTGGTTTCACCCTGTGGTCACAGCACGGGGGACAGTAGTTTTGACGGGGTTAAGTGGTTGAGAGTTCCTGGTTTCGGTCTGATGTGTAACTGGTGATATTTTATGTACGTGCGAGTCTGTGTGTGAGCGTTTTTGTCGGCTGTTTATTGTAACGTCAGCCGGAGAAATCTCATAGTATCTGCATGTGTTCCTGCAGCCTGCATGTCTCCTTTCAGGGTCTGGCTGCTGCGACTGCTTTAATGGATGGATGATGCAACTCCCCTTTCCTCTCTCTACCAGGCGGGGTGTATGTGTGTGTGTGTGTGTGTTTTAGAGTGAGTGAGAGGGAGACATAGAGAGGGGGATGTCGCTGAATGAAGCTCAGCCTGGATGTTTGCCCTGCAGGCTGGGTGGTTGCTAGGCAATGGCAGTGTGTTTGTTTTATTTTTAGAGAGAATCACTGCTGGTGAACATAGCTGATTTCTCTTTTCTCACACACACACATATGTGAACATGCTTTCTTACCATACATGAACACACACATGCTAATTTAAAGTGGCAGTAGCTGCTAAAAAGCTCAATAGGAGGAATCCTGTATGCACAATCACACAGCTGAGAAGTCAAAGAAATGTGAATGGCGTGGCCCACTGCCCCACCCTGGACGTGAAATCTAAACCGGCCTGGCATATTTATAGAGTGCCTTTTTCTCGCACATAGACTATGACACTGCACACAGCATGCACAAACACACACACACACACACGCGCGCGCGCACACACACACACACACACACACGTTCCTCTGAACCCAGCTGTAGTCACTCCTTGCTTGTACCAGCCTTTTTTGGGCACATGCCTGTCATGCCGTATATGCGCTCATGTGGGAGGTAATGCACAGCGAGGAAGCAATATGTAGGGGGGGAAAAAAAGAGGATGGTCCGAGTGCTTCCGTGCTACTGAACTCATGAGTTCATGAGTGCTACAACACCTAAGTAACCTGTACTGTTAATAGCTCTACACTGCAGCAGAAGCTACATTAGGGTCAGGATTGGTTGGTATGAGGGAGAATAAACTGCAGGTCAGGAGGGTCAGGGATGTGACATCAGACAGATAGAGGACCAAGGGTCAGTACAAAGACCAGAAGGTGCTGCCAGTGTGTGCAGATGCAGTGGTTTTCAAATTAAACCCAAAATGCTAACATATAGATTTAGATTCAGATACGTCGACCGGTCTAACGGCACAGCACAATTTATTAAACACAGCTAAACACTTTCCAAAACCATGCTAGGCTTATAATAATGCCTTTAAATAAAGCATTTATAATTGCTATGTGAAACAATTAATCAAATTCCCTTGTAAGAAAATTGACTGCTATTTTAAATGCTACTGAAATCAGTGACAGTGCTTTTTTCACCACATTCCATCATTTCCCAAATTAAAATGTAATCTTCTGTGGGTTAACTAATGTGAGATGGGGTAAAAAAAAAACCAGTGTACTATGAGTATGATCGATAAGATGACACAGAATGATAAAGAATAATAAGACAGGATGGAGTAGAAGAAGATAGGATACAGGAGATGATAAAGTACAATAGAGGATACCATAAATATGTTAGGATTGGAAGCTATATGAGAGGATAGGGTAGGATAAAATAGAGTGAAATAAGATATGATGCTATACATTACCATACCATACCATACCATAGGAAATGATACCATAACATACCTTACATTATCATACTGTACCGTACCACACAACACTATAACATACCTTACCACACTGTACCATAGGATATGATACCATTACGTGCCATACATTATCATAACGTACCATACCACACGATACCATACAATAACATACCATATCAAACCATACCATAGGGTATGAAATCGTACTTTACCATTCATTATCATACCGTACCATACCATAGGATATGATATCAGACCATACCATAGGATATGATACCATACCATAGGATATGATACCATATAGGGATGCTCCGATCAGGTTTTATGCTGCCGATTCCTATACCGATCAGCCATGAGTGCCGATCACTGCCGATCACCGATACCGATCACATGGACTTTCTGTACATTTTTCTATTTAGTTATGGTGAGTGCTACATGATCTGGGAAAAAGGAACCATAAAATCACCTTAATTTAGAGAAAAAAAACATGTTTTTTCTTACTTCTTCAAGAGAAACAATACAAAAACCTTGCAGGCACAATGCATCAGCTATTCAGTCAAAAGGACAACTGAAAAACACTTAAATTTACCTGCTATCAGTAACCCAATCTTTAACAGATTGGAAACATTAAGGCTCTCAACAGGCTAAATAGTGCACAAAGTCTAATAAATAAAAGACAATATATCTCATGTTTGTCTTTCAGAATATGCCATGTTTGAAACTCGTGAAACTTACAGAGAATGAGATTCCCTCTTTAGTGAGACGTTCGATGTGAGATTACACTGTCTGGTGGAGCTCTGACAGCGATACGTCTCTGAAATATTTACGTCCCGGTAGCACGTAGCGGGGCTCCACGTGAGCGAGCAGTCGGTGGAACCCGGTGTCTTCCACCACTGAGAAAGGCTCATCTAGCCCGATGAATTCAATTATTTTTCGGGTTATTTGCTTAGCCTTCTGACTGTCACGCTCATACGGGCGGGTGTTGCCAGCGTGGGCTGTGTTAGCTGCCGTCTGACTGATGCTGCTCCGGCTGTCTTCTTTTCATTCACTGCCGTGAGCCTCAAAAACTCACCATACTCCGCCAAGTGTTTGCTCTTTAAATGTCTTATTAAATTGGTTGTGTTGACACTTTTTTAACGTGCTTCCCCTGCGAGGTATTTTTTCGTTGCATGTGTTGCAGGATGCAAACTTTACATCACTCTTAGACTGTCTAGAAGTTCCACACGACAGACATGTTTGATGTGGTTTGCCACTGCTCGCCTGCGCAGTGTGAAGGAAAGGGGGAGGGGGCACACTACACACAGGTCCTCTTCAGGCTGCAAAGTATGAGCCACAGGTGATCGTTTTTTGTGATCGTCAATGAAAGGCATTGATCGGCATACACCGATCACATACTTTTTCACAGAAATCGTCCGATAATGATCGGTGGCCGATCGATCGGAGTATCCCTAATACCATACCATACCATACTATAGGATATGATATCAGACCATACCAGAACATAGGATATGATACCATACCATACCGTACCATACCATACCATACCATACTATAGAATATGATATCAGACCATACCAGACCATAGGATATGATATCAGACCATACCATACCATACCATACCATACCCTACTATAGAATATGATATCAGACCATACCAGACCATAGGATATGATACCATACCATACCATAGGTTGTGATACCAGACCATAGGATATGATACCATACCATACCATACTAGAGGATATGACACCATACCATACTATACCGCAGTATATGATGCCATGCCATACCCTACCATACCATACCACACCAAACCATACCTTACCTTACCATACCATACCATACCAAACCTTACCATACCATACCAAACCAAACCATACCAAACCATACCTTACCTTACCATACCATACCAAACCAAACCATACCATACCATACCACACCATAGGATATCATACCATACCATACCAAACCAAACCATACCATACCAAACCATACCAAACCATACCAAACCATACCAAAACATACCAAACCATACCTTACCTTACCATACCATACCATACCAAACCACACCATACCATACCATACCACACAATACCATAGGATATGATACCATACCAACCATACCTTACCATACCAAACCATACCAAACCATACCAAACCATACCGTACCATACCAAACCATACCATACCACACCATACAATAGGATATTATACCATACCATACCATACTATACTATACCCTAGTATATGATGCCATACCATACCCCAAGATACCATACCGTACCACAATATATTATACCGCACCATACCAAACTATACCCTAGTACATGATACCATACCGTACCATAGTTTATCCCATACCATACTATACCATACCACTAAACAACACCATGGCATAACATAGGATATCATACCATAGGATATCATACCACACCTTACCATACCATACATGAGATACCAGACACTATGTTAGATATAAAACAATACAGTTTGATAGGATAGGATACAGTATGACAGGGTCAATATAATATGATACAGTACAATACAATATTTATCTCATTCGTTAAATTTTATACATGTATTATTTCAATGGTTAAATTTGTCTTCAGAATCACAATCTGAATGATAAATAATTTGGAAATGAAGGCATCACAAATTTGTTCTTGGTCTCATGTCAGCAGCTCTCCTCACACTCCTCGTGCCTGCATGGGACTAAGACACTCACTGAAGGTTGTCAATGCAGAAAGTTCCACTACAAAAGTGCTGGTCTGTGCTGCAAAAATGTTGTACTGAGCTTTAGGTTTTGCCAAAGTGTAACAGAAAAATATCTGGCACTAGAAGAGCCTCTCTTTTTTCCCCCCGTTATTATTGTTTTTGAAGAAACTTTGGGTCTTTTTTGCACTTGTTGACTTGACACCTGTCAAGTCTACTTTGTTTATGTTCTCTGTGTGTTTTTAACACAGCAGGTTGTAGTTCATGATGTCGCTTGTGAAAATGATGGAAACCACGGTGGCGCAGAATGACACGGGCCCCACTTAACAAGCTTTTAAAACAGCAGCTTAAGTAGGTCTATATTAAACAGGAGAGGTCAATTAATGCATTCACACGAAGGAACACAACAGAGAACTTCTCTTTCTCTCTCTCTCTCTCTCTCTCTCTCTCTCTCTCTCTCTCTTGTTTTCTATATACTTCTTTGCAGGGCACATGTGCTGACCTTTATCCTGCCACAGGTTAACATGGGTTAGAGAGTGAGGGGAGATTGTCAGCTTATCAAGCTGAAAAACACAAACCGCATGCTGCAGACACTATTGATCTCTCAGACGGACAGAGAATTAAAACAGAAATGCATAAATTGGTCATCAAACATACTTCAGCGTCCATTGATATACCTGTTCGGGCCCACTCGCGTAAAGTAGTTGTGTGGGAAACACTGCAGTTTACTAATAGTATTAGTTAGCTTGTGTGCAGAGTGAAAGAGGCTCTGTGTGCTCAAACAAGCTTTAAGGCTGCAGTGTAATCCTCCCTTCTGCTTTCTCCTCTGCTATCTTTGTCCTGTTGTTGGGATCTCTGGCTCTTGACATCCACTAAGTAATTAAAAGCAGTCTGAATCCACAGTATGAAGCAGCCTACTAAACTAGTGACACCAAGAAGTGCTGGTTCTAAATGAGGGTTTTAAGAAAAGAGTATCATGTGATCTCTCATTGATCTGATAGATGTCAGTGTTGCTTTAGTCATACTAAGAATACTTGAGTTTTGATACCTCTGTCCTCTCTCTCCTCGTTTGCCTCCAGCTGTAGGCAGCAATGGGTGCATTCCTGGACAAGCCGAAGACAGAGAAGCATAGTGCGCATGGGGACGGCAATGGACTGCGCTATGGCCTCAGCTCCATGCAGGGCTGGCGGGTGGAGATGGAGGATGCCCACACAGCAGTGGTGGGCCTCCCCCATGGACTCACCGACTGGTCCTTCTTTGCTGTCTACGACGGCCATGCAGGCTCCCGGGTGGCCAACTACTGCTCCGGCCACTTGCTGGAGCACATCTTGTCAGGAGGAGCCGATTTCAGTTCAGGATCCAGCTCGGTGGAGGGCGTGAAGGACGGCATCCGCTCGGGCTTCCTGAACATTGATGAGTACATGCGCAGCTTCGCGGACCTGCGGCAGGGCCTGGACCGTAGCGGATCAACAGCTGTGTGCGTGTTGCTCAGCCCGTCCCACCTCTACTTCATTAACTGCGGCGACTCGCGGGCCGTGCTGAGCCGAGACAGCAAGGTGGGCTTCTCCACCCAGGACCACAAACCCTGCAACCCCCGCGAAAAGGAGCGCATCCAGAACGCTGGCGGCTCGGTCATGATCCAGAGGGTAAATGGTTCCCTGGCTGTGTCCCGGGCCCTGGGGGACTATGACTACAAATGTGTGGATGGTAAGGGCCCCACGGAGCAGCTGGTGAGCCCCGAGCCAGAGGTGTGTGTGTTGGAGCGGGCAGCCGAAGGAGATGAGTTTGTGGTGCTGGCGTGTGATGGAATCTGGGACGTCATGTCCAACGACGAGCTGTGTGAGTTTGTCCGCTCACGACTCCAGGTGTGTGATGACCTGGAGAAGGTGTGTAACTCAGTGGTGGACACCTGTCTGCATAAGGTAAGTTATTTTTATATAGGATGTGCAGATGAAGTGAAAGTGAATGCATAGTTTCCTTTAGGTCGTCTTGATGTGGCACTATGAATTAGTCTTTGTCGGTTTGACTCATTTTTTCATTGGAGGACAATGATTATTTCTTTATCACTCTTTTTTTTTCCTTTGTCTAACTTTTAACTATAGCACCAACCAGGGACTATACAGATCACTGTTTGATACAGCATAATTACTCTAAAAATATCAAACATTTACCTGTTAAAGATATTGTATAAGACTCTCTCATGGTCAAGTTATACCAGTTATTTTCAAATGAAAGTTTTTGTATATTTAATGCATTCTCTGGAGCTTGGTTTGAGTTCAGATCAATCATATAAAGTTGTGATCAGGAAGACTGAACTACACGATATGATACAATTCAATAAGATATGATACAATAATGGACAAGGATGGAATGCAATGAAGTATGAATCAATGCGATACGTTTGGGTAGGACTGGGCGATAATTCAATAACGATAATTATCATGATATCAATTTTCTCAATATAAATATAACAAATGTGCGACCAAAATTCAATATGAATAAACCTGTAATTAGAACCCCCAACCACTGGAAAGGGGTGCGCTAATGAGCCTCAAACGCTAGTTGACATACAACATTAGACAGAAGAAGAAGACTGTATTAAACAGCCAATCATGTCGCAGGGTGAGAGGTAGGTGGGGCTTAAAGACGTTTGGAGTGGAATGTAAACACAGCTGACGTTAACTATTAACTTAATACACTTCATTAAATATACTTTCAGGATGTAGGTAAAGCAGGACAGAGACAACTTCTGCTGTGCATTTCTAACACGTTTAATGTCCACCATGACTGTAGTACAACTGAACACTGAATAACCGTGATGCATTCACTGCACTGTGGGAAACAACATCCCTCTGCCCTTGAGCCTTAGTAATCTTAAAGGTGAGTGCACAACTCAAAACAATACTATACTAAACTGATACACAGTATACAAATTTTTGGGGCATTTCTGCCTTTATTATATAGGACAGTTGAAGAGAGACAGGAAATGTGTGGGAGTAGAGAGTGGGGGAGGACATGCAGTAAATGGTCAAGGCTGGAAATCGAACCTGCGACCTCTGTGACCGCTAGGCCAACAGCGCCCAAAATTGATATATCTTTGTTGTAATTTTAAATAGAATTATTCAAATAACCTCAACCTCAAACTAAACTTCACAAGAATCTAATCTTACCCTGAAGACCTGCTTCCTGTTTCTTCAACTTTCACTCACGACCAAAAATCTGCTTTTAAATTTAAATGAAATAATGATTTGATATTTATTGTGATAATTACTGATATCAACTGATATGAAATATTTTATCGTGATAACATAATTTCCATATCACCCAGCACTACGTTAGGGTATGATACAGTATGTTCTGATAAGATGCGTACAGGTCACAACGATATTTGACGATACAGGACAATTCAATTCAGTAACATATATGATATGATACAACACAATACATTCTGATAGGGCGGGGTAAAAACATGGTACAATGTGCTAAGATAAAGAATGATATGGCAGTCATGATATGGTAAGATACCAGATGAGACAATACAGGATGAAGATTTTCTCGTATTGCAAAACAAGAAGTCAGTAAACTGAGGTAACTCGAGGACAGCTACAGAGGTATGGAGTAATCTGTCATGTTTACACAATAATACTCAACTTCTGTCTAGAGAGATGGTTTCAATCAGATATTGAGCAATGCAAAATTATGTTCTGCTTCCTGTCCCATCTTGGCACATTGTTTCCTCTCAGCTATCGATCTAACAAAAAGCAAGAGTCACACTTTGCCTCAGGTGAACCCACCCACGAGCCCTAGTCTTGGACTTTTGCCTCCTGTGTGCTGCCCGTTTTGTGTCTGGAGTTCTCAAAGAATCAGCCAGTGCACAGCAGCGTAGTTATTTTTACCTTAGTGGATGGGTTATCTCAAGTAACAGCCACACACTGTCATAAATCTCCTCTGCTGTCACTGCCTTTTGTCATGTGTGTCACAGCAGAGCATTACAGGCTTCCTCACGGTGTGGAAAATATGAAATATCTTTTCAGTCAAATCCAACTCTGGATAATAACGGAAAAAAGAGAGTATAGAAAAACACTAGTGTCTCCAGACTGTTGACCCTTTTCTGTTTTCTGAAATACAGATTGATGCTAAATATAAATAGTTCTCACTCCTCCACAGACCTGCTCCTGATGCCCGTACATCACAGCTAGCTAAACTGCTCTGCTACTTTTATAACTGTAACAAATCCAAATGTCCAACCAAATCAGTAGAATCAAAAATAACCAAATGTTAACTTTCTAAATTCTAAATATGAACCCTGCTAACATAAAAAAATACATTTTCAGAGTATTACATACATGCAATCAGTTGTATTCCAACACCAATTATTTACTAATTAAGTTTAATCCACTGATGATTCAAATGAACCCTGCTCTCCCAGTAACTCAGAAGACGCTAAACTCTATGTTAAGGTAATAACAAGGTGACCATCCATTGGTCAGAAATCTCTTGTCCAGTTCTCAGTTAACGGCCGCCAACCAGAGGTTCTTCTGTTTGGTTTCTGTAACACAGCTACTGTAAATAAGTCAACAAGTCTGAAACAAGTCTAAAAGGTTTATACTAGGAATGGGACATGATTTTCAAATGCTTGGATATTCGTTCACTTAATAAAAATCGAAGAGATGATGCAAATATTATCTCATTTTGAAAGTATTATTTTCATCGTTTTCACTGGTTGTAATACGGTGTTCCCGCCAGACGGTGGCTATAGATCATCTTAAAACTGTTTGCTAACCGCATTAAATAACATAAGAAGAACAATGCTAACTGCATTAAATAGCGATAGAAGAAGAAAACATTAGCGTCAGTTGCTGGAAATACCTCAGAAACGGAGAACTTTGCAGAGACTGAGCATGGCTGTAAAATGTAAACATACACGCAACGCTGCTGCGTCACAGAAAAAACGGCACGAAGATTTAGACAGACACTGCCAGTGCCCGCTGCTGGCAGCACCTCGTCCCACTTGATTACGAATAATAGCCAGTAGGTGCCAGTGATTATTGAATAGTATTTTGGCTTGAAATGCCCACCCCTAGTTTTTACACTTATTAAAACATACTGATGGATATTATATTCCATTTCTACCCAGTTTGTTGTCAAATGCTGCTGTACCATGTGTTTGCTGGGAAAAAACTGAAAAAACAGTGGAGACATCCCTTTCACAAGTTCCTCATGAGTCCCACACAAGCACAGACCAGAGAGCTTTCTGTTTTTATGCCCCAAAACTGTGGAACTCTCTTCCTCTGGACATTAAAATAACACGCTCTCTTTGTGTTTTTAAAAGTAAACTAAAGACCTACATTTTTAATCTGTTTTTTAATCTGGAGTAATTCTGTTTAGCCTTCGACTACATTATCATTACCATTTTAACCAACATGTATTTATCCTATTATTTGTATATTTATTTGGTATTTTTAGCTTTAATTTATTATCTTTTTTGAACCCTTATTTATTTTTTCAATTTTACTGAATTGATTTTATTTCATTTTGAGTATTTTTTGTTTTTTTATGTTTCCTTTCTTGTTTTAGCCTTTTATTATTTTATCCTTTTCTGTTGTTTTTTGTCTGTTCTTTTAAGAAGCAATTTGAGCTGCATGCTTTTATGTATGAAAGGTGCTATATACATAAAGTTGAGTTATGGACACAAAAGCTGTAGACTGCGACGGTAAAATCTACAAAACTGAAGATGGCGCTTGACATGAACACTTAACACAGTCTGGGATATGGTGGTAATTAAGGACTGATACATAGTGAAGAAAATGTCATGGACCCTGACAGTAACAGGGCGCTGATTCATGTGGTCCTGTTCATCTTCTTTCACTCCACCAGTACGAGTAATAACCGCTAAGTTAGCTGATTTCAAGGAGGGTACAGAATTAACCGTTAGCTTAAACTGTGAGTGTTAGAGACATTTTCCCCACTTTGAAATCAACAAAATGCTCACAGATTCAGTATTTGGTCTAAAATGATTGATTGATTAAGAAGGTAGTTGTATGCTAAGTGGGATAATGTATAGTGAATGGTTTGTTATATGGGATCAATCAATCAAGCTTTATTTATATAGCACCTTTCATACAAGTCAAATGCAACCCAAAGTGCTTTACAAAGATTGAAAACAAGAAAGAAGCAGAAATAAAACAATGTCAAGACATATTTAAAAAAAAAAAAAAAAGATTTTAAAATATAGACTTAAATAGAAACTAATGCACACCAACAACAATAAAATATGTGTATTTAAAATAAGTTTAAGCGTCAAATTAATTTTAAGAATATAAATAGTTAAAATAAATAGATTAAAAAAGGGTAAGGGTAAGAGTTGAAAATAAAATTGAGGCTCAAAATGTTAATTAAACTGAGTATATACATTAAAATAAATAAATAAGATAAACATTTAAAATTAGTAAAATGATAAAGCAACATTTAAATCAATATAACAGTAAAAAGTAAGTAATAAAATTGTTAAACCCTACATAAAAGCCAGACTGAATAAATACGTTTTTAATTTACGTTTAAAAGTCTCAATATCTCTTGGTTCCTGGGAGATGGGACCACTCTGCTCACCCTGTTGGTATTCAAATCTGCTACAACAACCCAGTCACTATACATTATCCCTCAATAACTGAACATTATGAGTGTAACATCACACTGTGTGGTCTGGGGCGCGACTATTTCAGCTTCAGCAAAGACGAAGAAGTGGTATTTCTAAATCATTTCAATCTCCAGAATAGGGATGTAAGGATATATCGCAAGACAGTCAGTTGTCCTGTTGCAGTAAATCCACATGTTGAAGTCTGAGTCTTCACATATGACCATGCGTCCACAGAGATTATTTATAAGCCTGCTCCTCGCGTTGATATTCACCGTGTTAACATTTTGAACACCTCAATATGATCCGTAGCTGTTTAATATCGTCAGGCATTGTGTCGTGAAGGAAAATTTGATTTATGGTAGAAAAAACGCATTTGGCATTCTTTTTGACATGGAAAACTTTTTTACGTTTTTTTAATGATTAAACGATAATTGATGGTTAACATTTCCAAAGATCGATCACAAGAAATACTTGAAATTGACATCCCTAATTTAAAGAGATTCAGCTTATTTGTTTTAATATTTAATACTTTCATTTGGGAATTGTTCACTTTCCATTTCTCTATAATTGTTCTGAAATTTTCAAACAAGGTATTTTTGTGCTGTAATTTTAGTGTGCAGTGGTTTTATTTGAGTTACAACACGCCTTAAAAAAAAAAAAATTGTTTACAAAGAAATATAAGAGAAAAAAAAATGATTGCAACTGTCCATATCTGAGAATTGAAATAAAATTATAGTTATTTAAATGTTTCAATTTCAATCCAGTTTTCTTAAAAATCGTTAGAGATTCTTGAGTGAATCGTATCGTTAACTAAAAATCGGGATTCAAATCAAATCATGGGTTAAGTGTATCCTTACATCCTTACTCCAGACATATTTTAATGATTGTGACTTTTGTCGGCATTTCTAGGAAAAGATGTGAATTTATTATAAACAAGAATCTGTGACCTCATGAGCTGTCCAATGATGTCAGAGGTTGTGATAAAGTCGGCACTTATTGATCGATTAATAAGACATTTACCTTCGATCAACATGAACTTAATTGATTTAACTTTTTATTACAATCCTCATAAATCCACCACGCCCCATCAGGAGAAGTAGATCCACTTATCTGTGTGTGTGTGTGTGTGTGTGTGTGTGTGTGTGTGTGTGTGTGTGTGCGTGTGCGTGTGCGTGTGTGTGAGTGTTTCATATTAAGGGCCTTCAGCTTTCATCGCTTTATAAAACCCAATGCTGTAGAATGATAAACAAATGAACCTTGAACCTGTTTGTTCTCTTTCTGTGTGTCTGCCTTTCTTCCTGCAGGGGAGCAGGGACAATATGAGCGTGGTGGTGGTGTGTTTACCCGGAGCTCCCAAGATTTCAGAGGAGGCCGTGAAGAAAGAAGAGGAGTTGGATAAATACCTGGAGACCCGTGTCGAGGGTCAGCACATGCAACACGTGTACACACATACACAGATAAAAACTGACATTTTATTATGATATTCAAAGGGATGCAGGTAGTCTGATCTTCACCTAGAGATGCACAGAGTGAAGCTGGTTCTTTTTGAAGGAACTGATTATTACCTTTACCATTTTTCAACAACATCAATGATTTAAAGGATCCTTGGCGGATTTGCTGAGTTGTTAAGTCCCATATGTCTTTCAATTCCTTGGTGGGAAATGGTGGAAACACTTTACTGCATACTAAGCTCAGTTTCTGTGTACATAACCAGGACAAACTAAACATTCTTTAGGTAGAACAAATATTTAAAAATCCGTCTGCTCCACTGTCATTCTGCAAATGGTACACAGTACTATCTGATTTTTTTCCACCACTATGACTGATTTCTTAGCCTCTGCAGAGGAAGCTGGTGGTTTAACACCTAAACCTTAGAGTGTAAATGTGCCACGACCTTTGCCTCAGTGTTTTAAAGAAGCTCTCACAAAGCTGTCATCCTCTTTGTGTCTGTGTGTAGAGCTGCTGGGAAACTGTGGGGAAGCGGGAGTCCCTGACCTGGTGTCTGTCCTGAGGAGCATCGCCACAGAGAACATCCCCAACCTTCCACCTGGAGGAGGCCTGGCTAGCAAGTAAATACACAACCAGGAGTGAACCTTTAGTGCAGTTTACACACATACAACTAGAGTATTATTGAGCTGCATTTGTAATTCCTATGGCTTAAAAACTTGTAAAAGTCAATCAACCAATCTTTATTTATTTAGCGCCAAATCACAACAAATTTTATCTGAAGATGCTTTACAAAGCGAGCATGTCTAGACAGTACTCTGTTATATTATTAACAAAGACCCAACATCAAGACAGGGTAGGACCCAGTCCCATCTTACAGACAGGACTCAGTCTTATCTCACCTTAATCCACCATGAGCAGAGCAATTTGCAGCATTTAGCAAGTTACAGCGGCAAGGACAAACTTCCTTTAACCGGCAGAAACCTCAAGCAGAACCAGACTCATGTTAGACAGCCATCTACCATGCCATCTAAAGTCATCATTAAGCTGGTTATTGCATCTTAATGTACACACAATTCCTTTGGGGCCTTTTTTGTCCAGCTCTTTGTGGATAATTTATTTATAAAGTTAAAAAAAGATAGTCAGGCTTTCCCTGATGCGGCTTTTGCTATTGAGAATTAATCACCAATTGTTAATGGATTCTGACCAATCAGAATTAAGTATTCAACACAGCTGGGTAACAGATTGATAGAAACCATGTCTAAGGGATAAAGAAATTGATTTGATGCTACTGAAGTAGCTCTCACCTTCCTTGTTAAATATGTGTTTGAAAGTAAATAGACACTGATTGGCGCTTTTACATTGTGTTTACTCAAAGCTAGGGTTGGTAGTCACGGAAAACTAGCACGAGTTTGAATGTAGCATTTCCTCAGGACTATGTCTAACCCCTCCCCCTCCTCCCCTCGGAGCTCCTCCAAAACGACGCCCCCGCTCACATGCGCTGCTGATTCGTGACCAACAAAAAGTGTATCTAAATATGACTACCAACCCCAGCTTTAAGGAACTTTTTTTTTTTAATTTTATGACTAAACTTCTCACATTTCATCACCTCTTTGTTTATGTTTTCAGCATAAAAAAGCAGCGTAACGTGCCCCATCTTCTAAAGCAGACAGTTTTACTTGGTTCATTTTTAATTTCATAAGGAACAGATGGTAACACCTTCACACAGTTGAAACAATAAGTTGATCAAAAAATATTAGACTGAGCATCTCTAATACAGGCTTTCCAAATGGGAGATTTGTGGCTTCCTGGTTCTCTGCTTTACGTTTGGGTCAGACCCCTCACTCAGGTAAACACGCCACCTTGTGCTCCGATAAGCATTTTCCACAAATTTTGATGACTCCGATTATTTGACAGGAATCTAATCGCTTAATTGATCATAAACAAACGTGCAGCGAACGCTCCTCAGAACACTTCCATGCTCACATCCACAAAGAGTCTCTTTTTATGCATGAAAAGCGGATACTCTGGTATTGACCCAGCGGCTTTCTTGGCTCCATTAAAAAAATGAATCAATATACATTTGCAGAGAATGAACTGTTTGTATTAAGCGAGGAGTTGTTGTCTACTCTGAGCAGCTGCTCTCTGTGTGTGTTTGTGCGTTTGCAGACGGAGCGTGATCGAGGCGATGTACAACAAGCTGAACCCTCACAGAGAAGAGGAAGGGGTGAGTTGATCACTCTCTGAACCCCCTCACCTTGTCCAACCTTTCACCCCACTCCTCCTCCCCTCAACATGACCTCATATACGCACACACACACACACACACACACACACACACACACACACACACACACACACACACACACACACACACACACACCAGCCAAGGCAGGGACACTCTTTCATGTATGTGTGTGCGAGGATGAGTGTGGGAGAGGCTTGATGTGATTTAGCCGTGAAAGCAGGTGGAGGACAGACGTGAACAGAAAAATCTTGGCGAGCTCAGAGAACTCAGCATTCAGATCAGCTTCAACTATGTGTTTATCAATCAAATACAGTATAATGATTAACTCTGCAACATCAGCAGTGAGTGTACTTTACTTTAACAAAATAAACCTAAAGAGGACCAAACTACTCTAGGTTTCTAAAGCCCCGTTTCCACCAAGCGGTTCAGTTCGGTTCGTCTCGGTACGGCACCCATTTTGTGGCGTTTGCATTGACTAAAACCGGGACAGGTCCCCAAATTACCGAGCCGTACCTTCCCACTCTTTGGTACCCTTCTGTTGGGGTGCCAGACATACCGATCCGCCCCCAGGAGGTGGAGCTAGAAACACTGCAGTCTGTTTATTGGTCGGAAGAATCTTCACTTCCCGTGCGACAGTGGTAATAACGAACAACACATAACCCCGTCATGTTTAAATCTCCAGTGGACTTCGGGAAGATAACTTTTTTTGTTTGCATTTTTCTTCTTCGTTGCATTTATTAGCGGGGTACACTGTGTCGTGCTGCCATGACGTCACACTATTACGTAGCTGACGCGGCTATAGGCATCCGGCTTACACGCCGTCCACCAAGTAGGGCACGGTTGGCTGTGGAAATGCAAACAGGATCAGGCGCTACCAATCAAACCGATAACAAACTGTACTGATCCATACCAGACTGCTTGGTGGAAACGAGCAATATGGCTGTCCAAATAACATGCAGATTAATCACAGAAAAAACAACGCACCATGATGTCATACCTCACGGATCATACAACCGCTTGCAGCAGCTTTAAACTAATGATAAAAAAACAAATGCCATCATATCACATTTTTATTTTCTCATCAATCTGAGAGAACAGTACCATCCTAGGATCAATTAAGTGAACATCATCCCCTCCTGTACCTGTCGTGAAGAGAGCCACACACAGGTGCATTGATCCGGTGCAGCCTTTCCTGTTTAATAGGTGTGTATCAACTTCCATTGCCGCTTGGGCAAATGTCATTTCGAATCACCTTCTTTTTGATCAAGCTGCATTATCATCAACAGTTTAAAAAAACACTAAGAAGTGTGTTTTTCAGAAGCCTGCCCGTCAAAAGTACTGCAAATGTGAATTTACATCACCAGGGGCGAGATCAGATAAATACATGATTTTACATGAAGCAAAGAGATTAAATCTGAAACTGACCCGAGTCTTAAGGTTGAGTTTCTGGCTTTAATTAAACCCAGAAACTACAGAATGATCTGCTTCAGAAAGTCGGACTTCAGGCAGAGATCATAGTCAGGTGTTAAGCAGACTAGAAGGGTGGATGTTGGATGAGGTGGAGGTGTGTGTTTAATGTTTGATGTTGCATGATTAGAGTATTTGACAAATTAATGTTAGTGTCAGTGGGCTGACATGCAGGCTCTTTTTTTGTGTGGGTGCTGACTGACTCCCCCTTTCCTGTTACACCACACAGCGAATATCACAAAGGGTTGTTGGTCACAGGGTCAGAACTAGCGTTTGCATGGGCCTGTCCAACTGGTGCAGAATGTCTCTGACATCATCACACTAGTGTGTGCTAGATATTTGTATCACAATGATATGAGTGCTGCGTGGATGTCTGTTAGATGTGTATGAGTGTTTGACTATGGAGCGTGCCTGTCGAGTCTGACCCCTGGCGTGTCACCCCAGGCCTGTGCGGGGGGAGAGGAGGAGGAGAGTGATGAGGGAGGTGGCAGCACGGCAGCTCATCTGCTGGAGGCTCTGCGGCAGTTCCGCCTGCACCACCGGGGGCAGTACCGCACGGTGCTGGAGGAGTCCCTGGCCGCCTTCCACCTGCACGGGGAGGAGAGCACTGCCGAGGGAGCCGGGGAGGGCAGGAGGATCTGCCACGACGACGACGGCGACAACAACGACAACAATGACAGCCAGGAGCAGCCCGCCTTCCCTCCCTCTCCCCCCTCGCCCCCGCCCTCACCTGCCAATGCAGAGCCGGAGAGCAGCCAAGATGCGCCTGCCCCTGAGTTCAATCCCTCCTCTAAATGAGCACCCAGCTCCAATCAGATGTGCTATGACCTCTCCTCCTTTTCCCTTCATCACAGAACTTGAATGGAAAAATCAACCTCTCCTGGCTCTATGACAAGTCTGCTTTTTCCCCATTTATGAATATTCCAATAATGCAGTGGAAATAAAAAACAGCCCCTGTGTCTATTCAAGTTCTGTGTTGGAGTTTATATATTCCCTCTACCTTCAAAGGTCTCTTTCCTTCTCTTCTCTGTCTGTGGTCCCTTCCTGCTCATCACCTTGGCTTGGACTCCCTTACTTGCCAGCCACTTTTACGCCCTAATCTCACAGACTGATGTTTACAACTGAAGATAATAACAAATAATTATAACATGCAGAAGTGGCTGGTGAAGCAGAAATGAACCTTGCTCCATGGCCTACATTTACCAGTATTGGCTTCTGGCTGATCCCCCCTCCCCCCTCCCTCCCTGCACCCCCAACACCTGCTTTACAGCAAAACGAACTGTCAAAGAAAAGGAGAGAAGACCGTCTGAACTGCAGCTGTGATCAACACACGGCTCTATGTTCAGGCTGACCCTGTCTGCAGACTCAGAAAGCTATCTTTTGCGTATATGTATGTGTGTCTGTGTGTGTGTACGTGTGAGTTTGACTGACCAAGAAAGGCACAAATCGTCACTACTGAAATGTGTGGTCTTGGTAGCGGGTGATTCTTCAGATTTTTAGTCCTGTAACAGCTTTATCAACAAAGTGAGGATGTTTAAATAGTCTGGGTTGGGTTTAACTGGGCAGTTGTACCACAGTGTCTGGGGTTTAGGAGGTGTATGCTTGTAGTTTGAGCTTATTTTCCTTAAAATCATTCCATCACCTCATGAACATAACATCATATCACCACATGTTAATATGCTGCCTCATACTAATGCACAACAAGGCGGAAGTTTGTAGCTTTTGGGTGGATTTAAATGTATCACCGATCAACGTTTCTAGATGATAAGAACTGTTATTCTTCGTGCACTGCGGACCATCAGATTTAATGCAGAAAACAAATATATGGATGACCAATGAAGGGAAAGCATCAGTAATGGATGGATGGAGCGCCAATTCCAAAGGTTGTTTGCCCTGAGAACAAAGCATATTCTTTTCTGTAGGTAGTATCTCGTTCCATATGGCTTTGACGTGGTTCAAGTTTTACCAAAGCTTCGCCAGAATCAGCTGTTAACTGCAGTCAGCAGCTCGAGTCGTGACTACTGCTGGCAAAGAACCCTTGATGATAGACAGGTCTGAGATGTCTCCACAGGGAAGCTCAGGAGGGGAACTTTGTGCTGTGCCCCAAGCGGAGGACAAACAAAAACAAAGACACAAGTCCCTCACCCTTGAAGGTTTTTTCTCATGTACAACTAAAAAAAACATTGTCTGAAAAACACTTCAGATGAAGCATTCCTCACCTTATTGATGCTTGATTTGTGTTATGGAAGAAGAAGCTGGTTCAGAAGTGCCTGAAGAGTTGTTTTTTTTTCTGTTTTACAAGAGAAATACCTCACGGGTGAAAATGTACTCATTATTTGTCAAATGTACAGTACATTGGATTTACTGTGACACCTCCTCATGGCTGCACATCTAGTGACCATTCTGGGATTGTACACTTGATGACATATTAATGTGTTAGGGCCTGTGTCCATTAATGGTGTTTTTGCTATTGCAGCACTCACAAACTCATTGTCAACGTCCCATTGCTTACTGTTGCTAGCTTACACTACCACTTCCCTTACTAGTGATTGTTAAGTCTGTTTTAAGTTGCTCTATTCTATATGCTTAATATTTCCTTTTTGCTTAACCCCCATATGGACCTCAGTGACTGCTGTTGACAAAGTTGGTATCGGAAGCCCCTCCCCTTCTTAATTTTGATTAGTCTGTGATGGAGATATTACATTGACGAGTACAGGGGTGTTCTAAGAGTTTAACTATTTTCAAATGAGAGCATTTAGAGCGCAGCTTCAAAAAACTGCTGATGCTGAAAACTTTTTTTTTTTTTGCTAAGGACGCTACCAGTGCAGAAACCGCCTTTAGTGGACACAGGCCCTTATATTTGCAAACAAGTGATTTATTAAAGCTCCTGTGAGGATCTTTCTGTATATGTTGATTCTGGCGCCCCCTGTGGACATAGTGGTACGCCTTATTTCTTGACCGACTTTGTCCTGATCATGTGTAAATTGTGATTTGCACTCATACTTCACTTAAAATCTTTGCCAGGGTAAATAAAGGCTGTTTCACTCCGACTGACCCCCCCCCAGTGGTTTCAGACATTAAAGATAACAATGTAGGAGTACTCCATCTTCATGTGGATGGTCTGGTTTACTTTTGTAGCTCATATGGAGACATCAGTTTGAATTTCAGCCAGTTTTGTAATCAGCTAAAAACTCCTCACAGGAGCTTTAAGTACTTGGTTTTAAATCCCTGAAGACAGGCTAGCAAGCCATCTGTCTGAGAATAGCTAAGTACATCAGATGAAAGTTGAGCCCAGTCAAACTTCGGGGGTCACTCCAACCATTACACCCACAGTTGGCTGGTGTTGCTGGTGAATATGCTAACAGTCAAAATGTAGCATTCTGTGTTCGGCTTGTTTTCATGCTAACATTCAGTATACAATGTTTATCATGCTAGATTGCTAATAATGTTTTTATAACAACATGCTACAGGATATCTCATCACTTGTGTGTTAGACAGCTGTTAGCTCACAGGCTTTCTGTCACGGATGGAAGTGTTAGACAGGCAGTGGAAAAGTGACCTAAAAATGGCATCGACTGGAATCAAATGTTCCTCCAAAATATCAGTCTGTCTAGTAGTTAAAATATTAAACATAGAAGGGTAACCTATTGGATTAACTGTGGCTGGATTTGTTAATATCTTCAAGAGCAGATAGAGGAGAGTTACTGTACGTCTGTATAATGTACCCATTGACTCTGGTAATGCATGCACTGCACTTATCTTTTCAATAAAGGCACTTAGATTTCAGAGAGGAGGGTGTGCTAAACACTGTGTGTGTGTGCATTTGTGCGTTTGCGTATGAATGAGTTGTATTTGTATGCGATCATGTGGGACGAATCAGTCCCATGCAGTTACAAATGATAAATGAACAAAAATAAAAATTGATTTAAGGTATAATGCTATTAATTGTGTCAAGTGTGAGTATCTCTCTTTCTCTAATTTGACTGTACAGCTGTGTTTCTTGTCAAAAGTCATGTTGTCCTCTTCAGAATGAGTTTCAGTCCCTGACATAGCTCAAGGTAATAATGTCGGAATAGATAACAGGCGATTCCCTGAAACTTTGGAGTGATTTTTTTGTGTCTTATTTTTGTAAGTTTTAGGGCACAGTTCAAGCAGAAAATACACCCTCACCTTCCTTTTCCCGCTCCTCATCCTGTCAGCTTCTAGTCCTAGCATTGTCTTATAAATTTATCTCATCTGCTCAAAGAAAAGATAATGTGTCGTCTCCTCTTAAGACAATAGCAGCCCAGTGGTTTGAAACCCCCAAATTAAGCGCATATAGACTATAGGGACTTCTTTCTCTCGTTTCCCACCCTGTTTTTCAGTCTGACTGTTGGCCTCGTGATTCTCTGCAAGGTGAGTCATCAGAGGTCTGGGTTCTGGTTGTGTTAACGTGCAGGCTCATTCAGAGGAATCTCATTGTCTTATGCCATTATCCATTCATGTCTGGATAGATAGAAGAGGCCAGAGATGTTCAAATGTTCAAATGTTGACGTTTTATTGGATGCATTAAAAGCAGTTATTTCACTTCTGCAGTCAAAGAAGTAGCAGCAACATAAACCTAACGCACACCTCTCTCCATTTCTTTTCCCCCTTCTCACTCACTCAGAGTGCCGGTGAGCTGGAAGACCCCTGGTAGCCGTGGCCACGCTCTCTTCCCCCGTCTCCTCCTTGTGATTGGTTCGTCCGCCCCAAAGGAGGAGTGTTTCTCCATTGCGCCATGTCTTTCTCCACTAAAAAGAGGACATGTGGTGTGTGTTGGAGTGCGTGAGTGTGCGTATGTTGGTTGTGCATGTGTGTGTGTGTGTGTGTGTATGTATGTATGTATGTATGTATGTATGTATGTGTGTGCGTGTGTGTGTGTGTTTGCAGCAGTGGGACAAAGACGACAATGACGAGGACTACACACACACACACACACACACACACACACACACCTACGCACACACACTCACACACTGCTTTAAACCTGGAGGAAAACAAAAATCACTTTTCAGAAATGACGAGATTTTATGAACTGAAGCGTTGTGATGGTAGGGATGATTTTTACCATTGAGGTGTTTTATTTTATTTTCTTGAATGTTGACAGTAAACACCTGACTTCACATTGACATGAGGACCTATAATGTGCGTGTGTGTGTGTACGTGCGTGTGTGTGTACGTGCGCTTGTGCGTTTGTGTGTGTGTGTGAGAGAGAGAGAGAGGGAGTTTATGTGTGTGCGAGAGTGTTTCAAGGAGGGCCAAGAGAAGACAGATGGTGGATAAAGACTTTGTATGTAACTCTTCTTCTCCTGGACTTTTTTTTTGTGCTCCTGGGTCTGATAATTGCCTAACACCTTTGCTTCTCCCCTCTTAAAAAAAAAAACCCACACACACTCTCTCTAACACACACAGAAACACACACACACAAAAAAAATAACATTAACACCCTCCTTCCACCCTCCCCACTTCCACATGTGCACGTATGTGATGTGCCACCTTCGCGGTGCACTGCATGAGGACTTTGGTTCTACATGTACAGCTACGTGGTTTTCTAGTCGACCCCGGATGGACAGCCATTGGTGGAGACTGACTGAACCCGAAGGACCTCTGCACTCTGATTGGCTCCTGCTGTGTGAGAAGTGGAAATGATTTTGATTTTTTTTTTTTTTTTTTTGTTATTATTAGTATGATGACGATGATAATCATGATGGGGAAACGGGAGGTTATCAAGTTCACTGAAGAGCAGAGTGCAAGTTGGACTCATGGAGGCGGGTGGTGGGTAGGGGGGGCTGTTGTATCACTGGTTGGACTTCCTTTCAGAGGAGGAGGAGGGCTAGGGCAGGAGGATAGGGGTTTCAAATAGACTCCTCCAATCCCCCCCACCATCGTGGTTGGAAGAACACATGACGGAGGACTGTCCTGACAGAGGAAAGTTTTTTTTTTTTTTAATGTTGTCCATGAGGTTACTAGCTGCTCGCTATGTAGAGTGAGTGAACTCCCTGTTTTAACCCTGTTCCTGGTTCTCAGACTGCATTGGTAATGTTTGTATTGCTGTTGTTTGATTGCACTCACATTTGATTACAGAAAGCGTCTATATATGAAATAAAATACCTGCCAAGGATCCTGTGGTGGCTGAGAGGTCATGTCATTTTTGGTGTGTTAGTGTACTCCTTGCATAAGATGTTATCTGTGTTACTGGGGGGGCTAAAGTGAGATTAAAATAACCAATCAGATATGTGAAATAAGAAGTCCTACAAGGTGCTGACATGGACACAACTAGGATTTTATAGAAAAGTTACAATTAATATATCTTAATGTTTGTACAATAACAAAAAATAGGATGCAATGTGTCCTAAAAAAGCTTCCAACAATTTTTACTCCTATAGAAATCTGTTATTTATCTCAAGAGATGTGTTTCACAAAATGGGACAAACCAGACGATTTTTCACTCATGCCAGTTTAACCAAAAAAGGCACATTTCAATTGATTTTTTTATTTATTTATAACAAGTCGAAATATATTTTGGCTATTCAAAATGACATCATGGGTATATGGAAATATTTTTTATTTGGAATATCTGAAATTAGAATGATTACTCTTAACAACTGTTATTGTATTTATCTGAAGTTCCCCTTGACTCATTCCTTTGCAGATATCTTGAATATTCAGTGTGTAGAAAGAATAACATGGTGGCCCAACACACGACTGGCAAATGTGACATTGAAATGGTCTTTTTAACATTTAAAAGACTTGATATGAATTAGAGATATATGTAATACAATCCTTCCTGGTCAAAATGGTTGCGTCAGATTCCCACAACGTGTTGGCAAGTACAAAAGACTTCCATTTGAATGGTAGTAGTGATGTTATTTGTATTAGTAAGACTGATGTTATCTTTGTTGCACAGAAGAATTGAATTAAATATATCTGTAATAAATATCCAATCTAGCTATAACATATTACAACCACTTCTTACGCAGAAAAACAACCATTTCAGACATCTTGAGCCTGTAGTTACCGGTCTTTATTTTAATTTTGCTTATCCCAAATGGAAGACAGTTTTTAATGTTTAGAATGTTATTCTAAATATCCAAAATAAAAATCATGACTGGTAACAATTGGATTAAAGAAATAAAAATTGGGAGTATTTCATGAGAAAAAGGAATTATTTGTATTTTAGATTTAATAATACAAAATAAAGCCCAATACATGTGAATGGCAAATTTGGTAATGTCATGGTGGGTATCTGAAATGATGATTGTGGACAATGAAGTTTGGAGTGAAGATCTCTATTTACAATTCTTACTGTTGAGAATACGGTTTTGAAAGGGGTAAAAGCTTGTAACTTTTTAACTAGATTGTGGTTAATGCAAGTATGTGTTTGCTTTGAATATTAAAAAACACTTTCCACAAGAACAGCCCATTTTGCTCTGGGAAACACGTTCCCAAATCGTCACGAGGCCACCTGTAAAGCAGGTGCAGAAACCTCCCCCATTGTTTGAAATGGATTCGTCCATGTGACGTCATCTCTCCGGCGGGAAAATAATCCAGGTAAGTCATGGTGGAAAGAGTTTCACTGAAATGATGATTAAGGTGGATCATAAATGAACAGAAAAGTAAAAAGTTGTGTCAGGACAAAAGTCAGAGAGAAAGAGAAAAGACTGCAGAGGTTAATTAAAACAACCCAATTATCCTTCACTGTCACTGAAACACCTTCACTAACTGTTTGTGGTGATTAGTGATATCCTGCTAGCTTCTTCAGCTGTAGCATCATTAACTTTAGCTGACACCAAGTATGGAAGAAGATGAAGAAATACCTTTATTCTGGACAGCTGATTCCAAAGGCTCATTGTTATACTTATTTATTTTTTAGAAGTCAACCAGGGGTAACTCGTTTTTATCAAGGAAACAATCACTGGTAGTAGTTGTAAGATAAGATTTGGATCATAATAATTCAAATTTAAAACATCCCCCCAATATATATATTTATATACTCTATTGGTGGGAATTATTCAGAAATATCGATTATAATTTCATTTGGCATTTCATTGTAAACATTCCATGAGTTGGTGCCATATCCCAATGCTTCAACAGTGGGATCACTATTTTTAATTTTCCCTCATCTAAAAACTTTGTGGCACTATAATAACTATGCATACACAATAACTTCAATGGAAAACAACTTTAATGTAAAATTTTCCACACAAGAACATTTTAACAGTACAGAAAAAAATATAAAAAATAATAAATAAGAATAAATATATATAAAAATTAGGACATTATGAAAATATGAATGCAAAATTTGACTACCCCACCTGGTGTTTCTACATCTGAACTACTATACGCAGGGGACACGTGAAGGCAGTGTGGCCAATCTGCATAAAAACAGCTCCCAAATGAACGGCTCACAAATGCGAATCGGTTCTCATCGTTCACTTAAAGAGCCGTTCAAAAGACCAACTCGTTCGTGAATGTCACATCTACTAGCCAGTTAGCAGCAGCACAGCAAGTGCTGCACCAATCAGGTGGCTTCACTTTCCTGGGTTTTGTGTTATTGTGCTATTCTGCCTAAAATGTTCCTGTTGACATGCAGGTGGATGTACTCTCACAACAGTTCAGCAGAAATGCTTATTTATTATTACTCTTTATTATTCAGGTTGTGGTTTGCAGTGGCATTTAGTTATATTTAGAGTTGTGTCAAGTAGTTCTGATATTGTGGCCTCCAATAATGTAATATAATATAATATAGTATAATCCTGTATCAATAATGGGCGTAGTATCCGTGACGTCACCCATCTGTTTCTGAAGTGCTGTTTTGAAGCCAATCGTCAGCGGGATCCAAATTGAAAATGCTGAACTCAACCTAACGTCTGTCGAGCTAGTGTGAAGTAATGAAGAGGACTTTGAGCCTCCTAGCTAACAGCTACAGTGTTCCCGTCTGTCAATCAAGTAAGCTGTGCCTCTCATAATGGAAAACTTGTAATATTAATATCTTCGAAATTGCTGCGTTATGAAAAAATGAACCCCCGTACAGTGTGTGCTGATCAAGAAATGAGCTATCCAGACTACACTCGTAATATTTTATAATATGATATAGTATAATTAAAGCTGTTACTAATGTCAATTTAAAATTAACAGCTTTAATAAAATGTACCGTAAGGTCCACCACTAAAGATCACTATCATTGATACAAAGTGGGAACATCGATATGTTCATCTTTAATATATACAGACAGTTTTCCTTCCTTTTTTTCTTTTTAAAAAGAAAATGATTATTTTTCATTTCTGTAGGATAAAGTGATTAAATTGCCATTTTAATTTAATTATATTTTGAGTTGATCTGAAAATAAATTAATGCACTACATTGGCCGATAGTTGCTTACTTTGAGGTGTCAGCAAGATTGTCATCCAAATTATCATTATCATATGTCGTGAAAGTTTAAATCCCTTACCAACAACCTAAATATGACATGTACATAAGGTACATAAGGTAAAATGATTAGTTGTATCAGTTTAAAAAAAGAAAGCAAACAATTTCAAAACTCATCACATTCAGGATGGAGCTGGGTTTTTTCCCACATGAATTAGTGAGTCATGTCTCTGTTAAAACACTCTGTGCCTAAGTTGTGTGTACTCTTGATGAGATACAGGTGCAGAGTAGCTCTCCTGAGGATGGGGGCACATTTCATTCCCTGTAGGCAAAATAAGTCATCCTTATGGTGGAGCTGGAGAAAATGCATGGTGATCCCCAAAGTCTGAGGTGTATCCTCAGGGGAACATGAGTCTCTGTACAAAATGTCATACGAATGCGTCCTGAAGTTACTAAAAATGTCAGTCTAGACCAGTCCTATCATCCATGCCACTCATGGATTAAATTTAGAGCATCTCTATAATTTATGAACAGATTGTCATGGATTTTGTTAGTCCGGCCACGTGCCAAAGAAGTGTGTATTATATTTTTGTAGTAATCCAGTTCTCCAATTCCTAATATTAGAAGAAAAGCCTCTGAAGAACAAAATGAACAGTCTCCCTGGTTCACATGTTAATTTGTCCCTTTTTCTCAACATCTGTGGCACTCTCGCTGTAAAGTATAAATATCATATGAAACTAGAATTACTTACAAAAACAGAAGATGAATTACTTTATTTGATGTGTTGACACACACACACACACACACACACACACACACACACACACACACTGGCACACACACACAACCCCCTGTCTAATCTGTCACTCTGTCATAATTTGATCATAATCCCTAATCATAATCACAGCGTATCTTGAAAGGTGTTCTCAATCTGGAGGGGGATTATGGGATTGCGGAGCATAAGTGTGAATGAGCAATCAAAATATATTAGAGTGTTGGTGTTTATAGCGTGTGTGTGTGTGTGTGTGTTTTGGGGGGGTACATGGGGTGAATTTAATTTGGTGATGGTGGGGTACGGAGTGTGTCCTCAGACTGATTCACCCCCTGATTCTACTTTAAGCCTCATATAATAAAACGATAAACTCTGACCCGTCAGACGTGTTTGTGCACCCCGTTTCAGTCCGTCTGTAATCTTTGTCACTTTAATTTGATTTTGGAGCAGTACACGACATAAAACAAACAAGATTAGTCCAAGAGACGCAGGTCTGCCACCTCTTCGGCTTTTGTTCAACAGTGAAATTTCTTTCACGGCTGGAGGAGTGAGAGTGTCTGTCAGGCTGTCAGCGCGTTTGTTGATTCACCACTTTGTCAGGAATGGAATGTTGCAACAGCTTTCTAATGGATTTCTGTAACATGTGCTTCAAGTATTCAAGGTCCTCAGGGGATAGAGCATAACTTTGGACATCCATTGAGATTTTTGTGTAACACTACGAGAAACACTCTGCCTCTGGACATTAGAACGGCGAGCTCTCTGGGTGTTTTTAAAAGTAAACTTAATCTAGCTTTTAATGTGGAGTAATTTATTTTTAGCCCTGTACTACATTATTATTATTTTTAAAATTATTGTTATTATTATATTTATCTTTATTATTGTAATCATTGCTTTAACATTTATTTATCTTATTTAATTATTTATGTATCTATTTATTTCTTGCATTCATCTGATCACGATATCACTACCTTATTTTTAACTTTTCTTTCCACTATTACTTATTTCATTAATTTTACTGTATTGATTTGATTAGATTTTTTAGTATTTTATTTATAATCATGCCTTTTATAATTTTACCATTGCTGTTGTTTTCTGTCTCTCTGTTATTCTGTGAAGCACTTTGGGCTGCATGTTTTTATGTAAGAAAGGTGCTACATAGATAAAGTTGAGTTGAGATGAGATTAGATTATCAGAATTCTCAGTGAAATATTTTTTAACTTTATCTACAAGTGATATAAAAGTACTCTCATGTGGTTTTTACTTACTTCTGGTCATTGCTGGACACAATTTTTTGTTCTTTACTTTTTTCCTATGTTGTTGCTTCTATCTTGTTTTGTTTTGTAGTGTATTCCATACACTAAGTCCATATGGGCTGGGCACCTTTCTGGTACATGACATGATGGATGAAAATAAATGAACTCATTCATGATAATTGCTTAAAATTTTGAAAAACCAAACTTTCTGAACAAGCCCTAATAAAAATGCATATCAAAGCTAGGGTTGGTAGTCACGGAAAACTAGCATCAATTTGGAGCACTGTTTTCAAGCCAATCGTTGGCAGGAGCCATATTGGAACTCAACCAACTTAGGCTGTTTTCGAAACGGCCTGCTACATACTACCTACTAATGTAGTAGGTAGTAGGTTCTGCCTACTACATACTGCGTTTGAATTTAGTTTGTAGTATGACTGTTCTGTTCGATCTGTGTTGCAGTACGCTGGGCCAGACGTCACTAGATTTCCAGTTTCGGAAAGCGAAGGTAAACAACGGCGAAGCCGATAGAGAAACTGCTTCTTTAGCATCCACTGATGATTTTAAAAGTTATGAAGTGGTTTATATGGAATTTGATAATTTTCACAGCACCCAATAAACGGATTTCCTCCCGTCAAAAAAGAAGGAAAAAGAAAAAGCAGAACGAGCACTGTGCATTGTTGGAAATAGTACGTGAGGCAGACTGGTCTGATGCATACTGTGAAATTTTCCTGCATCAGTAGACATCTGGGGAGTTTTGGCATACTGCAGATTTTGCTCTTTTTCCCATCCTATTTACTACAGACTGAATTTTGGCCAAATCAGTACGTACTGCTAGTAAAGTACGCGGTTTCGAAAACAGCCTAAGTGTGAGGTAAAGAGGTGGGCTTTGAGTCTCCTAGCCAACAGCTATGTATTCCCGCCTGTCAGTCAAATTAGTCTTGTCCTGTGGTTTCCTGTGTTTCTGCAACAAGCCTCAAGCGGATGCTCAATGAAGTGCAGTTTATTACACTTCCACATGGGCTTCATATTTTGAGACCGGAGGTTGCTGCTTGGTTTCTACTTTTGCTTTAAGAGGCATTTTGCTCTTCACTTGTTGACACGCTTTAGAAACAGAAACATTAATTGGATGTTCTTTTAATTAAGAGTGCAGACATTGTCATCTTGAACACGTGAGCACGCACTGATGTAAGCACTGCTGTTTGTAGAAGTACAGTTTCAAAGAGTCCCTCACATAGCTCTACTCTTTAGGTTTATTTACATAAATACATCACACATGTAGACACCTTCACCTCTCCAGCATGTCTTGTCCCTCTTCCCTCTTTCTTATTCACTTTGATTTGAATTGGTTGCAGCTTCTTTGGAAACATCAGAGCTCGTCGGCGCCTTGGTCACCTTTCACCTGGAGCTGTTTGAAAAGCTGCAGCTGCTTCAGAAAGGCCGTTTACAGAGCACATATATGGTGACACAGAACCTGCCCTGTCGAACAATGTTTATGTAATATGTTTATATGTTTTGTAGTTGTATAAGGATTGGGTTTGGTGGTTGTTGTGCACTCTGAAGCTTGAAGGTCAGCTTACCTAGACGACCCTTTCATGAAGAAGCAATAGAAAATCCTACGGATGAATTGCTTTGTTGGTGGGAAAATAGCCAGTGGTGTTTCTTTTCTTCTTCTTCTTGTCTTTTTTTTAACCTGCTCCCTTGCTTTCAGTCAAGATTTTCTACTTCCACCCACTCTTGTCTTTTCACTCTTTTACGCGTGTGACTGCAACCTTTGGACAAGAAAAACTGCTTCCAGGAGATTTGATTTAAAACTCCAACGTCGAGGTCAAAGAAGCGCAATTCCCATTCAAAGTGTCATCAAATACACTGAACCCTACCCCACCCCCTGTAATCTAAGTGTGTGTGTGTGTGTGTGTGTGTGTGTGTGTGTGTGTGTGTGTGTGTGTGTGTGTGTCCCTGGGTATTTGTGTGTCCCAGCAGCATATGATTTTGAGTGGAGTAATTTAGCAGATGAGCGTGTGGCCATTGTTAGAGGGATAATCTGGCTCTTGCTGCTCAGATAGGTTAACATGCAGCAGATTAGACCAGATTACCCCAAACCACACCAGACAGGACCAGGGCTACTGCCTCCTCCCTTTCCCCTGCCCCCTTCCTTGATCCCTCTCTTCTTCCCTCTGTCTCTTTGCTTTCCTCCACCTTTCACTCAAACCAACCACTCCCATCAAACCAATCATCAAATGTATGTTCTCCAAAAGATCTTTGCACTGTCGTCCCTGCCAATGTTCTAGACCATGTCTTGAGTGCTGTCTTTGATCTAGCTATGGCTGTAGCATTGATATACTGTAGTACTATTGTCAGATGTACAGGATGGGTTATGTATATTACATGTAAAATGTATCTTTCTATATTCTTCATCTACATATTTTAATACAGCAAACATGGGGATTGTGGGATGAACATTGGACCAGCAGAGGTAGGTGAAGCCACTCCAGGTGAGGCAGTGGGCTCATACCTCACAACTCACAACAATGATGAGCTCAACTACTGTACTGATAGCTAGAAGGATTGCAAACTCCACATCGTGAAAACAAATGGTCCTAGGAAGAACTGCACAGCAATGAAACTGCTTGTTGCTTGGGGGTCTGAACACAATGGAAATTGTTACATAGGAAGACCTTCTGCACTCTGGGAGACCCCCAAAACAGACTGGGGTTTATGTACCAGTGGGACTTATATTTTATATTCTTGTATTTTACAATATATGATATTATCCTTTTGCAACATATTATGATAGCCTGCTTAACTTGTGAAATTATTTTAGATGACTGAAAAAAAAATCCAGCCAGTGACTTAAAGCTAGGGTTGGTAGTCACGGAAAACTAGCATGAATCTGAATGTAGCTTTTCCTCAGGACTCCGTCGAGCTCCCCACCCCCCTCCCCTCAGAGCTCCTCCAAAACGACGCCCTCGCTCACATGCACGAGCGCCGCTGATTCACGACCATATGATCGGGATTGATTCAAAACCGGTCCTCACCAAAACATTATCATAGTGAAAGTTAAAAACTAGTTGTACCGGTGACATGATATCAGGAGAAAAGCTATAATACTTACAATACATCTACATTTTCTGTAGGACTTACTAGATGTCATTATTTTTTTTTGCTTGTCAGAGCCCCCGTGGTGAGAGCTTTTTAGACTCTGATCCGGACTACAGTCCTGAGCAAAGCACCTCATTGGGTCAGAGGGGACAGGCCCGGGGTCGAGCAAGAGGGGCAGTAAATAGAAGCAGGGGAAGCAGAGGCAGGAGACGGGGAGTGCACGCTGAGGAAATGTACGCGCAGGAGGCAGGCAGGACAGGATTTGATTGGCTCCATAATTTGGCTCTCAAAGGCAGGGATTGGTTGGTGTTTTCCCAGGTTTACTTCGACTGTAGATATCGGGCTTTTTTTCCGCTCTTTTTTAAGAACACATTATGTATTGATTGCCACCGGGACGTAAAGATAATTTTAACCAGTATAACAAAAAGTGTATCTAAATCTGATTACCCAGCATTAAATGAAGTTAAGGTGTTAACTTAGATTCGGGAGCAGGACCACGCCTAAACCACACCCTCAATCACCTGACAAGCCTTCTTAAACGTAGCCAGCCTACTCCAACTGCTTGTCCGTGATTCTTCAACCCACCCTCCCTCACCTTACTCTACTGCACTTAACCTATTTCCTTGTCCTCTCCTACTCAACTCGTGCTCGCTCCTTCTATGCCCTGTCTACTTCCAGGTACAACCTGGGTCAAGATCAGCTCAGGATAACGCTGAGACGGAACCCCCATCCTGAGTCTCCTTCTGCTGGGCACACCACGCACAACTAATTCATTAAATGTTCAACTTATATCCTTGTGTGGCGTGGTCCTTGCTAGTGAAGTGCCACTTTACAAATATTAAATCATACTTTTTGCTTTTTTTTTTAAATTCAGAATTTGAAGAATTCAGGATTTTATGCAGAATTTTGAGAAATAATAAACATATCTAATATGCAGCAGATTATTTTAAATGCAATGGACTTTTCTAGATGTCTGTTTTTTCTCATCAAACTCAGCCACGCCACTCGTCATTTTGAATTCCCTCGCTTTTTTCACATTTGCCTGACCCGGGACAAATGGAGATGCTGTTGGACTCTATACAAGTAAGTTGTTTTTTTTCCCCATGGTATTGATCAGCTAGCTTTTATGAGAAAAATGTGTAATGTCTTAATCAATTCACTTCATAACATCGTCTTTTATATAGTGTGTCATTTATTTAACTGCATGATCATGTGGAATCACAGGCCATTAGCTGTGCATGCAGTATGCGTGTGTGTGTCCTTACATCAGGATGACGATGTGTATAGCAGCCAGACGTTCACCAGGCTCCAGCTGTTTGTATTTTTTGGCCACCGGTGTTTGTTTGTCGGGCTGCTGCTGTGTTTGTTTTGCTCAGGCTATCAATTTGAATGCCGTGAGTGGTGCGATGACACTAACAAAACACAGGATAATGATATAATTAATACCTCAACATCTGGCCTAGAAAGCAGTGTGGTGGGATTATTAGTCAAATTATCAGATTATTTTGTTTATTCATGTGTCAGGTATGTGTTTGTGCTTTTATGTCAGAGCTCATCACCCATCTGTCACATGTGGATGATTATTTGTAAGCATCTGTGTGTGTTTGTGTCACAAACCTGGTAAAATGTGTGTTTGTGTACATGAAGTCTTTCTAAAAAAACAACCCTCTCTATTCCAGATGTTTCAGCCCTCACACAGCTGGATACGCGCCTCTCCAATAAGAGCAGCAGGATTAACTTTGAGGTGTTGGGTTGCAAACCAATCAGGAGGCAGGATTAGATGCTCAGGTTCAGTTACTTGAGTACCTGTTCCGCTCAGCTTTCTGTGACAGAGGTCAACCTGTGGTCAAATGGTGACCACACACCAAACGCACTGAAAGGCAAGACTACGTCCATCTGCGGACACGCTTCCTTTCTTTGGACCAGCTTTTGTTTGATAGTTGGACCAATTTCACCTCTCAAAAATTAAACAGATTTATTTGGAGTGTTTTTTATTACTGCAGTAATATGGCCAAAATAACTTAGTGCATTGTTTTATTTGTTCAATGAAAGACAAAAGGCAACTGGTGATTTCAATCCAGAGAGAAATAATCATTTAACTTCACAAAATCAAATATTTATGGTAATCAAGGTGTTTTTAAGCCGTTTACCTGACTTTTTGAAAAATATTCTCAAGCAGATGTCAGAAAATTGCTAATCCCAAAGTACCAATAGCCTCAAGATGATGTAGTAAATCAGTTTAACATTTTCCAAAGCTAAAATTTTGTCAGACAACTCAAATTTTAGTGTCTTGAAATGTTTATTGCGGGAGCAGAACATTGTTTGTGTTTAGTGCCACGGCTCCAACCTCATGACTCCTTGCAGATTTTTTATTCAAGCAGAAATTTAAATTTAAGTGATAATATCTTCAACTAGGGATGCACCGATCCCACTTTTTAGGTCCCGATATCGGTACCTGGGCTTTGGTATCTGCCAATACCGATACTAACTAACAATCTGTTTTCCTTAATGTGAGGATAGAATCATGTTTTGGCAACTTCAGGCTCTTCTGACTTTTTAAACCAAAATAAAGTAAACATTTTTAAACTGACAGTATCATTATTCAAGAGATTATAAATGTGTACCAGCAGTTTGGTGAGTTAATCTTCATAACCAACAGATATTACAATTCAACTGTAAACCTCAGCAGTGGATAAGAGGAATTAAATATTCTAATAATAGTAAAAATGAGAAAATAAAAAATATGTCAACATAGTGTTTCCCACAGAAGTACAGTGTACCTGTGGCTGGGATTAAAATCATTGAATACATTACTCTACCCAGCTTTGCCCTTACTGTTTCCCTTCTCCGCGTCTGATAGTGTGACAATATTAATCAGCAGCACATTTTATAAAGATGCTGATGACGTATGAGATGCACATGGCTATTGTAAACACAGAAAAGCATAGAACTGAGATGAATAGATCTGACATATGGATCGGCACTATATATCGGCCCGTTGTCACCGAAATCCAATCTAGCTTTTTGAGTCCAATCTGGCCGATATCCGATACCAGTATCGGATCGGTGCATCCCTATCTTCAACCCCTTAGTTGGAGGTGTTGGATGCTGGGGAGTTGGTGGGGTAGTTCTGATTGATCCTGTTTTCCGCAAATAAAGCTGTCAGCTGTGAGCTGTCAATGCCATCCAGTCTTATAATGGTGAGGGAACTCTGTCAAAATACTTGAATGATTATGCTGCCGGACCTCCCCGATTTCCTTCTTGACAGCATTTGTTTGTTTACGTTGTTCAGATTTGCAAAGAGAACCTTTTTATTTTCTGCAGATCAGCCTGAGTTTCTATATTTTGCAATCTGTGTCTTTTTTCTTTTGATTTCTGAACTCTCCTGGACGTTCTGCAGATATTTTGATGGGAAAGAAAGCTGATAGAATTGTGTTATTTGGCAACACTCTGTAAGTAAATGCTAGCTTGCTCTTGTTCATGCACAACCATCAACTAAAACCACTACTCTTAATAGATGAAACAAAATTAAACGTAATATAAATAACATTTATTATGGATCTTCAGAGGTGCAGGTAGGATATTGTAAAAGAGATATACACAGATATTACCTTTCCAACCAAATACTTTATTGACCAACAATCTGATTCCTGATTAACCATCAGCAACTGGGTTTGCACGTACAAAAGCACCGTGCATTCCCTCTCTCCTCATCCCCATTTTCATCCCTCTCAATCTGCCACAGTTTACCCCCCCTCCTTCCTGTTTTTTGGTCACCATTGTCCCCCAGACTCTCCTGGAGCTCAGTGAGAGCACAAAAGCACAACAAAGACCCAGGAAGTGATTAGTGACTTAACGAAGAGGAGGCTTTGCAGGGAGTTAGGGGGGCTGCACGGCCTCCTCCATGAGACAGGGTGAGGGGGTTAAAGTTTCAGGGCTTAAGAGGTCAGTGTTAAGTTGTTGAGGTCAGTGGAGGGGTTAATTAGGAGCCAGTCTTTTGTTTACGGGGGATAAGGAGACGCTGAGGCGATTCACTTGGTATCCTCGCTGTGTTCCTCCAGCCACCCTGGAAGTGTCATCCACCCGCTTTTAACCAGCGCTGCTTTTCCCCCCACCTCCCTGCTAATTGTGCTTTGGCTGAAAGGAGATGTAGCTGAATTCACTTAATTGTCACCATTATGACACACTCGCCCACTTACTAGCATAACACACACACACACACACACACACACACACACACACACACACACACACACACACACACACACACACACACACACACACACACACACACACATCTTCAGGATGTCTCCCTTGAGTGTGTTAGGTGTGTCCTTGTTGCTTCAACTGGAAGAATGTCTTTTCAACTTGGAGGAGCTCTGGCCATGACTGTCGCTCAGAGACTGATTTGTGTGTTTGTCTATTGTCCTGCTTCCAAAACACACACACACAGACACACACACACACAGAAACATAATGTGCTCCTCTGGACACTGAAGCATCTCAAGAGGAGCACCTATAGAGTCCCACATAAATGTGTATTTGGGAAGAAGAAGATACTTCACTGGTACTCTAACAACCGAATGTGTTTGCAAAATACAATCAAATGAATTTCATTGTACAGTTGGTCTTTGGAGTTTGATTACTTTTAACTGTAAGAGTTATCAAAATATCAAATCAAACATTGCTATCCTGTTACATCCCCATTGAGAACCTACATTTGCTGCTCCAATCAAATGTATGTATGTTTTACAAGGAAAATCTGTGTGTGTGTAATAAAACGACAATAATTCTGTTTCTGCTGCAGCATATTTTCTTCTAATGAGTCTGAACCAAGCGGCAACTTCTGGCCACGAGAATTGAAGCCAATGCGGAAGTGTTAAAAACTGCAGTTTCTCTGGTGTCCGCTTGAGACTGGCTCTGGAAGCACCGTAAACCACATACACACACATTCAAAAAAGCCGATCTTTACAGCAGAAATAAACACGTTTACAGCCTGGGACAAAATTAAGTGTAGTCTGGATAGCTCATTTCTCGATCGGCACACACTGTACGGGAGGTGAATTTTTTCATAATGCAGCAATCTCGAAAGATATTAAGATTAAGAGTCTTCCAATGAGAGACACAGCTGACTTGATTGACAGGCGGGAACACTGTGGCTCACAGCCCGCCTCTTTACCTCACACTAGCTCGACAGAAGTTAGGTTGACTTCAGCATTTCCAATATGGCTCCCGCTGACGATTGGCTTCAAAACAGCGCTTCAGAAATAGATGGGTGGCGTCACGGTTACTACGCCCATTATTTATAGTCTATGGTCTGAATTATAACCTGCACGAACACGGTAGTAATCTCAGTGACATCCCCCATTTGTTCCTGAAAAGGTGTTATGAAGCCCAAAGATGGCGGTCACCACATCGAGTCGACTAAACATGAAACGTCGTTACTCTCACTGGTTGCACCAGTAATTCTTGTGAAAATGATTGGTATTTTTATTATTGTATGCTCAAAACGATGGTAATATGTTGTATCTAAGCTGCAGTACAGCCACCTGCCATTACCCCTCTGGTTACCTTCTACTGCCATATTGTTAAAAAGCTGTAATACCTAGATGTAAACAAGTTGAGATGACAGATGGCTGCTTATTGTCTGTCCTGGTATGGCAGTATATAGTTCTAGAAAAGGGAGATAAAGTTGTATGTAGATTGTGTCTGATTAAACTGGCTCAAAACTTCTCGACCAGGGCGCTGGTGGCCTAGCGGTCTAAGCGCTCCACTTACAGAGGCTTTAGTCTTTGTCGCACAGGTCGTTGGTTCGACTTCTGACAGTGATCATTTGCTAAATGTCTTCCCCCACTCTCTACTCCCCACGTTTCCTGTCTTTCTTCAGCTTTCCCATCATAAAAGCAAAAAAGCCCAAAAATATAACTTAAGAAAGAAAAAGAAATACTCGACCTGAGCAACGTGTAACCAGCACAGGCATGTGAACTTTAACCTTCAAGGAGGACTGAAGGCAGGGGGTGCTAGCTCTGCTAAGGTTAGCCACACTTGACAAATTACCCTCATTATGACTGTTTTTGGAGGTTATCCTTTCCATCCATTGACATCATATTGGAAAAGCAGACTCCAACTAAGTTTCAGCTTGTCTGGACTACAACAAAGAGGCCGATGTCTTGCTGCCTGGCAAACAAGTACAAGGCACCCACCAGTCGAATCAGCCACGCCCTTAATTGTGCCTCATCATACATTACTTTTACAAAACTCTTAGAAATACCTGAGTTACAAAAAAAATTCACCCTGTGTAGTTTTTACAAATAACGAGATAAGCTATAAAGACCAAAAATGTTTTTTGAACCAGGCTTTAAACTCAACTCAACTCAGCTTTATTTATAGAGCACCTTTCATACATAAGAACATGCAGCCCAAAGTGTTTCACAGAATAACAGAGACAGAAAACAACAGCAATGGTAAAATTATAAAAGGCATGATTATAAATAAAATACTTAAAAATAAAATAAAAATCAATACAGTAAAATTAATAAATTAAGTAAGAGTGGAAAGAAAAGTTTAAAATAAGGTTAAGTTAACAAGATCAGATGAACACAGGAAATAAATAGATAAATAAATAATTACATTTTATAAATAAATAAAAAAAATTATAAATAAGATAAATGAATGTTTGATGATTGAAATAATAATGATGAAAATAATAATAATAAAAAAATACAAATGAAAAACATAATGCAGTCCAGGGCTAAAAATAAACTACTCCAAATTAAAACATGTTCCATTACACTGAAACAGGACCTACTGGGGTCGCCTTGGCTTTTGAAGCTAGCCTCAAGTGGGCATTTGAGGAACTGCAGACTTGTACACTTCTATTTTCAAAACTGGAGGCTGAAGCTTGGTCAGAATACTTTCCAGGCAATGATCAATCTGGCGCTGACTCCACTAAGCATCATTTTTGCCATGTTTAAATAGTTGTCTAATAACTGTTTTCAGAAATCTGCAATTCGCTGGTGCAGTAACTACTCAGCATGCACTGTGTTTCCAGAGAAAGTTGAGTTTGCCTGCTTACAGTGCTGTGCCTATCCATTGTCCAAACAACCCATGAGACCTCTGGGCTCATATTTCTTGAAAGACATTTTTTTTGTACTGTTGTAGCATTGTTTCCTAGTCAGTTTGCAACACAGGTCCAGACCAGAGCTGGTTTGGACTGAAATCTGAAGAGGACCTCAGCTGTGGGGTGTTTCTTGTTTGTGATTCCCTACATATTTAAATGTTAACATTATCTTACAGTTCATTCAATAAAAGACGCAGGGATTACCACGTTAAGCATGAACTGTACGCCTCACCAGGGTTGAAAAACTGGTACACAACTCCACACAGTACCGTGCTGGACATCTGTCTGTTAAGGTAATTGGCATTAACCCCTTTTCAAGCTGGGTGACCCCCTTTTTCACGCCAAACACATCTGCACTGATGCTCTCAAGGCGAGTGTTTTTGTATGACAAAAGGTGAAAAGTATTCATACAAAGGTGTACTTTCACTGTTCTTTGTTCAACCTAAAGTTATGTGGTAAAAATACAATATTAATACTCATATTTCATACCCTCTACCTCTGCAGGACGTGTGCCACACTCCAAAGCATATGGCCCGGGGCCGCTGTAATGTGTTAATGCTGATTGAATACGCTGCTCTATTAGACTAATGTTAGCAGGCTGTATCTGCCTGATGCTAATCCAAGCTATAACAGAATGGAGCAGGAGCGCAGCTTATCTCTGAACTTATGGATATTAGAGAATAGAAAAGTGATTAGAAAGTGATTAGAGTGCAGGGAGACCACTTAGGGAAACATACGCTTCCAGGTCTGGGTGAGATTTCCAATCACACCGAGCACATTACTGCTATTAGTGATGAGAGAGGCTTACTGTCAGGACCACACAAGTTATGAGATTCAGCTGATCAGCGACAAAAGTGTCAGCTTGGTTAAGGTTAAGGTTCAGGATAGTTTTTCTTATAATTATACATCATGATCATAGCCTGTTTCTGTTTCTCTATTTGAGGCATCTCATGGTTGTCCAATTTCTTTGACTATTGCTATTGTTTTAATGAAGTTGAATAAAATAGCTGTTTTTGAGAAAAAAAAAGATAGCACAGATGGAAGAGTCTACCACTCCTTGAAATATCACCTTGTAATGTTTTCGGAGCCACAATAAACCTTTTTCAGTTCAACCAACTGTGTCCTCTCTGAAGGGGCTTTCTGTGTCCAGCCTGTGCAAAAAAAGAAGATAAATCCTGTTTGATTGACAGTGCTGTCATGACAACCCCGCATCAGCTGAAGACTGTCCAATCAGGAGTTAGACCCAAGGTCCCTCCCTGACTCCCAGGTGAGCTCAAGAGTCAGACCCCATCACATTTCTGTCAGTTTGTGTCAGGGGCGTCTCTTCTTCAAGCTGGCATCACCTCGTCATCCAGATGGTGTTCAGATCACCGCTCGACTTTTTCTCTGCTTCCCGTATGCTTCTGCCCCACTTTACGGATGGGACCCCTCTCCTGGCCCGCTCTAGATCACCGGGAGACCCTCCCTCCGCGTGTCCTCCTCTAGCTCTCCCTGGATTGTGTTTCTCCGCTGCTCAGATCGCCAGCGTCTGTGAGACCCTGGAGGAGACCGGAGACATCGAGCGGCTGGCCCGCTTCCTCTGGTCTCTCCCGGTGACTGCAGACGGCCGCGACTCCATCTCTGAGCACGAGTCCGTGCAGCGTGCTCGCGCCGTGGTGGCCTACCACACGGGGAGTTTCCGCGAACTGTATCACATCTTGGAGACGCACCGCTTTACGCGCGCATCGCACGGTAAACTTCAGGCGATGTGGCTTGAAGCTCATTACCGGGAGGCGGAGAAACTCCGGGGGCGGCCGCTCGGGCCGGTTGACAAGTACCGCGTGAGGAAGAAGTTCCCGTTACCGAGGACCATTTGGGACGGAGAGCAGAAGACGCACTGTTTCAAGGAGCGCACGCGGGGGCTGCTAAGAGAGTGGTACCTGCAGGACCCGTATCCCAATCCCGGGAAGAAGCGCGAGTTGGCTCACGCGACCGGACTCACGCCAACTCAGGTCGGGAACTGGTTCAAAAACCGGAGGCAGAGAGACAGGGCGGCAGCAGCCAAAAACAGGTTAGTCACTTAAACTTCAACTAAGTAGGCCATGGAGTGTGACACGGGGAAAATCACAAAGAGCGGATTGAATTCGCTCCAGTTGATTCCATGTTATCGTTTTATTGAAATCAAGGCAGTTCTCTTCTTACGAAATCTATCAGTCTCTTAATTGATCACTTACTCGTGAGGTAATTTCCTCTCCACATGCAGCCAGCGCTATGCGTAAAAGGGCCATTCATGCGTAAAAGCGCACGACCTCTCAGCTTGTAGGTTTTGTTTTCCTTGTGGCCTCTGTGTCTTCCCCTCACTTTCCCTCACTTTAATTTAGTCCAGGGTCAGTGTGTGGGTCAACGCTCCTGTTGGTGAAGGCAGAACGTGCTTGAATGGGTTCAAATTTCTCACCACACATTAAAAGTAGATTATATCAGGGATGTCAATCATCATTAACTTATTTACGATTTATTTAAGAGTTCATTTTTCTCTTTACACAAACGAAACACATTTTTTTTTAAATTGTTTTGTATCTTATTTTCACACAGATGGAGGTGAATAATTTTAACTTTTAACATCCCTTCCTTTCTAGGTTGCAGCACCACCGGATGTGTCCAAGCAGAGGAGAGTGCAGCCCAGATGAAAGCGGGGAGCAAGTAGATGGAGAAACTCTTCTTTCAGTAACAGACAGTGACTCTGACTTGGATGTCTGAGACTTAAAATCTATGACATGGACTTTCTGGGGCCTGTGTTGGTCTGTAAAGGATTACTGGAGACAGGAGGATTATGCTTTGTCTCAAAAGGCTGACAGTGTGGGTTTGTATGCACAAAATACTTCTTAAAACAGCTTCCTCACAAATATCATCCCAGCCAACCAAACAAATGATGTCAAGGTTGAATGAAGATTTATTATCACTCCTCCCCCCATCCTGAAAATAGAACATTTTTTTTCTATGCTTTTGATTAAATCATGAAAAGCTGCAGATTTAGACCACATTTTTGCTTTTTCACTTTACAACTGGATGTTGAAGCTTCACATCTGATGACCCAGCTTAGCCCATCATCAACCTCATTAAGCAGACATCAAGCCGAGGACCCCTGTTGGACTTTAACCTGTGGACCCCCACATGGAAGGACCTTTACAAACTGAAACCTTTCAGCCTTTCAGTGACATAATCATTCCTATTTTCCTCTAATTATGTGTCATTAGTTTTTTCTTTTTTTGGATGGAATTAGTAATTTTCCGAAAAGAAAGGACCCCTGGATGTCACTGCTGTAGACAATCAATACTACCAGCACTGAAGTCTACCTCCCTGTTACTCTGTCTGACTGTTTATATGTTTATTAACTTTTTTATTTCCCTCCTTTTATTTCTACGTTATTTAAAGTCCACAGAGTTCTCTGTATAGTCTGTGATTTTGTACTTTATGTCCAATTTGATGAAAAAATGTTTCAATATTTTGTATAAATAAAGCTATTTAACTTATGATTTTTAGTGTGCCTAGTATTCTTTAATGACCTTCTCGCATCCATATGTCAAAATACTGTGTGCTTGTGTGTATTATTAATAGTGCTCACCCAGAATGTTCAGTTCAATTCATTTTAAATGTTTTTAAATTAACTGAATTCGCCAAATACAAGGAATCTGCAGCATTTTAAAAGTATCATTGTTGAAAATTGTAGCTTCAAACAATAATCACAAGTAACCAGTGTAGAAATAATTTATTATTAGCAACTGAAGGTGATACAGCTGTTAATAATATCAAATGAAGCATGCTTATTCTATCAATACCTCAAAGTATATATTTTCTTGAGTTTCACTATTTCACACTTGGGTGTGTTTATATATATAAATTATGTGTTCCAGAAGCGTTTTATTAGAGCTGTAAGTTTGAATAAATTCCTCATTCTATAATACCCATATTTATCAAAGAAAAAACACAACCAACCATTGTTTTATAAAACGTTAAATGTGTTTTATAAAATGTTAAATGTGTTTTATAAGTTAAATATGAAGTAAGAAACTTGTTCTGAACATGTGTTATTTTCCATTGAGTCATGTGTTGAAATGTTGATGAAATCACAGCTGATGACTGAGATACAATAAATTTAATATTTTTGTATTCTGCAACTCATCTACAATTTAGAGACCAACTTAGATTCCACAAAGTTAGTTACCAGTCACATTCTATGTTGACCCAAAGCAGCCATAGTTCCATCATTTCTAATATTCTCATATTGAGACCGACAGGTGATTGATTTAATATCTCAAGATAACAAAGCTGATGATGTTCTGTAAAAGTCATAGTAGGTTTTAACTTTCAAGATCCCCGTCATGGCTGTAAATTCAAAGTGATAGTATTTATGTTCAGTCAAAAAACAGCAGGGACTTAAGTACAGTCAGAAGCATTGGTGGATAATGACAACTTTTTATTTAACTCCTCAGCTTAAATTTTTCAAAACATCATTATACATCAGCAGCTTTTGGTTTAATCAGTAAAACAGACTGATCATAAAAAGTAATTTTCTTAAGATTGATGAATAAATAATGAATGGTGATTAGTATGGCCCTTCTCAGCTTCTGTGCTTTTGAGATTCAGATTAATGATAGATACAGTTTAACTAACGGTGATCGTGTTCTGTTTAAGTGAACACAAGATAAGATTTTATCGGTCAACAGGGGATGGTCAAAGTTACCCAGCAGTATGTACAATTATTTCAGTTATCTCCATGTTAGCTGCATCATTATTTTAATGCTAACTTTCATGTTGCAGTTATTTTAATTCAATCATATAATGTGTATTTTTCTGAAAAAGGCCCTTCTCGTGCTGAGCCACTCTCGTCTACACAAAGAAATAGAAATCTTAAAGGTAAGGAAAACTCTTCTACTTTCTGTCACCAGCAGTGGGTGACAGATTTTCCCACAAGGAGACACCTTAACTGCCGAAACAAATTATTTTGGAGGCACAGTGGCGCCACACAGCGGTCAAAGTAAATACTGCATGTCATTGTTTTGTTTTCAATAACCAAGAGAGAGGCCCTACTCCAGACTGTTTTGGGAAGATAAGTTAATATAAGATTTACTGTATTGATCCCACATTGGGGGAAAATTATTTCGTTCCAGCAGCCTACAACACGGGACAGGGGAATACAACAACTGTAATAATAATAATAATAATAATAATAATAATGATAATGATAATGATAATGATAATCAAGAAATGATAAAGGTAAAAATAAAATAATTACAAATATTACAGATATACACACTATACACTTCTATCTTGTGAATAGATATTAAGGTAAGTTATTGCACAGATAAAATTTGAATCTCCTTTTACTCATTTTGAGTATTTTATATCTGTGCTACTTATGTTACAAACCCCCATTATAGAGTGGAGTACTTTAAACATTAATGCCCATTCAGAAGACATGTCTGCTGGTTACATGTATAAAGATATCCTTAAAATGCAAGACACATTTGTCTGTAATAACAAGCCTCTCAAAACATTAGTGTTTTACTTAAATGCAAGTCTTTAAAAAATAGTAATGAATTTTGCTAAATATCTGTTCTTATCTGTGATGTTCAGGTTATGCACTTTGAAAGAGAATCAAAAGGTAAATACATAGACTGTAATAAAGAGCAAATATTTTACAATGTAATTCCCTATATATGATTAACAGCTGTAGTCACAAATTTCTTTGAAGACTAATCTTTTACTAATAGAATACTAAGTTTTTAGAAATATATGCTTTATTTTTTCATTGTCAAAGTTTGAACTACACCACAATTAAATGTATTATTCAACAACTTACAAATTAAACGTTAATGCATAAATAATGATAAAGCAGGTATATTTTGAGGTTGAGTTGAGAAACATTGGTAGCCATTTTTGTCAATTAATGCACTGATCCTCTGATTATTATTATTATTTATTTATTTATTTATTTCAGTAAGGCAGCTTCCAGATTCCTTTGCTGGCTCTTTTGTTTTTTTCTTAGCTAATTTAATGTATTTTGAGAAAAGAGAAAGCTGAGGTGACAGTTGCCCATCATTGTTACTTGGTTGCACTAATAAAATGCTTTACATCTGTGGCTGCATTATGCTATAATACATTTTAAGCATGTGAGAGATGATTTCATAGATAGCCATAGACTGCATGTCTTTCAATGTAGACTTCCACTGAGAGGAACACATTAGACTATTTAGGAACTAAATTAGGAACTAAATTTAGACTGTCATACCAGCTTGGTCATCACTGAAAATGTCCTGGAAATGTCCTGGAAAATGATTTCTGGAAAAGAGTGGGAACCCTGATAATATTCATTTGAAGATTTAATTTCACCCTAACAGGAGTCACTACTGCTTGTGATTTATTTTGATTGAATTATAACTTGTTGCTTTAGTTTTATACTCATGTAAGATATTTTTATGTTTGACTTGTAGTCTTGGTAAAGAAATTGAATTAAATCCTTTGCTGATAAGTTTTGCAAATCTAAAAATCTAAAAAAATATTTTTTTCCCTGCTTCAGAAATACACTTCAATCAAGACGTCCGAAATCCGAGGGGAACCTGAACACAGCGTTCCATTACGTCACATCCTGGTAGCGTCATCTGTCCAACGATACGCAAGGTGAGCCAGCAGGTGGCGCAGCTTGCCTACAGGAAGGGACTGATTTCTGATGCTTAATATAGACGACATTTATTTCTCTACTTCTTTGTCAAATTAAACTAACGTCCGTAAAACACAAACAAATTAAGTGAGCAAATATCAAAGAAAATATTAAATAGTCAGAAAGACTGAAATATTGTTCCCAAAACCGGCTGATAAGGCTCCAAATATGTTTTGACATTTACACAAAGTAAAACACCTCAGTGCTTGTGTTGGTCTGAGTTAATATTGTCAATTTAAGCTAAAAAAAAATTAAAATGATGGTAACGACTGGTTAATGGTAATATTATAAGAAAATTGTTAATTTATTTATACCTGTATTTCTTTATCTTTGTGTAAAACATTGGCCACATTTTGTTTCGTTGATTCATTTAGTTTTTAAATAGAACATTAAACATCATAAGGTTAATTCAAATTCAATAGAATACCAGGGATATGATATAAGGGTTATTTAAAAATAAAAAAGGGGTTAATTGTGTAGTAAATGTTAGTCTTAAGTATACTTAAAAGGTGATATTCTGCAAAGTTTGCACCTGAAAGTGTACAGGTGGTTAATGCCAAATATATGTTTATTGACATATTTTTTACAAGATGCAAAAAAAAAAATACAGCTGGAGCCAACCCAAATGTAAACTCAGGCACAACATGTTTTACATATATGCACATACATGATTACATGTACACTGAGGCATACATGGATTCAACAGAACAGTAAATGGGAACTTTTTCAATATTTCTGAAGAATCATCACCACAATTAAGTTACTGTGTGCGCTGTAAATTGAGCTATTTTCTGATAAAATGATGCATTATAAATTGTATGAATTTACTTCGGAATACATAAACATTTAAAATATAAACAGATTAAGATGTATGTGTAGTATATCTATCACATCAATCACATCTATCTAGGTACACAAGGATGGGAAGGATGGGCCTATATATGTATATATATATGAGAGTGAGCTAGAGGTATTGGTCATGGTATATTTTAACAAGTGACATAAATAACTCTCCAAAACAAACATCACACCTCTGTTATACCAAGATATTACTCTAGTAATGTGTAATAGTGGCGTAACATTTTACTCTGTGTCTGAAGACCATATTCTAAATCTGTTAGTGTGTGTAGGCTGATTGTGACCATGCATAAGGACTGGATGATTGACTGGCTCCATTGGTTGGTCTGGCCATGACACACACACACACACACACACACACACACACACAAACACACGCAAACACACGCAAACACACGCACACACACACATACACACACACGTGCGCGCTCACTCCATGCCTGCGGGTGAATTCCATCCCCCTCTTCTTCTCATGCGCACAAAAAACACCTCTTCCATTTGCAGGCACACACTCACACACCGAACACTCTCTCTCTCTCTCTCTCTCTCTCTCTCTCTCTCTCTCTCTCTCTCTCTCTCTCTTTACAGGAGATTTACAGTGGCGTATTTGACATGGTGTTGTTGCTGTAAATGCTTTTGTTTGCATGTTGAACTCTGCTGTCCCACATGGTTGTCCTTTTCGCTGTGTGAGAGAGACCATCTTGCATTGTTTTCTACAATGTCAAAGATTAAGGTCATTGTTTGTCACACTTCCCACTCTATTAACTCTTTTTGGGGAGGATTTCACTGAAGAGGTGTTTATTTTTGGTTAATGTTAATGTTGGGAAGTTTTACTACCATAGCAGTGATTTTCCTGTAGTGGGAATCTCTTAGTAAAGAGAACTTGCTACAGTGGAGGAGGAAGTGCATCTCTGTCTCTATGTCCCCTGTATAGCAGTGAGCACATAGACGATCCTCTCTGGGCAGCCATGTCTGCCTGTGTCTCCCTGTCTCTACAGCTAGCTGGTGGTCACTCAGCCTGTATTTGGTCAGGATACGTCTTTGTTTTGTATCTCTGACACTGTACAGATATTCAGATAATTTATAATCATGGTTTAGGGTCAAATAACAATTCATTCTAGTTTGAATCTTTGTTTGGTTTCTCCAGTGTTCTAAATACAGATCTTTAGAGTGCTTCATGATGAGTTTAATTTGGCTGTGTTTTGGATCAGTGCTGACCGGAGTCTGACTGATTAGCTTCCTCACCAGCTGACTAAGTTGGTGTTTTTTCAGGGTTCAGCTCTTGGGTTTTTAGTGCTTTAAATTGAAGTGAGTCTTTTGGGCTTAAATTTAGATGTGTCCAAAATTTGATTGCACATTTCTGAATGTTTAACAGTAATGGAAATGTCCCAGTTCTGCTCGGCAGGCGTTATTTGGAGGTTATTCTGGAGGTTCTTTGAACATTTAGAATTCTTCTACAGAATTCAGTATGGAGAGCCTCTATTGGGTGTTTGTTCCATGAGCAGTGGCGGTTCTAGATCAATTTTACTGGGGGGGCCAGGCTGGGGCCAAGAGTGTTGTCAGAGGGACACATTCAACCCTGAAAAAAAGACACAGAGAACGGCGAGGACTGGCTGAGAACAAACTGGCAGAACATCAGTGCATCCCTATATACTAGACATATATACTACTGTGTGCTACATCAAAATGCAGACTGACAGCAGCTGTTTGGCTGTTTACACTCAACATGAGTCCCTTAGCGCTCTAAGGGACAAGAATCAAGTGCCCCACTCATGTGTTCCACCTGTAACATCGGTGCGATACCGAAGCCTTTTTTATTGTATAATATTATTTTGATGCGTAGGAGGGGCCACAGGGGGGCCCAGGTTCAGTTTTACAGGAGCACTGGCCCCTGTTGGCCCCTCCCCAGAACCGCCACTGCCCATGAGCCATGCTCCAGTCTACTGAGGGGGCCCCAGATCTCACTTCCATACAGAGCTATAGGTAAAATTACACTATCAAATATTTTTGTCCAGATTCAGATTGGAATGTTAATCTTGAATAATTTGGTTTTTAATGCATAGATTGCCCTCTGTGCTTTTTCGTTAAGTTAAAATTTCCTGATGCAGATATTTTCAGACCAAGGTAAATATGATTATTTGTGTGTTTAGTTTGAGTGTTAGAGAGTCTCTCTCTCTCTCTCTCTCTCTCTCTCTCTCTCTCTCTCTCTCTCTCTCTCTCTCTCACTCATCCGGCGCAGGAGCCCGGGCAGCGCTGGTGACGCGTTTTGCGCATTTCCTGCAGCTCGCGCTCACTCTCAGATTGAGGAGAGAGGGGACGGGAAACGGGGGGCGCGCACAAGGACCGACAGGAGAAAAAAAATCCGGAGCACCGTGATGTATTTGGGAAGCTCGTGAGCCCGTAAAAGACTGCATTGGGGAAGCATAAAAAAAGGCTTTGCTCACCGAGAGAACGCGCAAATATCGCGTTACCGTGAGGTCGAAGCGAGGAGATTAATCCCGGAGAGGAGCGAGCGAGGGGCTGGAAACAGAGCACCAATCCCGGATGGCTAGGCGCGGCTGCTCGCGCTCTCTCCCACCCTGACCCGGGAGAGACACACAAGGACCGTGGGGAGGCTCCGGGGCTTCCCACAAACCCCATCGGAGCCTTTTAGCCCGCTTTCCTTTTACCTCACAGACGTTTGATCCCGGCCTGGTTCCGCCAACAAGGGGAATCTGGTCTGGCGCACGAGATTGAGACCGTAAACAAACAAGGCAGACGCTCGGGTGGGAGAGGGTCCAGCAAGCGTCCTCTCTGAAGGGTGTGAGTCTGCGTTTTTAGTCCATTAGGGATCCATCAGCAGTATTGATAACGTGTGTGTGTGTGTTCAGATGTGGCTGCACAAGACTGATAGTCCAAGGAGCCAGCTGCATTATGGGATGTAGCAGGACTGTGTAGTGACCCCGCTTATTGGAAGGAAACACTCTGTGTACAGGAGCAGGAACAGGCAGACTAGCCTAAACACACATACACACACACTTACACTCATCCTTGTACACAGACACACACACACACCCCAGGACTCTGCAGCCATGCCTGTGTTCAGCGGCCTGTTGAAGGTGCGAGTGTGTGAGGCGGTGGATCTGAAGCCCACCCCATGGGCTCTGCGTCACGCTGTGGGGAAGAGCGGATCTTTCCTGCTGGACCCCTACCTGGCCCTGAATCTGGACCAGACCCGGCTTGGACAGACCGCTACCCGGACCAAGACCAACAGCCCTGCCTGGCACCAGGAGTTCTGCACCGAGGTCCGCGAGGGAAGGAGCCTGGAGCTTTCTGTGTTCCATGATGCACCCATCGGATATGATGACTTTGTGGCTAACTGCACCATCCAGTTGGAGGACCTGCTGCAGAATGGGACCAGACACTATGAAGACTGGGTATGTGTTTACTATGAGACCCTTCCAGGGTGTATATATTACCCACAGAGCACTGGGGCAGAAAACCTCAGCTCCTGAACACAGCAGGTTTGCATATAGATACATTTGCAGCATGTGCTTTTGCATGTGAGATAAAATTTGATAACAGCCCTCAGGCTCTTAAACAAACTAGCCCCCTCTTGCTGAAACATACAGTCTCTGCAACAACCCTCCTGTTTCATTTTTTATTCAGCATATTTGATGCGGTGCATACTGCACTTGCGGTTCCTTGAAGGCATTGGGCAGAAAATGCATAGTGTACATTGGAATTGGCCCATGTTATGTTCTCTCCCAGTTTCCCCACAGCCACAATAAGCGCTCATTTTGCTGAGTGTTCAACCAAAACCAAATTCTTTTTAGCATATACATCCAGAAGCAAGACATGTTTGAACGCTTCCCAGCACAAGCCCTGCATGACCAAGTGCACCTCTGGGCAGCACAGTGGCGTCCTCATGAGTAGAGGCTGTTTCTCTTCTGAGTCAGAAGCCAGACTGATAAGTCAGACGGCTGATATTATCCGCACATGAGACTATCACATCTGTATCAGTGTCACAGTTATGCTATGCACTAACTCTTCTATAACCTGAACAGTGCATCCTTGGTTGATAAAAGATTGTCACAGCTGTACCCACAGCATATCTGCATAAAAGCTCTCTGATATGCTCTGGTGTAAAAACTTTTTTTTACAGAACTTCTAACAAACTAAACAATGCTTAGGGTGATTTATAAAAGGTGTTATCATGTCATTATTAAGTAGAGTGTGCTCTGATTCCATAATTCATAATCCTCTCAGCGCTTTCTACAGCACATGTAGCAGAGCATGACAGCTGAGCAGACAGAGGTCTGCACATGAATTCGTTGACAGTGCACAATAATGATAAAGATTCTTTACTGAAGTTTAGATCAAAAGAGTTTCTAACTGGTTATGTAACAGTCTCAATTTAATAATAATGCTTCAGACTTATAAAAGCATTTTATACCTTTAGCTAAAAGAGGAATATAATGATGTTTTTGAAACCGATCCCTGGTAGGATTCTGGCGATGTGATTTATGGTAGTGATAAAGAGCCTTTGGTTACATTCCCCTGCTTCAAATGAAGCAGAAGGAGATTTTTTTTTCTGCAGTAAAACATGCATCAATATCGGTCTCAGATATCTTATATCAGTCAGGCTGCATCTATTTTATCCAGTGTTCTGATTAAAAAAAATACCTCTGCCCTTTTCCTGTATTTAAATTCTGCAGAACTGCTACTTTGCTGCCTGGAAGTCCCAAGGACGACCAAATAACAATTCTATTCTGCATGAGTCCAGCTTAGACGTATCGATTAAACACTGTACCTGCCCTGTCTACCTAATAGAGCCAAAAAATATTTGCTAAATTGGTCTCTTCTGTCACAAAGATTCTAAATTCACCTGCAATCTGTGCTATTCTCTCCGAGTGTCCGTACAGATGAATGTAAGAATAGGATTGTAAGAGAAAACTGCATTTCGAAGAAGCCCCTACGATCACTGTTACTGCCACCATTTTCATTAAACCATGAATTAAGTTGCACACATCTGCTGTCTAATTGAGTGTGAATGAATGTCTTGTTGCTGAGACTTCAATTAGGGATGCACGATTGGATTTTTGCCCATGTCCGATATCCTGATATTTTCAAACTCATTTAGGCTGGACCTGATACTGATCTATGTTACATCATTAGCCTGTGGAAGCCTGCATCTGCCACAGACACCAGAAAGCTGGTGATCAAGAGTGATGAATTCAGTGCTTTTCTTGTCCAGCTCCTTGATCTTTGGGTGGTTGCTGCCATATTTCTTAGCTTTGTGGAATGACTGAAGTAGAGGCTGCTCTGGCTTTTTTGTTCTTACTTTTCAGAAACTCTTGATAGGGATGATGGTTCTTAAAATATACAGTTTAATTGAAGGAACATTGTTTTTGCTCCTCCTCATATCACATGTACTTTACAAGCTATCTCTGTATTATTCTCCTTCATCCCTCTTTCCAATCCACACTCAGTCGAGGCAGATGTCTGTCTAACATGAGTCTGGTTCTGCTTGAGGTTTCTGCCTGTTAAAAGGATGTTTTTCCTTGCTGTGTAACTTACAGTACTGCGAGGTGCAATGCTCATGGTTGATTAAGCTAGTTAAGATTGATTCCTCTCAGTAAGAGGGGACTGGATGTTACCCTGTCTTGATGTTGGGTCTTTGTTCAAGCTGGGGTTGGTAGTCAGATTTAGATACACTTTTTGTTATACTGGTTAAAATGATCTTTATGTCCCGATGGCAATCAATACATAATGTGTTCTTAAAAAAGAGCAAAAAAAAGCTGCTATCTACAGCCGGAGTAAACCAGGGAAAACACCAACCAATCCCTGTTTTTGGAAGCCAAAATATGAAACCAATCAAATCCCGTCCTGCATGTTTGTTTGTGTTTTTGACTTTCACTGTGATAATATTTTGGTGTTTTCTTACCGCTGAGTGAGACATGAGTTGACATAATGCAAAACACAAACAAATAATGTAACATAAAGTACAGTCTAGACCTGCTCTGTTTGTAAAAGCGTGTTGAGATAACATTTGTTGTGATTTGGCGCTATATAAATAAAGATTGATTGATAAGCATTGAGTTGTGTCTATTTACGACACTTAAAAATACTCCCAAACAATCTGCATGTTGCTGCTCTTTGTTGGCACAGCTGTTATTATCTAGTCAACTTATTGGCCATCACTTTTCCTTGCCGATACCAATATTATGGCAATGATATTGTGTATCCCTAACCTCTATCAGTAAGTCAGGTCAGGTCGTTATTGTAGTCTGACTCAGAGTAATAATGTGGTCATCCCTCACTTCTTTGCAGCTATTTCTGAGCTCTTTTGGGGTTTCCTCGTATTACAATTCTGCCGCTCTCTCTTCTCGATCAGTTGCATGAGAGCTGTTGGGACTTGCATTAGATCTGATTTGGGCATCTCAGGTCCGGTGTAATCATCCTTCCTCAATTCCTCACATTCCTCTTGCCTCTTTGGGCTGAAAGAGATATTAAGTGCCCTCGCCTTTTTTCCCCTCGGTGGAATTACATTTAAACAACGATACAGATAATGTGTGGCTGCACCACAAGCTGTATCTGTGTTTACAACAGGTTTTTCCCTCGCTGCAGTCGGGTGAAGCCAGCACTCAGATCAACTGAAGTTCCTCCACATTTGTTTTGGTGCCTCGTCATCTAATTTGATTTGCGTTGGGGTTGTGATGTGAGACTGTAACATGCAGATCTGTATGTACGGAGGATAAAGAGTCGTTTGTTTCAGGTCCATCTCCAGTTTGACATGTGATGTTTTTCTGCTTCAACTTTGTTTTTGTCTCGTCTTGCTTTACATTGGAAAAAAGTCTGATGGAGGTGATCTCGGCACAAGCATTATGGGAGCTGAGAACATGCAATTTAAAGAGGCGGATGTGCTGTTTCGCTCTACCTAAAAATTACCTCATTGCTGATCATAATCCTGTGAATCTTTCAGTGATTACACTAATGTTTCCTCTTTCTATTACAGCTTAAACTATGATGATAAAGCAAAACAGAGACTGTTTGCTTGCATTCTTTGTAGTAGAATTACAATTTTTAAATGTCAAAGTTTCACACACCCTGCTCTCAGATTAGGGTTGCAAAGCAGTGGAAAATTTCGGGTAAATTTCTGGAAAGTTTCTGGTAAATTTCCATGGGAAGTTAAGCTGGGGAATTTTGGAAATATTCCAAATTGGAATCTTTCCATGGGAATTATGGGAATTAATGGTAATTTATTGGAATTAACTGAGAATTGAGGGTAATTTAATGAAAAGGTATCATATCAAAGCATAAATATGTTTTGTTATAAGCAGACATCCATCCAAAATAATACAATTAACTAGGGCTGTACGATAAATCGATTTAATCGATTAATTCGCATTTTTGGTTTCAGGCGATTTACAAAAAAATAAAATCTAGATTTTCTCCGTAACCTCCTCTGCTGCTTTTATTACTTTTTTTAGGTACAGTGTGTGGACATAGGACTATTTAGCAATGTCTTAACAGTCAGATTTTAGACTGAAACGCTGCCTTACCCCCCCCTCCCGTGAAACAACAGTGGCCTAAAATGAAAATAAGTTCCTGTGATGCATGAGAAGTATGTTTTTACCATCAAAAAAGGAATATCAGTACAATGATATTGTTTCCCATTCCTACCAAGTCTGTTCTGTCACTATGTACTGCACACTGTACCTTTAAGGGGAAATTCAGTTTGCCTTTGTTAAATTTTAATGATAAAATTAAATCAAAACTTGTTGTTAGTCATTTGTAGTTTTCTTTTTTCAGGAGAAAAACACAAAATCGATTTAAAATCGTAAATTTAGTTTTTTGTAAAAAAAATTGGGGATTTTATTCCTATGCCATATCGCCCAGTCCTACAATTAACACCGATTTATTTGTAAGTAGAACTTTATCAAGTGTTAAATGTTGTATCGAAAAATGATTTATTTCATTGAGGAACAAAAACACGAATGTGGAGTTAAATATTACTCATCCCCCCAACCTAACCCATTCAAAAATTAACAAAAATACAATCCCAACAAAGTCCCATTCAAAATGTTAAATGAAAAGAGCCCCTCTCCCTTCAAAAAAAAGTCCCATTCAACATGCAAATAAAAAAAGCATCTTCCCTCAAGCTTCTCAAGTCTAGCCTCTGCATTTTTGCTAAACCCTTTCAGGCAATGGGCTCTTCCTGGGTCTCAACAACACCCTCCATGTCCACTTCCTCAACATCCAACTCCAACTCTTCCTCTTCAGTGTCACTGTCCAGCCTTGTTGAGGACGGCTCTGCATAGATATTCAACTGTTCATGCATGGAATCTGGTTGTTTTAGTCAGGATTATGCTACAATATATTTTCCCCAACTATATTTAAGTTCCCTAATAAGAGCCAACCTTCAATTTAGTAAATTCCTCGTTTATTCCCATAAATTCCAGTTAATTCTCATGGAAAGTTTCCAACTTTGAAAGTTCCTGGAATTTTACAACCCTATCTCAGACAGGCATTCATCTTGGTGAATCGTAAAGCTTCTGTGGGTAGTTTTCAGCCTAATGAAACAGACTTCAACTAACAGTGATGCTCCTTATGACCCACAAAAGCAAACAAGACCATTAGGAAGAAGATCAATCATTTCTTTGTACTTATTTGAAATGCCTAAAACTGCTGCTGCACTCAGCAGGAACAGCCTGCTTTACATTTTCTACAGCAAATATCCACAGCCGGTGGTACTATTGACTGTTGAAAGACAGCAGGATGATTGGTGCACACACTCTTTGTATCTCCTTTTTTACACTGTCAATGCTTACATGCACTGTAATTACAAAATCAATAAAAAAGAATTGTGAAAGAAAGAAAGACAGCAGGATGAGATGTTGTCCAAAAGTGTCACCAGAAATTTAAGCAAACTAAAGCTTCCTCACAAGAGCTTTAAATCTGGAATCCACCAAGCAGTCCAGTTTAGTACGGTATGGTACAGTAAACCCTGACCTTGCTTGCGTTTTACAGCAAACTGTACCCTGGTGCTTTATGCAGGAAGCATGTTGGCTGCGTGACAGCCCTGGAACAGCTTGATTTTCATTGGGGTGTGCATGTTAACAGATTCTCAAGTGCTGAAAGTATAGAGAATTGAAAGGCTGGCCGCTTTTTCCCCGAGAGCTGGGCGCAGATCTCGGCCAAAATACACAGAAAAATGATAAGCTGAGGGCTATATTGGCTCTGTAACAGCTATGTTTATGTCACAAGCATGAAAATATAGTATGGGAGTACTTCCAAAAGAAAGAGCCAACACGTTTTCTCTATAGAGAGACGCCCCTTGTGTTCTGAAGTTTTGTCCAGGACATCTTTTATTTGGTAAAAGAAGTAACTTGCATAGTTATGTTTGCTGAAAGTAAGCTGTGTCAAGTATTAAATAACATCAGATTACAGGAAATAAACATCTCCTCCCCCCTCTTCTCCCTTAATCGACAGATTGCAGTGTTTCAAGCATCATGATATTTAATATGGACACCACGCTTCAATCTTCTCCACTGTGAGAAAAAAAAAAAGAATCGCCCTTGGTGTGCGCTGACATATTGGGCTGGTGGAGCCAAGGCATGTGCAGAAGTGATCTGACTAATGGCTCACTACAATTTCAGTGTGATGCTACTGTTCAGAGCCTGACAACTAGAATGTAGTTGGGGCTGAGTAACAACATCCAAGAGGGTCTAATTTGAGATTATTGGCTGCACTTTCTGGTATTTAGAGGAATTCATTCATGCCAAACCATCATTACTGATAAAGGATTCCTTTAAAGCCACCTTTGATACAAAATTGAGCCCATAGATAGTAAATGGGTTTACAGGCAAGGGGATTTGTAGGATGTACTGTGTGTTAGAGGCATCATTGCTGCATTTTAAGTTAACTGTAATTCCCCTCTAAACACTGTTGCTAAAGGGGCTGCATACATTTTTGGGAGATATTGTGTTGTTGATGCGACCTTTACAAGTACTATAGTCCAAAATAGTTGGATTTAGGGATGTACATTTTAAATATTTTCCGTGGTCGATTTTTGGAAATGTTAACGATCAATTATCGATTAATCAATTAAAAAAACATCATCATTCTTACGTCAAAAACAATGCCTAATACATTTTTTTTTTTACCCTAAATTATATCTTCTATAGCAGCAAAATGTATAACTGACTGTATTGAATACAGTTACATGTTTGACACTGATTATCAACGATCAGGCTCATGAAAATATTCTCAGCTGACATAATCTTATTAAGTGAAGGCTCATAATACTAACAGAAAAGTACTTCAGACTCACAGTGTTCAGTTTTCTGTCAACTCATGCTTATTGAGAAAAATAAACATGTGTATTGAGCACAACCGGGTCATAATCAGTCCAGTGGCAGAAAAGCCCAGACGGCTCTGATGTTGCTGCTCTGCAAACATAGCGTACTAGCAATTCCCACCAGTCTGTTGGCTTTGTATCCAAAGGTAGGGAAATGTCCTGTTTAAAGTTGTCAACCCTCGTGTCCATGTCGTTGTGGCTGCATTTGTGTATTGATCCTCTTTAAAAAGCGCACATGGAGACCTGACGCTCAGCCGCAGCCGCCAGCTGAGCGTCTCTGCTGTGTGCAACACCTTTAACAGCTGATTCACATCGAAACATGCTTTAAACTTAAAACACCTCCCTGATAGCTGAGTGTGCTTTGAGACCACATGATGTTTGTCCCACGTGATGGAAAATTGAAAACAAAAATGCGTGTTTCAAGTAATTTCTTAACAATCAATTAATCGATAAGTGATTAATTGCGTACATGTTTTGTTGGATTATATACTCTGTATTATAAGTTCAGTTTGTCACTTGCATGTAATGGTTTTCAGAATCTTATGCCAGTGTTGGCGATTCCATTTTTCTGCAATCCACAAGTCTCCCCTTGGGGACAGAATTTGATGTTGAAAAAGTAATGCATAACATTAAAAGTAATTGCACTGCAGAGCATATTACCACATGTTTAATATAACACCTTAACATGTCTATGATATCATGATTAAGTCATTTTTGTCCTTTAATTATTCTCCCCTCTAAATGTTTTGAAGCAAATAGACCAAAGTGTGTAAGATTATTCCGTATGTTCATTAGGAGAGCTTTAATTATCGATGTATAGTTATGTAATTGTATCAGTATACATTGGAACATAAATAGGCTCACACACTCTCTCACACACACACCTCGTCCCTCAGCCGTCCACAGTAAGGTCAGAGCATATGGATCACTCTGTTGATTGACCACATCCCATTGATCAGCCAGCCGGCTCGTCAATACATCTGCCTCACAGCGACACAGTCCCTCCCTCCTGCCCCACCGTCCTTCTCCCTTCATTCATCCATTACTCACCACTCCTGCCCCCCCCCTGTTCTCCCTCATCCTCCCATCTCCCACTTTTCTTATCGCTTACACCACCCCCCTCTCCTCCATTCATTTACCCATCATCTTCCTCTTCCTGCTGCACTTGTGTACTTAACACTCCTCTTCATCTGCTTCCTCCTGGTGCTCCTACTTTCATTCACTCCTCAGTGATGGAGGAAGGATGTGAAACAGATAAGTGTAGTAAAGTAGATGATAGGTTAATTAAGCTTTATTCATAATCAACATCTATGTTTCAGTCTACTACAGTATCTTCAACATACAGCATACTGTGTGACTCAAAATAAGGTACATTATTATACACAAGGACCAGTTGTTAAGAGATTTTTGGTAATATTCTGTCTCTTCAACTATTTGATAGATTGCGATGAAAATGGCAGTAGCAATGCAGATACTCATGGTCCCAGGGGGATAAACCCTAATGACCTTCGAGATCCCCTGACTTAGCACCTCCATGATGGATTGTGATGAAATTTGATGCTAACTCTTTGCCCTCCACTGAAATTATAATTATTTTGATGATCCTCTGACCCCTCATCAAGCGCCATCATCACTTCTACTTTTTTCATCCCACTCTGATGGCCTTCTGTTGTACATATAAGTAAGGGATAATGTATGTTTAACCACCCACTAAACATACATTATCCCGCTTATTACCCGGCTAAGCACCAAAGAAATCAAGAAATTGACACAAAATATTGATTTAAAGCTAGGGTTGGTAGTCTCGGAAAACCTGCATGAATTTGAATGTAGCTTTTCCTCATGACTCCGTCTAACCCCTCCCCTCCTCCCTCGGAGCTCCTCCAAAACGACGCCCCCCCGCTCACATGCACGAGCGCTGCTGATTCTCGACCATATGATCGTGACTGATTCAAAACCGGTCCTCACCAAAACATTATCATAGTGAAAGTTAAAAACACAAACAAACATGGCTGCTGTTAGTACTCACAACTATCATGCTAGCATTATCCAGTTGTACCGGTGACACAATATCAGGAGAAAAGTTATAACACATATATAATACTGTAACAGATCTACTGTTTGTTAAACGTGTTCAGTGTAGATGTTCTTAATTCCTACAGTGTTGACGGTCAGTGAAGGCATCAGGAGAGGTGTATAGTGTGCGAGTGGGAGAGAGGAGAGACAAGAGGAGAAGTTTTTCATTCATTCAAACATTGATTGTTGTTTTGTTGGTTGGCGTGATCACGGCTGACAGTGACCGGTTATTAAAACTCAACGTGTTCACGAATCGGCTCGTCATCACTACAGCGTTTGGACGGACGCTACAATAAATATATATTTTCTGTAGGACTTACTTAACGTCATTAATTATTCTGCTTGTTAGTGAGAGCTTTTTAGACTCTGGTCCAGACTACAGTCCTGAGTAAAGCACCTCATCAGGTCAGAGGGGACAGGCCCGAGGACGAGCGAGAGGGGCAGTAAATAGAGTCAGGGGAAGTAGAGGCAGGGGACGGGGACTCGGAGGAGTGCACGCCGGGGAAATGTATGCGCAGGAGGAGGGCAGAACGGCTGGACGGGATTTGATTGGTTTAAAATTTTGGCACCCAAAAAACGGTGATTGGTTGGTGTTTTCCCAGGTTTACTCTGGCTGTAGATAGCAGTTTTTTTCACTCTTTTTTAAGAACACATTATGTATTGATTGCCATCAGGACATAAAGATCATTTTAACCAGTATGACAAAAAGTGTATCTAAATCTGACTACCAACCCCAGCTTTAAAGACAATTTTAATGATATTATAGTGATTTATGTACAGTTATGAAAATAGTCCCTCTGAACCAACATTGTAGCGCTGCTATGGCAACTGGTTCTGATCCGCCCTCTCACACAAACAAACATCAAACTACTAAACATTTAAATTAACCGTCAAGTTAAAATATCACCATGCTCATACAATAATCATTTGAACATCTCAAATTAACTTTGTGTTACAGGAGGTGAACGGTAGCCTACATTTGCAGAAATATTTATAGCTCGCCTTATTTGTTATAATTCACATTGAGCTGAACATTTCCATTGAAAGTGACGTTAGACAAGACGAACGGGACCCCTGCTGGAATGTTCATGTTGACATCTCTGTCCTCATTCAGCTCTCTTTCTCAGGGTTTTGCCGTTGACACACCTTTAAAAATAAAGGATGCAAATGTCACAACTTTTAACATTGGTGCTATCATCACTTCTGCTCAAAGCTACTGTGTAGAAATGGGAAAATTAAAAAGGCTCTGCCGCTGTTTCCTGGATTGCTGGACAGGATGTTGCTCCACTTTTCCCTATCAGAGATAGTCGGGGTCCAGTAGCTCCTCAGGCTGCTCTCACATCTGTGCCCGCTAACTGTCTTTATTTCCCGACTCTCAAGACCAGCCTGAGAGAGGAGTTGTACAGCTGTGCTCTGTAAGCTGTGGTTAGTGTATAGTGTGTAATGTGTGGTGTGCCCCATAGTGCACACCACACATTATAAGATCAGAAGAGAGAGATCTTGTACGATCTGTCTTTTGTTATCAAGTGTGTGGTCTCTAAATGTGTGAAGGTTTGAAGAATCCTGTAATGTGTGCCAGCCATAAGACAGCCTGGTAATAAGTGCGTATATCCTAACATAGTCAGAGAATGAAAAGAGCAAAATTAAGTTGATGAAAAATCAGCAAGTTGGCGTCGGCATAGATTGTATCAGCATGCTGATGTTAGCATGTAGCTCCTTATAGCCCTACAGTGCCAGAAAATACTGAAAGACGTGAGTAAAGTTAGCCATGTTAAACTCAAAAATACGTCCTTTCAAAAGCTCAGTCAGAAATGTAAATTAATATTAGAATAAAACTAACATTACCTTACATGAAGTCATAAACGTGTATTATATGCGACACTTCTTGCCGTTCGACAGGACACTGAGGCTCGTGTACAGCTTTGCCATCACCACCCTCTCCTCCCTTCTGCCAGCTCACTCATTTAGTCTCATCTCATAATCCTTCTCTCTCATCTCAGGGCTGTTATTCCCATCCCTTCTGCTTTCTGTTCCCTTTGGTCTCCCACCACCTGCCTATGGTACATCTCCCGTGGACCCGGGCGCCATGGGCCAGGTTGCTGCTCTATGCCGCTGGTGAAATATTAACCAGGCTTTGATGCTTATTAATTGTCCCACCCAGTAATTGAGATGCTCTGTGGAGCCCCATCCCCATGGTGACAATGACAGCACATCCCCTTGGTGACAGCCTCTCACCCACAGAAACACCAGAGAGAGAGAGAGAGAGAGAGAGGGGGGGGGGATGATGGAGGGAGGGAGAAGTAGATCAGGACGTGGTTGATATTTAAGAATTTTGGAAAGTAACATTCAGGCATTCAAGGGTAAAGATATGCCAAAGTTGTATTTCTGTTCAAACTAAGATTACAATTAAAATAAAGTTTTAAACTAACAGACAAAAAAGTGTATTGGGATGACATACCTATGAATCAGATCCAGGGTCCTGGATTTTATAAGAGGAAATGTTGTGGTTTCTGCTTCTCGTCTGTGTAATACTGACCAGATTGATCTAAACTTTCAGCTTTAAAGGGGACATATCATGCTTTTTTCATCAATATATATTGGTCTAAGAGGTCCCAAAAACATGTATTTAAAGTTTATGCTCAAAAAAACACTTTGAAATCAGATTTTGGCATGCCTGAAAAGTCCTTTTCTTCATTCCTCATCAGAACACTCTGTTTTCCCTCTGACCACGCCCCCTCCGGAAGTGGATGTGCCTCGGCTCTCCAGCACGTTGATCTAATGTTTACATGTTGGCTGAATATACACGGCTGCTCAGAGATCGCGTTACTTCAACCCTCTGAATCTGATCCTGACGGAGAGGCGCCTGTAGCAGGACCTTTCTGAAGGATTGGTCATAGATTTAGTGTTTCTTGTTGTTTTATTTATCAGTATGTAGACGTGTGTCTTGGTACACAGCTACGAGCATGTAGCTATGTGGCTATGCTAACTAGCGCTAGCACTTATCCATGATAAATCATCCACTAGATCTTCAAATCTGCAGACGTGGGGAGTAAACCCTACCTCTGCCAGAAAGGCAGCGGGACCTTTTATGAAGGATTGGTCACAGATTTAGTGTTTCTTGTTGTTTTATTTGTCAGTATGTCGACGTGTGTCTTGGTACACAGCTACAGCTACAGCTACAGCTATGAACATATAGCTATGTGGCTATGCTAATTAGCGCTAGCACTTATCCATGACAAATAAAAATCATCCACTATATCTTCAAATCTGCAGACGTGGGGAGTCAAACCGACCTTTGCGTTTATTAAGAAAGCCTACAACTAGCATGCCTCCCTCCTAAGCTCCTTGTTGGCACATATTTGTGCAGGTAATGAAAAACGGGGGAGGGATTCAGTATTATTTTATACAGTCTATGGGCTGAACAAGCTCCGAGCTCTGACTCCGTGACAGACCGGATATTGTTGTTACGTAACAAAAACACGGAAGTCTGAAACGGCTCGTTTCACACACATTTACAGAAAGGTGTAGAAATCAAAACAGGGGCAGAATGGATTTTTTTCATTCTTGGGGGGTTTGTAGACATGCCAGGGACACATATTTCAGGTAAAGAACCATTAAAAAGTCAATTTTGCATGATATGTCACCTTTAATAACAATCTACTTGAAGCTGTGACTCAAAAAACAGTCAGCATTAAGGTTGAACAAGTTTCTTATATTCACCAGAAATGATAGATTTGACCTCTTTAAAAAAGCAGTATGAAAGTAGTTTTCTTCTTTGAAAAGAGCCTACATTTAAATTTTGGACATACCTGCATCATGTTGTTACCTCTGCAAATTTTTGTGCCATTAAATGACAGTAAATGACAAATAAATTAGTTTAATCTTGCAGCTCATACGGGTGAAAAAGCTCCAGAGTGAAACCCCTGTAACGTAAGTATTTACAGTGAAACTGAGACTCACCTGAAACAGATGAAACAGGCGCAGCTCAAGAGGATATCATGAACCAAGAAATCACAGCTTTTAGTTTTCAGACATATCTTGGAGGAAGAGTTTAGTTTTAATTTCGATTCTAACCGCCAGAAAATTTCAACCACAGTGGCCATATTTTAGTTAAATGATAGCTAATTAGGTTTAAGCTAGTCTAGGTCAGTTGCTCACTTCACTCATTTTGAGATGATGTGTCAACCGTGAAGAAATGAGTTAAAAACAGTCGCAGTCCAGACTTGCACTACCAGTCAAAAGTTTGGAAACACCTTCTCATTCAATGGTTTGCATTTATTTTAAGTATTTGAAACACTGTAGATTAATACCAAAGACATCAAAACTATGAAAGAACACATATGGAATTATTTAATTTACAAAAAATTGTTAAACAAACCAGAACATGTTTTATATTTTAGATTCTGTAAAGTAGCCCCCTTTTTCCTTCGTGACAGCTTTGCACACTCTTGGTATTCTCTCAGTCTGCTTCATGAAGTGGTCTCCTGGAATGGTTTCTAATTAACATGAGCCTTGTCAAGAGTTCATTTGTAGAATGACTTGCCTTCTTAATGTGTTTGAGACCATCAGTTGTGTTGTTTAGAGGTTAGTACACAATGGATAGCCCTATTTGACTACTGTTGTAATCCAGATTATGGCAAAACCAGATTATTTCATAGTTTTGATGTCTTCAGTATTAATCTACAATGTTGAAAACAATTAAAATAAATTAAAATCATTGGAGGTGTTTCAAAACTTTTGACTGGTAGTGTACTTCCAAAATAAACATTGACACATACCTAAAATTTGTAAACACAGTTTTGATTATTATTTGTCCTCCATGTAAGCTAGAATATCAATGTAATTCCTGCTGTCACTCACTATACATATTTTCTGTTACATGTTGAAATCAATGAAACATAGTGCAGGTTAGTTGTTGTGAACTGTCCTTTATATAGAGGTGAGCCACATCCCACTGTAAACAAACTGTGTCTGTACATTCCTGTGGTAACTATAGTATGCATGTTGCTGAGAAGTGCAAAGAGTGATTGCAACAACCAATAGAGTACGAACAATTACTTTGCACGTTTTTTCTAGATTATGAAATGATGTAATAGTTCTTGAAGCACTGAAGGGAAAGGGGGCATTGCAGAAATTTCACAGCAAATGATCTATGTATCTAACTTTTATAACACTTAATGAGTTATAAAATAAAAACATGAAAAAGATAGCACTGAAACTCCTCTGGGTTCAGTTTTGATGTGCAGCCACAATAAAACATTTTTGATACAATCACATGGGTTTCTGTTGGAACCATAACCGGATCATCTCTATCCTGCAAACCAAATTCTGTTTGACAAAACATCGCCTTCTCCACCGTCTGTCACAATGTAATGAGTTTTTACTGGAGGGAACAGGACCACATAAAAGAGACACTTCACATCACCCAAAACAAGCATCCCTCTTCCCATATCTGTTGTACTTTATTGTGAAAGGCCTACTTACTTTATAAATGTATTATTTGAATTGGATCTCAAGCAAGGTTTGGTACAAATTATTTGTTTTTATGATTTTGACAAATTCATTTTAAATTCGGCCCTTCTGGATGAGAAGAAGTGACATAGTTGATATGTCTTATGGAGGCTTAAACTTCAGTTTGAGCATGTAAAGCAGAAAAAGAGAAGAAGAAAATAACTTAACCTCCTGGTTTGTTGCAGCCATTGTTCAATTTAATGACACATCTTTTAAGTAATTGCTGAATCTTACTAAAAGCCTTGATTAGTGTTATAATATGCTAAGCTAGGTGGTTAAAATATTGCTATTTTTTAAGGTGTTCTGATTAAAATATTAAACAGGTAATGGACAGTTTTACCCCTACTTGTTTTAAAATGACTCTTAAAAGCAGTGCAAGGGAGCATTTAAGGGTGTGAAAGTTAATTAATGAGAGGGTTAATTTTGGAAATAGAGATACGAAAGGTGAAAAGTACTTAAAATGCACAAACAGAAAAAACTAGAGGATGCAATGTATAAGGGAAAGATTGTGATGAAGTGGGGAGAGCAGCAGATGAGGTGTAGAAATGAGCTTTGTGTACATGTAAACGTATCAGGCTGGAGGGTGAGAGCTGTGAGGCTTCTGGAGTCCGAGACGAGATGACCACACAGTGTAACGACTCCTAACAGGGACACGGACCACGTCAGATGTCAGCCATGCACTGTTTGACACTTGACATGCACACACAAATACACACACAACAACCCACATCACATTCACTCGCTCATGCTAGCAGCTGTCAGGATTCAAGGCTGAAGGATTCAAAGGCCTGCTTTTAAATATGTTCTGTAAATCATTTCTTTACATTTTTTTCAGTCTTTTTGAAATTGAAACAAGATTCTGACATTGAGTATAACAGCAATGTTTTTATGGACAGCAAACCTCTTTTCTAAGTTTCAGTTTGCCATAGCATATATTTAACCTACTTGATCTCGATTGATCATGTTTCATATTCTTATTAATCTTAGAGTAACACTTTCTAACAAATCTTTTATGACGGTGGTGACTTTTGATTAAATGCAGAGCTAGCAAGCTTAAAGTAGAAGATGCCAGCATGTCTTAACCCTCCTGTTATGTCCGTTTCTTAGGGACAGCAATAATGTTCGTGGATCAACTTGACCCGGAGCATGTTTAATTATCCACTGTGGTCTAGACCTCCTATGTTTGTAAAAGTGTCTTGAGATAACGTTTGTTGTGATTGGGCGCTACACAAATAAAGATTGAATGATTGATTGATTGATTGATTGATTGACTGGTCCAGAATTGTCAGAACTCAAAAAAATCCCAATAAACATTTTTTAATCTCATTATTAACGCCATTACTAACCATTTAAATCAATATTTAGTGCATTGGTGTTCTGTAATTCTCACAGATCATGGTTCAATGAGGATAACTCACTCATTTTTTTTTTATAATGAAAATTCATGTCAAAACTTTTAATGTACATTGGAAAGACCTAAATATAAATAAAAAAGTTTTTACAAGACAGATATTTTTTAATTTTAATTTTACATTTTTGATCATTGTTTTTTTTTATGAAGTGATGTTGATACATTAACAAGAGTCACCTCTTCTGTCACATGCTGCCCAGATTTTTATGCTGCATTTAGCTGGTTTAGAAGGCATATATTACTACAATGGAAGGAACACTAGTCTTTCATCCACTGTGACATTAGGGCCTGGGTTATGGAGTAGTGAAAGTTGCTCTACCCACTTGTCCCTCACTGTCCCAATGGATGCCAGCTTGTTTCTATTTGATCCCAGCTCCTGCAGTCAAATGGCAAGGCATTTTCATTGTATATGTTATTTACGCTAATTAAGCCAAGCAGAAAAAGTTTCATAGCGAAAAAAAACTTTTTGTATCATATTTTAGAACTTTAAAATGGGTAAATTTGACCCTATGACAGGAGGGTTAATTGCCTTATTTATATCCACTTTCTTAAATACTCCTCCATCAAACTATAAACTGATTCACAAACAGGCAGTTTTCTTGTTAGAAATTAGAGTTAGAGAAAATATTTTGAATGCACCTTTTGAATAAACTAATTGAACTCTTTGCCTTCTTAGCTGTGATGCTATAGAGCTAGCTAACATGAGTCATAGCTCAAGATTGATTAATATAATACAGCCAGATATTGACAAGTTAAACTGCCTGCAATGAAAGTAATCCATCAATATCATGTTCATCATCATGTGCATATATAGCCTTGGTTGTCCCTACTTAACCAAGATTAGTACTGATGTTTTTTAAGATGCCTGGATTCATTTTTAGCCTTTACAGTACGTTAAAGGATGAAAATGACCAATTCATATAACTATATAATTTTTTAATAATAATGACGTTATAAACTGTTAGCTAATACATATTCTATTCTCTCTCAAGACATAATGAATGCCTGTTATAGAAGCCTCGGCCATGTTGTCAATGGCCCACTTCATTCTCCTTAACCCCACACTCCATTCCCTCGCCATAGTAAGTTTAGTGACATCACAGGCTCCACCCCTTGTTGACCAGCCGGTTAAGTAGGACAGACTAGATTTAAGATCTGCTGTTGCCACCCTGATAATACTCAGTCATGCACACACACACACACACACACATACAAAGCACACAGGCATAAGCACGGTGCTTTATCCATTGATGCTGAATCAGGTCACTGTTGGGTGTGTGTGTGTGCTGGAGTGTGTTTAATGCATGTTCTCAGTAGGGGAAAGAAATGGAGGGGATATTTGAGACCCCTGGGACAGCAGGTGAAATGTCCCCATGTCTGTCCCTTCTCTGTGTTGTGCTGCTGTATGCTGCTCACCCCAGGAGTGTCTCTTTTTGTAAATCTATAGACATTTAAACTAATTCAGGTGCTCTGATGTGCCTTTTGTTTTAGCCATGGACAGAATATAGTTACAGAATAGTGTTTTTAACTCTATTAGTCTATTAGAGAGTGATCATTTTCAAGTTAATGAGCCAAAATGTTGATTATAACAAAGAAAAATTGGAAATACCTATTAAAAAAACCTCAAAATAATAACTGTAAATCATGGATATCCTCATCCATAATGAGATATTATATTCACACGGCTTCATATTGAACCTTAATATTGTTTTGGTATCAACAGACTTGTGTTTTACAGCACACAGCAACGGAAACATGTAAGCTAGTTATCCTGTTCTTTCATCTCTATTAGATTAAAATTTGGCCCATTTTACAGCCATCAGTAATGTGATGTCCGTTTTTTTTTTGTCTGTTTTCAAGAAAGGGATACTTGTTCTTTTCCTTTTGATGTTTGCACAGACAGTGTGTTTTCCCTCGTTCACTTAGCGGTGAATCTTTCCCTTGATAAACTAATCCAGCTAATTGCATCATGGGGCTGTGAGGCAGGTATTTAGTACCTAGCTTGGGGTTAACAAGTGCTAATGAGAGCTAAAAGTAAATGAGCAGTAACTGGAATCACTGAATTAAGCGTGAAAGCACATCATTGCACTGTGTAAACGTATTACCAGAAACAATGTGTTCATGTGGATCCTTAAAAAAAATCTTACATCAGAAATTTAAAATGTAAGGCCGTAAAACGTCTTAACATTTTGCATTTTTTTAACTCCTGGGAGGTCTTAGACTTTGGTTGGCACTTTTATTTCAAATGTTTTTATTAGATTTTTTCAAGCAATTACAAGTTATAGATTATGCAAACATTTGCAACCCACCCACCCCACCCCCCTGGGAGACTGGCCAACAAACCAAGAGTAGAAAGGATAATTAACCAATTACATGAGTAGATAACAGCAAAAATGATAACAAATATAATATTAGTGATAATGATAATAATAATAATAATAATATGTATACACATACATTCACACACACATAAATAAAATTAATCACAAAAGGAAACTAAGCCTTTAGACAAAATGTACTAAAATACAAAAATAAAATAACTACAATTTACTAAAAAGTCAGGATTCTGCGTGATTATAGTCAGCCGTTACAGGCTTTAAATTACAGTTCTTGTATTGTAGACGTTTTTATAATAGTCCAGGAATGGTTTCCATATTTTATGGAATTTATTAACTGAACCCTGAGTGGTGTATCTGAGATTTTCCAACTTCAAATGGCCCATTACCTCCTCAACCCAGCGGCTATGCATAGGGGAGGAGCTAGATTCCCAATTATATAGAATTAGACATCTTTCTAAAAGTGACGAGAAGGCAACAGCGTGGACCTGAGCTTGTGTGAGATTCAGATCTCTCTGAGCAACGCCAAAAAATGCCAAAGTTAGCTCTGGGTCTATAGCTCTGTCACACATGTATGAGAGTGTTTCAAAGACCTTAGCCCAGAATTGCCTCAGATTTGGGCAAGTCCAAAATGAATGGATAAGGGTCGCTGGATCTCGGTTGCTTGGTTGGCACTTTTACTGAAGTTATAAGTTTACTTGCAAGATATGAAAAACAGCTTTGAACCTGGGATATCAATCAACCTTTATTTATACTCAAGAGATCATTGAGGGGCAACCCTCATTTACAATGATATCGAGTCAGGGTAGGTAGATGCCTGTGCTGGTTACACATTCCTTTTATCTAGTGGTACATACCAGTTTAACCAGACACATCCTACATACAACTTTAAATCCTTTTCATGGATCGAAATACTGCCAAACTGTGCCACACCATGAGATACCTGCTGTCATTCATGCTTGTTTACACCAGGGTGGTAGAGCATTATTGCATTATAGCACCTCACCTACTCCTAAAGGAAAATGTCTAAAAAATAAATACAATCTGTGCAGGGCTTCCTTCTTTAGCTGGAGTCTCTATGAAGTGGGCTTTCATTTAGAGGGATCCAACAGCTCTGACCGTCCGGTCTTCAGAGGCAGCTCATCAGGCCGTCTGCCAGTCCATCTGGATATCACACACTCGTCTAAACTGTTTGTGAGCTTGAAGATGACTGAGCAGAGAGGATGGTTTTAATCGGGGATGTCCGCTCGTCCAAATCTAATTTTCTTTCTTCGGCGTGTGGACCTGTCCCTTGTTGAACGGGGTGAGGATGGGCTTTGTTGAATCTCCCAATCCTCTCTTTTCATCTCCCCCACCACCCAGCTCAGCTCCTCTTACATTATTAGCCGTCTGTGATGTTACATTAAAGATGCATGACTCTCATGCTGTCTCACTCAGCATGGGCCTCCTGTGTGCATGTGTGAGTGTGTTCAGGCCGACACGCTTGAGCTACTGACTGTTAGAAAGCAGGACAAACACACACACACACTTACACACAGGCATGGCATTGTGTGAACGCGGCCGGGCTCTCTTGAAGCCGAAATTTGTTATTTGACAGATGGATGTGGGAGGCTGTCACTGAGACTAAACGCTCCTGAGAGAGACACACAGAGCTGTCTGGTTGGACGTAGATAGCAAGCTAGATGGACGGCGAGTGGGAGGGGGTTAGCTCCACAGTATTGATATAATGCAAGCTTTGAGTGCCCTGTCTGCTTGGTTGAGTGCCTCTCTGTGGTGCTGCATATGGTGTGTGTGTGTATGTGTGGTTTCTTTTTTTCTTCCATGAATAGTGTGTGTGTTTGGAGCCTGTTTGTATGAACGCAGGAGAGTTAAGCTTGTACGTGTGTTTAATGCTAACCCCTCTCTGAAGTCCTCTTTAAAATCCCTAGACAGTCACAGAACTTCCACACACACCCTGACACTCAGTATCCTGTTTGTGTGTGTGTGTGTGTGTGTGTGTGTGTGTGTGTGTGTGTGTGTGTGTGTGTGTGTGTGTGTGTGTGTGTGTGTGTGTGTGTGTGTGTGTGTGTGTGTGTGTGTGTGTGTGTGTGTTATGGAGAGAGAGAGGGGGGTTTGTGAAGTTATCTGTCTCCCTGGCTGTATCGGTGTCTTAATTGGACTAACAAGATTAATGAGGCGAACTAGATTCTCCGGCTCTCTCTCTCCTCCCATCTTTCGCTGTCAGGGCAGGGAAACTCAGTGTGTCGGTACACAGCAGGTTAAACCCAAGTCACATGACCATCCGTTTAACAGAGGAGGTGATATGGATTAACCCTGATGTCAAAGCAAACGTGATTATCTCAGCTGAAAATGGTAAAAATACAGCGTTAGAAAATAAATCTACAACAACTCGGACGTCCGATGAATGGTTTAAACCAGTGGTGTCCAAACTTTTTTCAAAGAGGGCCACATTTGATGTTGTCTGAATACTTCAGGGCCAGTGGCTCCTATATACTGAGACTTAGGAATCATAAAAGTTATATATGAAATCTCCATTTAATAACAATTATTTAAAAACAATTTCTCAATAAATCAGTAACTAGGTAGTCCTCAGTTCTTGTAGCAACGTAAACATTAGCAGACGTTATCTTCTTCTGGAGGAAGAGGTTTTTCTTTAGGGTCGGGCAATGTGGGAAAAATATTGTCTCATTTTTTTCCCTATGGCAGGATCACGATCTGGATTTAATCACACTATTTCATGTTGTTTTTAAGACTTTTCTAACCAGCAGACAACAATTTAAGAGATAAATAATTATTGTCCTGCATTCTGAACTATTTTTTATGCATCAAATTTTGCCTTTTCTGCACAATTTCATAATTTTGATCTTGTCTTGTGTCCTCTTTTGTGTCTTCTGAACTTTTAGTGTTCATCAAGAACATTTTCACATCATGATAAAAACATTAATTTGAAAAACCTTTCACCTTTAAGAGTTCTTGTGTTTCCTCCTAATTATATTCCTGCAGAACATCCAGAGCTTTGAATTTATAAAAGTAGTCCATATGAAGCTTTTTGAGACGTTTCTGGATTGACTTTAGTTTTGTTTGTGCGCTTGAAAGAAACTGCAAATGTACAGATGATTCAGAATGTGAATAATTTCTTTGCTATAAATAACGCAATTTAAGATGGAAGCTTGGGGCCATAAATAAATGGACCTTGGGCCGCAATTGGCCCCCGGGCCGTACTTTGGACACCCCTGGTTTAAACCAATGATTCCCAACTTTTGTCCATGGTAATCTCCCCCACATTATAACACATTGTAACTTTAACCATTAATCAATGTCTTTTCTTGTATAAGCTTAATATCTTCTTTATTTTTCTAGTCAAGGTCTTTTTATTGTTTTTTTTAACAATTATACAAAGAGAAACATAAACATCAATGATGTCTCATTTTTGGAACAATGAACCCCCCCCCCCATTTCCCAATGTACCCTACTTAGTAAAGGACAAAATCAAAATAAATCGTGAGAAGACAAAGTAAAATAAATAAATAAATAAAATAAACAAAATAAACAAGATACATATATGCATACATACATATACACACAAATATATATACACATATACACATACACACATGTATGCATGTACACACATAATAAGAATATATAAATAAGTAAATAAGTAAATAAATAAATAAGAGAAATTAAATAAATAAGAGATTATCTGAAATCTTAATATCTTCTAATGTCTCTGTCTTAATATCCCACTAGAATAGGCTTACACTTATGTTCTTACCAGCATAAGTGAGGGAGAACTGATTTTATACACTGTTGAAATACAGATAAGTTCTTTATGTAAGGGATAATGTGTAGTGAGCCGGTTGGTCGTGAGAAATGAAGCCAATGTGGAAGTGCAAAGAATTGCAGTTTCTCGAGTGTCTGCTTAAAGCTGGCTGCAGAAGTAGTGGAACCCACATACACACTCGTTTAAAAAAGTAGCATTGTTACTTTTTTTTTAACTCATTATCTTTGAAGATTAGATTAGCAAGGAGGCTAATGGCCCGCCTCCACCTCTTTTCCTCGTTATGTCATCTGAAAGTTAGCTTGAGTCAGCATTTCCAATATGGCGACGGCAGACTGTAGGCTTCAAAACTCGACTTCAAAACCGATGTGTGACATCATGGAGACTACCGTTATATATCATACAGTCTATGAATCAGGGGGTGAGACAATACTTTTGGGTGAGACAGTCAATCAATCAGACTTTATTTATAAAGTGCTTTTCATACGATGACATTTTAATATAAAAGTTCTGTTCATAAAAACAACCTAAAATAGAATAAATTAAGAAAAGATCCCACCCCCAGCCCCGACCCCAAACCCACCCCACAATCCTAAGGTTAAGAACACAATATATGCAACAATAGTAATAAAAACAATACAAATAAAATAACAAAAAAATAAAATAAAAAGAAGTTGTTGAACAAACTGAGGAAACGCTCTCATGATATCTTAATGAAGAAACACTGGAGGTAAAATAAGATGTTAAAACTCAACACAGGAAATTAAAATCACCAAAATAAAATAGATTTCTAAGATAATAAAACAAGAAAATGTTAAACCATTAAAAGAAAATAAGAGGCTATACTTAAAATAATAAATAAGTACATAAATAAAGTAAAATAAAAGTGACACAAATTTGAACTAGATAATAAATAAACAAACAAATAAATAAATGAAACTGTTTAGAATAAAACTCAGTTAAAAGCGAGACTAAAAAGGTAAGTCTTGAGTTTGCTTTTAAATACTACACAATACTTCACATAGGAGTCCTGTCTCACTCTGGGTTCTATTTCTATACTCACCCACTCACTCAGACTAGAAGTACTGTATGTTGATGGATTGAACACATTGGTCAATCAAGCATTGGAAACCACATTTTTTAAGTTTGTAGCAGTATTCTCAAGCTACCCAAAGGTTGGGAAAAGCACCAACAAAAGGACCAACAAGAAAGTTTAAGTTTTCTTGTCAACAACCCAGGATAGCACCTACCAAAACATGCAGCAAACCACCAAAACATCCACAGTCTCATAGGTGTTGTATGTCCCTTTGCAGAGCTATCCTTGAGGGTTTCGCTCAGAGTTATTGATCCGATTGGTGATACTGCTACGAACAGAGAAAACCCTTGATGGAATGGAGCTCTCAGGGGCGCTCACCAGTTTTAAAAGCACGTGTTCCCCTGTAGTTGACTGTAGTTTTCACTTGTTCAGAGGCAAAGCAGAATAATTTCTGCATTTATTTGGAGTTGAATGTATGGCCAACTGATGAGTTTCATTTCAATATTGATTTCTTTCAGCAATGTTTTTGGTATCCACTGCAAGAACGCGATGAGATGTGTTTTTCTTTCCCTTCTTAATTCTCCAATATGGCTGCCATAATTGAGCCATATCCATCCCTTTATACTCACTGTATGCGATTCCGTTACAGTATTTTAAAAGCTTGCACAACGAAAAAGCAGCACTGCACCCATAGTTAAGTCTGTTGCTAGGATACATGGTTACACTGTACTGGGATGGTAACCATAGTGATATCTGCAAGGGTAAAAATCAGTGTCAGAAATTAAAATCATCCATATGTTCAGACTGAGTTAGGATCCTCCTATTATAACTCATATCTGAGTGGACATTACTCAGATATTTTTACAGGTGTGAGGTGTTTTATTACGTCAGACTTCATTCATGTTTTTATTTCTTTATTTGGTCCAGCATTTTTGCCTTTAATAGACATTAAATAATCTGAAAGAGACAAGAAATACGTGGAGCAGAGAGTGGGGGATGACAGGATGTATAGGGTCGAACAGGTGACTGCTGCGAGGAGGATAGCCTCAATACATGGGGCACATGCTCAAACTGCCAGGCCAGACTGTGCCCAGACTTAAGTAATGCTTTAATCTGTTAGGTTTATCAATGGAAGCCTTTTTGAAGAATGGTTTGGAATTTGGGGTTAGGGTTAAAACATCCTGATCATTTCTATACATTTAATACTTTCTGTTGTAGTGATAAAGAAAACTTAGAATTTACCATTTAAACTCCTAAAAAAAAAAAAGATGTGTGTCATTGGTTTCAGAGGAATGCTGTATTATTAAATAAAGCCGTAATTGTACTGCAAACAATTTTCATCCTGCCAAGATCCAGGATTGGAACTTTTGCATGTGTCAAGGCAGATGTCCGTCTAAAATGAGTCTGGTTCTGCTGGAGGTTTCTGCCTGTTAAAAGGAAGTTTGTCCTTGACGCTGTAACTTGCTAAATGCTTCAAAGTGCTCTGCTCATGGTGGATTAAGATGAGATAAGACTGAGATATGACTCTCTAACATGAGTCTGGTTCTGCTCGAGTCCTGTCTGTAAAATGGGACTGGATCTTATCCTGCCCTGATGTTGAGAATTGTTAATAATTGAACATAGAGTTTGGTCTAGATCTGCTCAGTTTGTAGAAGCGTCTTTAGATAACATTTGTTGTGATTTAGCAATATTTAAATGAAGATTGATTGATTGGTTGATGTGTCTGGATGCATATTAGGGGTCGACCGATATTGGTCTTTCAGGACCACTGCCGATTAGGAGTAGTTCCCAAGACCAAAGACTAATATTTGGAACAGATATGCACTTACATTAAAAATGAAAATCTTTAAAAATTTAGAATTTTTAATATTGCAAACACCAACAAAATACTTTGTTTAAATTACTTAAGCAATTGTTTAATCAAAACTGAACTTAAAAAAACATATAAGTATGAGGTAACACTTAACCCCACACTGTCATGTGACATCTTGCCAATCACATTGTGTTGTGTGTGGTGTGTGTGGTGGTAAAAACAGACAAAGAGGGAAAGACACATCGGCAGCAGAGCCAAAATAGCACTCTTTATCATTAACTAACTTTATTGGCCATTGGTGAAAAAATCTGATCCAGATGATTCGCCAGATGTCTAATATCGGCCCTCATGATTGGCCATGGCTGATAAACAGCCTACACACATTTTAATGGGACTATGGAGAGTGACATAGAGAAAATATAAATGCACATGAGTGGGTGTGCTAGAAACCTGTGAATAGCTTTTCAGAAAACCACACCCAAAGTACAGTGGAATGGTAACACAAACATACAAAATCACTAAAATGGTAATAACCAGTGTACATGTTTGACATGCTATACTTCACCTGTATCTGTGGGTTGTAACTGTTGATTTAAACAGGAAAATCTAGCATGAAGCCACCTCCGAGCCAAGGTGTCAAGTGGCTGTAATGTGAGAACAGTTACAGTTGTGGCCGTGATGCCACCTCAGGAGCCGTGCACTTTATCAATACCAATGCTCTCCGTTCGCTCCACTCTGTTTCAAATCACTCCGAGTCCGTCTTTCAGCTGAAATCCTCACTGAGATGCGCCGTTATGCAAGAGGCTGCATTTGGGGATTAGCACATCATTTTCAAGGGTAAGCATCAAGCATCCGCTGGTGTTTATAGGTCACAGATCCCACACTGCTGTTGTGTGTAGTATGTGAAACAAAAGGATGATATACAGTACACGCTGTAGTCTGAACAAGGACTATATGCAATGTGCAGTTACACTGTTCTTAAGGGTTCATAAAAAAAACCACAACGACAAATATTGAAGAGCAAATATTGGCTATAACTCACAATTGGATGTCTTTATTGTGAGACAGTGTTTGCAATTACCAGAATATTAACTTTGATACAGTTCAAGTCAAATCAAACTGTATCATCATCTGTTTTAATACTACAGCAACAAAAAAGGAACTCCTTGGGACTGAAGATGCGTAATTTATTCATTTTTGATTACAGAAAAAATCACTGATCACAGACCAACATGTGACTTGCTGTTAAGTAAGGGATAATGTTTGGTTAGCAGGTTTTTATGGGAAAAATAATCCCGACAAGGTGAGACAAGACCCCGATGTGAAGCAGACCCAGTTATTACCCGGCTACTAACTTAAAATACAAACATGTTGTCAAAAAGACCGGTCTTGGTCTCAAGGCCGCTTATTTAAGGTCTCAGTCTTGTCTCGGAATCGAAAGCATTTCCAATCTGTCTTGTCTCAGTCTCGGACTGGGCGGACTCTGTATTTTATATCAAGACCGTTGGAGACCACCACGGATGCACTCTGTGTCCCTGTCATTACTGTGATAAGAGAAAAAAATTTAACTTAAGGAGTCAAAAGAAAGGCAACAAAGACGAAACCAAACCTTGTTTGTTGCTGTCAATAGTATTCAAAGCAAACTTCAACAAAATAAACAGAAGTCTTTTCTTTTGTTAACTCTCATGATGATTTTTCATTATTATATGGTTTTGGTCTTGTCTCGGTCTTGCCCTGCCTTGCCCTTTACTCGGTCTCGATCCCTAAATGTCTTGGTCTTGTCTTGGTCTCGGTGCACTCTGGTCTCGAACATGTCTTGCTCTCGGTTAATGTGGTCTTCACTACAACACTAGTCACAACTTTGAACCCTGCTGCTGTCATCACCACCTCTTATGGTTTAAGTTTTTTTGTAGAGACCGGTAACGTAAAGTTTCTCTCACCTGCTCTTGAGAGAAACTAGTGTCTTGGCCCGTGAAAGCCCCTCTCGTTGTTTGCACTGACTCACAAGTTTTTAAACTTCTGTTTTCTTCTGAGGTGTCCAACATTTGACAAATTGATGCTAGCTTCCAACCATGCAAAATTTGACCAGTACTCATGGCACTGGTGGGAAAAGGAGCGATGGTGGTGCTTTGGCCTGCCGAGGATTCGTGAACACAAAACAACTCAAGGGAAAAATGCAACAATGAAACATTTTAGCATCTAAATTGGAACAAATAAAAAGAGCTACAGCTTTAAAGGCACCCTGAATTTCCTTGCTTGTGTTTTTTTTATTGTTTTCTGATTAATTTCTGATTATAAAGTGATATAAGTTTTATATATATATATATATATATATATATATATATATATATATATATATATATATATATATATATGTTCTTTGTGAAAGAAAGGGAAACATTTCTTATGTTCTATGTTAGCTACTTTTTGTTTCAGTTGATTAATCGGCTGATCATTTAAGGCCTATTAAATATTATTATCATGAAATCATACACATGTAATGAATATAAACCTTCAAACTGACTTAATTTGCGAAGCTCTTCTAAACAGGGGCCAATGAATGAAAATGCATGGATCATAATGATATAAAAATCCAGTCCAGAAGTTAACATTTTGTTTGTTTTTATCAGGAAAATTGAATATTTATCATATAAGACAAGAAAAATAAGACGTGAAGATCTGCACAGTATTTCTTTTCCTGATAGAAAATCTATTTTTGAAGATTTCATTATTATATTTTGAGTTTCAGCTGTAAGAATGCACATCATTCCTCACATAGCAGCTGTAGTTTTAGTATTTAATATGTGCCCTGTCTGTCAATACTTTCACTCCTGTGTCACTTTGTTATGATTCTGCTGCATCACCACTCTGTGTACGCCGCCTCTAATTGTTGTGTTGTTTCCCATTTGTTTCTGTGCCATCTTTGTGCCTCATGTTCAGCAATGCATGGACATGCAGTGCTCGTGTGAATGTGTGTTAGATGCTGCCTGTGTGTGTTTGTGTGTGTGTGTGTGTGTGTGTGTGTGGGTGTGTGTGTGTGTGTGTGAGTCTGACTGTTGCATAAGAGGATCTGCTCTGTCCCAGAGCTTAACTAAGGATTTAAACCTCTCTCCCTCACTCTCTCCTGCACTCTCTCTCTCTGTCTCTCTTCCTGTGTTGTCTGTCTCTCTCTGGCGCTCTCTGTTGCACTCTCTCTAATCTGTGTTCCCGCACATATATTGAAGGGAGTGATGTCATTATTTGTTGAATAAGTCTGAGCGTATGCAGATTGTATGTTTGCTCCCCTCGTAATAACTGAGTGGGAACATTTCTTTTTTGTTTTCTCTGCATAGCCTCTATTTTAATGACACCTGCTCACAAATTGAAGTCTTCACGACTTCTAAAGGCTTCCGATGGCTTATAAATATCTCTTTTAATTACTGCTAAATGAGCTAAATAAGCTAGAAGGGCACTGGCGCCTTTCAAGGCCTCTAGTGCATCTATATATAGTATGCAAATCTGCAAGTGCTGTCATCATATATGTCTGGACACATTTCTGGAACTCGAAGCATCATAGTAAAGTGCGTTAGGCAGAGCAGTGTTACTCCATCTTTCAAAATATGAAGTACCGCAACATTTGGTGTATAAGTCACAGGCTGGACTTGGCAGGCAGCGTCACTTTTGAACAGCTTTACTCCCTCATTAGGTCATAATCATGCTTTTAAAGAAAATAGTTGCATGCTTCAAGATAGTAAATCTCACTGAGTGCTGGCTTGATTGAAAAGATTCCTCAGTCTTAAGGCTGGTACACACTACAGGATAATCGGGCTGATTTTTGTCCCGATCTCCCCCTTACGATAAAAGCCAGCAAAGGCCAGATTGTCTGATGTTCGCAAACAATATCGTGTCTGATTTTCCTGTGGTGTTGGGTGTGTGGTCTGCTCTGAAGGCCTCAGAAGGAGAGATCGTGAATAATGAACATGTTCAATATTTGCGACTAGAAATCCTGTAGTGTGTGGGATGCTCCGAGAGGAGCCGAGCACGCACAGTGTGTAATGTCACTTGTACCGGAGCAAAAGCCAATCAAGACGCAAGCTGACTCAGCTGATTGACGTAAGAGGAAGTAAAAACAAACAAAAACATGGCGCCGGTGAAAACAAAAGTCTCTTGGACCTCCGAAATGGAAGACCAACTGGTTGATTTGTGGCAACAGCATGAATGTTTACGTTTCGTCCAAAACCTACCACAACAGGACGGACAAAGAGAAGAGTTTCGTCCGCCATGTTTGTTTACACCAAAGTCACGTTTTACTATGCGAGATTTGGAATATTGAGCGTGAAGAACCCGATACTCTGCTGAAGAATCGGTTAGTGTGTGGTGTGCTCAGTAGTTCACACCACACACTATAAGATCAGAAGAGAGAGATCTTATGCGATCTTGTCTTTTGTTATCATCATGTGTGTGCTCTCTAAATGTGTGAAGGTTTGAAGAATCCTGTAATGTGTGCCAGCTATAAGACAACAAGTGACCAGTGAAGAGGGTGGTGCAATGGCCACAGGCAGTCTATACCTCACAGCTACATATGTTACTGTGGGCTGGGCTGAATTAGCTTGCAGGACCACATGGTGCAAACAGATGGAACCAGAAAGGGCTGCACAGCTACAGAGAAACTGCAGGTTGTGCAGGTTGATAATGTAGTGTGGATTGTCACAAAGGAAGACACTAAATTCTCTGAGAGACCCCCAAAAACAATGTGTCATACAAACGAGTGCCACTTATTTTCTGGATTCACTGTATTTCCAAATTGGATATATTTCACAAAGTAGGCTGGAGATGTTAAGATACATGTACAGATACATAAGCTACAGTATCGGACGAATCTCAGAATCCATCGGCTATAATCGGATGATTTAGCCCCTGAGAGTGAGGGCTAAATCACTTTTCGGAGCTTCCAGCGTTGCCAGGCGATAAAGGACTTCCAGACAGAACATTCTTATCTGCATATTGCCATTGTTGACGGTCCAATTAGCAACTTGAGAAGTGAGATGGAGTCTGAGTCGAGGAGCAAGAGCGTCTAGAGCGGATTGTGAGCTGCACTTGCTCTTGCATGCAGGTATCTGTTCAGAGACATCAGTTGGAGCCAAATCCATGTTATATGACCTCCTGGCACAAGGATTTCATTATAGCTGATGCAGTTTGCCTTTTTTTGTTTTCCACAAGGACTGCTGTCCTACGTACAGCCACTTGCCACTGAACCAGGAGTGAATATTACTCCTCAGACTACGAACAGAACACTTTTGACACCAAAATATGGATCTGCACTTACAGATTCAGCTTTTTGTTTTGCAAAATCTGTAAATAGAGATGACTCCAGTACAAATAGGATACAAAATATACTGTAAAATCCAAATGCATGAGATACACTTTTAACCCCTTTTTTGTTATCCATAAAAAGGGCTGCATCCTATACACCGATCTGACAAAAGCCTGCTTTATACTTCTGTGTCGAACTAACGCCGTAGCCTGCACCATTCCAGTCTACGTAGCTCTCAATGATGCAGAAACTAACATGGGTAGCCTGACGTGCACCTCCTCCAAAATCTTAACATGCGTCAAAACGACGTTGACTCCAAGCCCTGTGATTGATCGGCAAATACGGTATAGTATTTCCTGTATTTACATCACTTCCTGAATCACCGTCCATCAGCCGTACATGTCGTCTCCTCTGATGCCACTTCTCTATTTGGCACTAGCTCTCTTAACTTCCCCGTCACTCGCCCAGCTCTGCTCTCTCTCCCTCTTGCACGCAGCAGCTTGAGGCTCAAGAACCCCAGATCCCAGTTATAAGCTTGTGCAGAGCCAGAGGCTGCAGTTTCAGGGCCACAATTTTGGGACTGCATTTCTATATCCTGTGTTTTGATGCAACAGTTATGGCTTGGGTTAGGGCTACAGGTGGACACTAAAAATATTTAGGATACACATAAAAAACGGGATTACCATAGACTGTATAAATAATGGATGTAGTATCCGTGACGTCCCCCATCTGTTCCTGAGCGCTGTTTTGAAGCCAATCAACAGCGGCAGCCATATTGGAAATGCAGAACTCAACCAGGCATAGTGTGACGTAAAGAGGCGGGGTTTGAGCCTCCTAGCTAACAGCTATGTGTTCCTGTCCAGGAGTCAAGTCAGTCATGTCCTTATTTGGGCAAAAACTTGTAATCTTAATATCTCCTGAACCGTTGCGTTAGAAGAAAATTCACCCCCGTACAGTGTGTGATAATAGAGAGATTGGCGACGTAGAGCCAAGCCGTTTTTGTACCAGGCTGTAAACATGTTTATTAATGCTGCAAAAATCGTCTTTTTTGAATTCAATGTGGTTTCCGGTGTTTCTGCAGCCAGCCTCAAGAGGATTCTCGATGAATTGCAGTTTATAACACTTCCGCATGGGCTTTATAGTTTGAGACCGAAGGTTGCAACTTGGTGATTACACATTAAAAATATGTTTCTTGGTGAGCAGAAGTTGGTACTGTCACAAACAGCAAGGGTTGTAGAATTGCAGTCCCAAAAATGTGGTCCTGACTCTGCCGTTTCTGGGTCTGCAGACACATACTTCTTTTGGAAGTCATTGTGAATACAATGATTTAAGGGCAAGTAAAGGGCATTTGAATCCTTTGGTAGTATCCACAAGTGTGGCAGGAATACCAATATGCAATCCTGAAAATATTATAAATAATTTGCTGTACTGATATTTTTGCAAAGCTCTAAAAGATCAAGTTCAAAAAAGCTCATCTGTCGGTCAGATTCAGATGCAACCTTCAGGAGGCTTCATGAAATCAGGCCAGTAGTTTTTCTGTGTTCCCGTCTTCAAACATGTAAACCAACAGCTGAGAATCACAACCTCCATGTGTTGCTGCTAATAAGAAAGATGGTGATTTAGTCGCTATTATCTATTATCTATTATATGCATTAATACCATGTATACAAAGAGTTAATGGATTCTAAAACATACCTTATTTATCTTTTTGTGCCATTCCTTCTTGTTGCAGCGGTTCTACCTCACCTTCAGTTCTTCTCCAGCAGCTACTCATTTTTTTTTGGCATCCCTTTACACCACCTGTGAGTAAAGCGAAAAATATCAATTCCTCTTGTTGTACAGTCTGCTTACACAGAGAGGAGTGGGCTCGCTGGTGATCTAAAAATAAGAGGTTTGGATGAATCTCCACTCGCTTTACTTTGTCCAACATGCAGGGCTGCAGATTTGTTGGCTGCAAACTCTTCGCAGCTCAGGAACATTTTGTCAGGGACGCTAGTTTGAGCGCTTTACGTGCCAGTACAATACTTTATTTGGAATTAGTTATTTTTGTGTAGTACGCAGCATGAATTTTTTTTATTGCTCTGCTTTTTTAAATGTCCACTTTGATCATTTGCAGAAAGTTAATGTTTCACCTTGGTAATCTCTGTATGAAAATGACTCTGCTGCACACACTGGGTGGTCACTGTTATCATCACTAGAGCAGGAAAGGACTCAGGGAAAAACCGGTCAGTTGGTCAATTCACCAGTTGGATGATTACAACATAGACTAAGATAAGCTGTCTGTTTTGATAAGAGCCATATTAAGAAACTTTATGATTTTTTTAGTCAAAATCTTTTTATTGAGATACAAACAAGGTATACATGAAGCGCAGTGCTGATCGGTCACTGATATTTGAGGATGTTATAAATAAATACCAAACGCAGTTAGCAGTCACATCTACATGGGAAAAGTGAGAGAAATGCGCAAAGGGAAAGAAAAAAAAAAAAGAACCATTAACTGCACATGGTGAGTAAGTGAAGCAAAGAAAGAAAGTAAAGAAAATATTAGGGATGCACAGATCCGATCCTGGTATCGGCTAGATCGGACTCAAAAAGCTAGATCGGATATCGGTGACAAGGGGCCCATATATAGTGCCGATCCATATGGCAGATCTATTCATCTCAGTTCAATGCTTTTCTGTGTTTACAACAGCCATGTGCGTCTCCTACGTCATCACCGCCGGCCAGTCTGTGCATTTTTGCCCCGTGGAGCATGATGGAAGATAACTACAGAGGCTCTGCAGTTTAGGTGCATGTCACGCTTCTTTTGCTAACAACTCTGCCGGAAACTTGCAACATGTGCAGCGCTAATGTTTCGATGGATGGCAGTCGTGCTGAAAAATATAATGGAAGCCCAAAGGAGGAGGTTAACATCAGCTGTAGCGTACTGCAAAGAAGGAAGACACCTTCTATTAATGGATTCAAAAGTGTGAAAAAACGGACAGGTTATTGGATTTAATTGTTCTGGATCCTTGAAATTAAGGGATTCCAGCCTCTGGTTTAGCACTTGGAACCCAGGTACAGTTCACCATCAAATCAGAAAAGCCTGAAGTTGCCAAAACATGATTCTATCTTCACATTAAGGAATAGAGATTGTTAAATCAATACCAGGATCGGATCGGCTAGTAGTGGTATCGGCAGATACCAAAGCCCAGGTATTGATATCGGGACCTAAAAAGTGCAATCGGTGCATCCCTAGAAAATATCAAGATAAAAAAAAGCAAAAGAAAAACAATAAAAAAAACAACAACCATTATAAAACAATCCCTACCCTGTCACTGCCAGTGATGACATTAAATACTTTTCCCAGTCCCATTAAAGACAAAGTTGTACATCTGGAAGAGAGAGATGATGAAGCTGCATCTGAATCATGGTTTTAAAAGTTGTGTGCAGAGTTCAGAAAGGGTCCCCAAATTTCAATAAACTGTGCATTTGAATGTTGGAGTGAGAATCTTATTTTCTCTAGCTTTAAGCAAGCCATAATAATAAACTTTATTATTAAATAAACTTTATTGCAAACATACTGACAGATATTGCAGACAGACTTGAAGAGGCTGCGGTGGCTGAAATAAACAAAATAGCATGCAATATGACAAAAAGAAAGAACCATGTTAATCTTGGACCTTAATCCCAACATGGTTAACATCCTAACCCTGACAGCTTGAGTAAAAATGTGTTATTTTAGACGCAAATGCACAAAAAAAACCCCACCACAATCAGCTGGACTTTGTTCCTACAAATAGACTGAACTCTTTCTTGTGAAAGCAAGATCTGCAAAACACCAGACGGCCGTCTCTTCCTCAGCAAAACAAGTTGAGCCAATTCAGCAGCATCAGCTCCCCTGAGGGATATGTCATATTTGTTGAGAAGCAGCTAGCTCCACCTGCCTAATCTGTACAATGAGATCAGATCACAGAGGCAGATAAGGCTATGAGAAGGCCTTTGAGGTGCTGTGTGTGAATGCACACCTCTGGTGTAAGAAATCACTTAATAGTGTATCATTTAGTGTAGTCTGAGGTAACGGGGTCTACAGTAGTTAAAAATAGGAATTATACAGTTAGAGGATAGTGATTGTTAAGAAGGATAGTGATTGTTAATGCTGATAATGGTGTAGCTGGTAGGGAGGAGTGGTTTAGTAATGAACATAATTACCTCTTATTTGTGCACTGGTGCGTTTTGCTGGAGGAACGCTGCCTTCCTGCTCTCACTGTTCAGCTGTGTGTTATTCCTCACTAAATCACTCTCTGTCTGTGTCTTTGCAGATTGACTTGGAGCCAGAGGGGAAGGTGTACGTGGTCATCGATCTGTCCGGATCCTCCACTGAAGGTAAAACTACAACAACGCACTGTTTTACTGGGCAAAGGAAGAAATAAATAACCAAGATAGTCAATGGTTTGAAAGGATTCATCTTCTATTTGCTGATCTTCGTTTACAAGCTGACTAAATACTATGGACGCAACGATATATCGCAAATTGGTGAAAACATCAACAATATAATTTGTAACGGGATATTATTTTAAACAGTAGAAGGCGCTATCTGCATTATACTCCACTTGTTCAACATCATTAAGTCTCTTGCTCTGCTCTCTCGTCACTCGCTGAGTGGAGGTGTTTGAAGGTTAAAGCATGTTTCGATGTGAATCAGCTGACGGCACACAGAGGAGACGCTCAGCTGGGGGCTGCGGCTGAGTGACAGGTCTCCACAAGCGCTTTTTTTCTCGGCTGCTGGACTGATTTTCCCGGTTTCGCTCCCAGCTGACACAGGACCGCGCTGGCATGCTTATTTTTCTCAATAAGAACGTGTAGACAGACTAGACAACTGGACCCTGTGAGTCTAAAATATGATCCTGTTTTAATGATACTTACACGTGGGAATCGTTCACTTTCAATTTCTCTATAATTGTTCTGAAATTTTCAAGCAAGGTATTTTTGTGCGGCCATTTTTTATTTTTTTTGCAAGGTACTGGAAAAAAGTGTGCAGTGGTTTTATTTGAGTTACAACACACCTTAAAAATGAAAAAGGATTACCTTGTTTACAAAGGCGCGGCAGGGCTTCTTAGAAGTTTACTTTCAAGTCAATTCGTGATGAGATACATACTTCAACACTTTTTACAAAGCTTCCTCCCTGGAGCGAGCCAGCCAGAGCAGCCAGTCCGGATAGCAAACACTCTCACTCATGTCCTGCTTAACATCTCAAGAGCATCTCAGTACATGTGGACAAAGGGTGCCTGTATTAGTGGGGTTGATCCACCGACAGCCTCAGACTTATTTATTAACTAACAATAGTAATGTCAATGTACTGTAATATAAACAGGCGATATGTACAGATATAAATATATATATATATATTTTTTGGGACATTCAGACGTGGAACTTTTGTCATGATCACTTAAAATAACTCTGTCACAGTCACCACCAACTTTCATTAGAAGTCAAAATTTCACTTAAACTCTGGGTAGCTGTTCGCGCCGGTGTTTTTGAAATAGAGGTCCTTTGCCTTGAGTTTCATTTGCATAGAAATGAGCCAATTTTGCCCCAAATAAATGCATTGTGACTCGCTTACATACGCACAAACAACACCAGTGCTAAGAGACAGCATTTGTTCTTCAGTTCTTCTCTTCACTTTGAACCAATGTCTATTTTTGTGTCTCATTAACAGATTTGTCGGTTGCAAAAGCTGCCTCAGCGTCAATTTACACTCATGACACCAACAGGAAGTGCACATTTAGGTGTTTGCCTTTAAGGTTTGAAAGCTTTAAAGCAGAAAGCCTTGAATGCAAACTTAATGTTGACAAATGTTGGTCTATCACAGCACACCACTACTAGCCAATCACGGCGCAGGAGTGAGGAAGAGGGCGGAGCTCTCACTGAGCAAAATGTACATTGTGGAGATTGGAGTAAACAAACTTTAGCTCTTCCTGTTTTCCTAGAAAGTTACCACAAAAAAAGAACAGAACTTTCACTTTCATTTTCTTTCTCCTCCCCCTCTTTCTGTATTTGTTTGCATAAACACACCTGGAAACACCCAGAATATCTCTTATCAATTAGCACAGCCTCACGCTCACACACACGGCTGCTGTCTGATAAGAGTGGATTTCACCTGCACCTGTGTTTCTTCACACCTGCTTATAAATAGACCAGGCTGTCTGCCTTCTAGTGCAAGTGGAAATGAATATACAGTGTGTGTGTGTGTGTGTGTGTGTGTGTGTGTGTGTGTGTGTGTGTGTGTGTGTGTGTGTGTGTGTGTGTGTGTGTGTGTGTGTGTGTATGTGTATGTGTGTGAGGGTGGAAGTAGAAGTAGATCCCAAGCAGTATATCACAGAGTATATTTCCTCTATGTAAAGACGGATAAAGAGAGCAGCAGAGATTGAAGAGAGAGGGAGTAGATTCTTAAAATAGGTGAGATTGAGCCACGGATTACACACACACATACACACACACACACACATATGCAGACTCAGGCGTCCGTGTCCTGCCCTCCTCATCGATGATTGGACACTCAGTTGTGACCTCACGACCCCTTCCCCGCCCACTCCTGAACTTCCTCCCCGGGTTCAGCTGGCTCGAGTGCTCGTTGCGTTAATATATGCTGATAAAAACAAACGGTGTGTGCGTGTTTGTGTGTGTTTGTGCATGTTTGTGTGTGTGCTGATAGGAGGGATAGAGAGATGGAGGGTGAGAACTAGAGGAAGAGGTGGTATTTTTAGCAGATTTATTTTTTTTTTCCCCTGGTGCAATCTGTTCTCTGCAGCTTCGGAGGCTGAGAGGAGTCGTACTTTTCCTGTTTTCTCTCCTCTTTCCTCCTCTCCGTCCTCATGCATCTGTCGGTCTCAGGAGGAGAACCACGATAATCTGACCTAATCTGACCATCTGCGCACCCGCTCTCTGCGTTTCTGGATTCTCCTTCATCCTTTTCTATGTCTTTTGTTTATTTTTGTTGAACATTCCTGGAATTTAGAAGATAAACCTGATGATGATTGAGCACTTTAAATGGGTAGAATAACATTTTGCGGCCTGTGATATTACAACACAGTCAGTCAAAGGAAAAAACATATATTCAAAGCACTTATAAATAGATTTTTGCATACCAAAAATAATTTAATTCTTCACGGTTTAAACAACTTCGTTGTCCCCAGTATTCATTCCTCTCCTCTTTTTAAATCCAAAGAGTGAAAGTAATTTTCCATGCTGAGATAAAAGCTGATTTTGTTCATAGGAAAGTAAATATTAAAGCTGGTTCTGTAGAAGAACATTGTGTGGCAGCAGTAACCTCTTAGTGGTAGTTCCTGAAAAAATTTCCAAACCAAAGTCTATGAAAACACCTTAACAGGAAGAAAGACAGACAACTAACTAACAAAGCTTCATTAACCCTGGATACTCTAGAGCAGGGGTTCCCAAACTTTTCAGCCCACGACCCCCAAAATATTGGTGCCAAAGACTTGCGACCCCCACTGTCCCCCAAAGCGATTTAATGTGGCTTCATTTATCTGATCTGCAGAAAATGAGCCTACCTATATGAGCATGTTTATGAATTAACCTGCTGCTACTGATGATTTTGATAATTCACTGTTCACTAACCCTAAACTAAGGAGTCATCTGGCAAAAAGAAAGGCAGAAACTCATCACATTTTCTATTTTCAAGGTTTTATTTCAAATGTAGCCACTATTTTTGTCAATATTTTTTACTATAAAGGGTAAAATGTACTATTTTTAGATAACTCAAAAAAAAATAATTCTGGATGCCATCTCACGACCCCCCATTTGTGTCTAGCGACCCTCAAGGGGGTCCTGACCCACACTTTGGGAACCCCTGCTCTAGAGCAAACAACAAATCTTAATGAAACGCTCCTTAAAAGACAGTGCTACTATTTAATCTCCCATGTACCATCCCACACAAGCCCCCATTTGTTACCACCAGGCTCAAGGCTGGTAACAAGGAAGGAGGCCACACACCGATAAAGCAGTCAAAGTATTATTTATTTCACTGAAATAATCAAACTCATCAAATAACTAATGTTATAAATCAATATGAGAATAATCGGTCATGTCTGAAATTTGTGGATGAGTGAGAGTGTTGTTTGATGGTTGCTCATTCAAATTTGAAGTACAGTTAACAGACTACTATGAAGCTAAATCAGGGCCAAAAGTTTTGATCATTTGAAAGAAACAAATTAAAACTAAAAGTTCAAGTTTTGAGCTTTAACTTTAAAAAATACATCAATGTATTCAAAATAAAAATATGTATATGAAAAGCTTTTTTGAATATAATTTTGATTCCATTCTGAAATTCTTTTGAATAAATTATTTATCTTCAATTTTCATTTTCATATATATTTTAATATTTTAGGTCTTATTTTCTTCAGTTGCAGATTTTATGTTTCAGTTTCAGACACAGATTTTTACAGTTTCAAATCATTTTTTTCACTTTCGGATTGTATTTTTTTTGCAGTTTCAGACTTTTGGCCCTGATCTGGCGTGGGGGGCGTAGCATCATGAATGACAGCATAACAAAGAAGGCTTAGAACCTTCCTCAATCATGTTGCCTTCAGGAAACGTAGGTACCGAAAGAACTATGACTCTTTACTTTCTATACACCATATTCACGGATTGGCAGAGAAAAAACGGACGATGATCAAAACTTTTGGCCCTGATTTAGCTCCATAGATGACAAGCTCCTCTCCTCCAGGCACAGGTTACATTTCATCAGGATGTTGCCTTTTCTCTTTCGTCTACAAAGTCAAAATAATCTGAATATTTTCATGAAGTAAACGCTGTCTGCGCTGTCGTCTCACTCAAGCACTAGCTGAATTAGCTAGCTAGGTTTACCTTCCGCTGGTATGGAGCCACCTGCCATGAAGATGGAGGGACACAGAAATGGTTCTGATGCTTCGGGTCAGCTTGCAGCCATATTTGAAATAAATAAACACAAGGTGCTTCTGCTCTAAAGGGAAAGGTGCTCAGCAAAATAACCCCCAATCCATTACGCCTTCATCCTAATATTTTTGCTCCACTTTGAGTTGTCACCCACAACCCAAACATGGGCAGCGGGAGCCTGTACATCACCCGGGTTATCAAGTGGGCACCTTTTCTTTCCTGGTGTTTCTTCAAGTTAAGCCCACGACACCTTGAGGAATCTCAGCGGAACCAACCCCCTCCATGCTAGCTCACACCTCCCACTATATCCACACTCCAAAATAAAGAAGAAAAGAGATATAACAGAGAGAAAAGTACACTGAGAGAGAGAACACGGAAGGCAGAGCTGGAGAGAGAAACCTGTTAGCATCCAGCCTAACCCTTGTCAGGTTAGACTGGACGCTCTACCTTCCTCTACTCCTTCATTCTCATGAAGAACAAGAGAAGGGACGCAGAGAAAGTGTCTTTAAAGAGATGTAAGAGCCAGGGAGAGAAGCTCACCCCTACTGGGTTAAACTCTACGCTCTACCTCCCTTTACTCTTCCATTTGTATGAAGGAAGGCAGAGCCGAGGTGAGAAGGTGCTGTGTCAGGCTGTTCACAGACAGAAATCATCAGCGAGTCTGTTTTACTTTTTCCAAAATCTTTGGTACAAAAATGTTGATTAGGATTCAAAGATCCATTTATTTCTAAATATAAAATATACACTCATCAAACATAGGAAGGAAATGCTGTTCCCCTCAAGTCAGGCACACTTGATGGACACAAGGAAGCAAAAAGAGACCCACCTAAAATGCCCATCCAAAAACAAGAAAAATATTTCAAGGTACTTTTGCCTTGAAATAAGCAAAACAATCTTGGTAAGATTTCTTAAAATGAGACGTAATATATAGAAAACTGTGATCTTAAAATTAGCAGGGAAAACAAATTTTAAGCAATATTTAAGTATTTAAAATCTTAGTGTCTCAGAATAAGACAGGAATATTTATAATTATTATTTTTTAACTCGAAAAAGATTTTTGCACTAATAGATTTCATGTCAACTTCTTCATTTGAGATGTATTCACCTTAATTTGAGTTGTATTATAGCGACACTTCTCTAGGTTTAAGACCATCTTGTATTTGAAATAAGCTTCCATCCATCCATCCATCCATTTTCTTCCGCTTATCCGGGGTCGGGTCGCGGGGGTAGCAGTCCAAGCAAATTGACCCAGACATCCCTCTCCCTGGCGACACTTTCCAGCTCCTCCTGGGGAATCCCGAGGTGTTCCAAGACCAGGCGGGAGATATAATCCCTCCACCGCGTTCTGGGTCTACCCCGGGGCCTTCTCCCAGTTGGACGTGCCCGGAACACCTCTAAAGGGAGGCGTCCGGGAGGCATCCTTATCAGATGCCCGAACCACCTCAGCTGACTCCTTTCGACGCGGAGGAGCAGCGGCTCTACTCCGAGCTCCCTCCGGATGTCCGAGCTCCTGACCCTATCTCTAAGGCCGAGCCCAGACACCCTTCGCAGGAAACTCATTTCAACCACTTGTATCCGCGATCTTATCCTTTCGGTCATGACCCACAGCTCATGACCATAGGTGAGGGTTGGAACGTAGACCGACTGGTAAATCGAAAGCTTTACCTTCCGGCTCAGCTCCCTCTTCACCACAATGGTCCAATACAACGTCCGCATCACTGCTGACACCGCACCAATCAGCCTGTGGATCTCACGCTCCATTTTACCCCCACTCGCGAACAAGACCCCGAGATACTTAAACTCCCCCACTTGGAGCAAAGTCTCACTCCACACCGAGAGAGAGCAATCCACCGTTTTCCGGCAGAGAACCATGGCCTCAGACTTGAAATAAGCTTACAAAGTTTAATTTGAGCATTTTGATATATAATGTCTTCTCATAGTGAGCTGGATATACTAATATTCAGTCATGTTGTTTTTAGGATAAGCCAGCTGTGCTCAAAAGTAGGTGTTTCATTGTGTGCATGTAGTTTGAGGATGAATATTTTTATCTGATTCAGAAGAAACAGTGCCTGAAAACTGTAACACACCCTTAAAACAAACAACTTGTCTTTCTTTCTTTCTTTCTTTCTTTCTTTCTTTCTTTCTTTCATCAATTTAGCTGTTTTCTGATAGATTCTCCAATAAAATGCATTTACTTAAATCAAGTAAAGGCTTTGTCTTAAATCAAGATTATCTGTCTTCTACAAATAAGACCTCAGCTTGAAAATTGTATGAAATGTAAAATAACCTTGTTTCTTCTAAATTACAACTCAAAACAAGATCATTTCAAGATTGTTTGACTTATCAAGATATTTAAGATGTCTTAAAACAAGTCCCTCTACCTTGCTCAAATGTTACTTGTAAAGTAAATTTATCTAAAATCAAGTGGGATAAGACATTTTGACTAAAAATGAGACAAGATTTTGAGTTTTTGCAGTGTGTTTCTTATTTAGAAATAGAACATTTAGAAGATGGTGCCAATACTAAGGTGCATGAGTGCTGCCATTTATATTTAGATGATGGATTAGAAGAGAAGACAGGTCTGTAATCTTTAACACTAAAAGTCCCACTCCTTTCAGGGCACCAGTGGCCTAGCGGTTTAAGCACGCACCCCGTTTACAGAGGCTACAGTCCTCATCGCAGCGGCCGCTTGTTAGACTCCTGGCCTGGACCATTTGCTGCATGTCTTCCCCCGCTCTCTCTCCTCCCAGCATTTCCTGTCTCTCCACAAAAAATGCCCAAAAATGTAACTTAAAAATAAAAAAAAGTCCAACACCTTTCAAAAAGTGCTGACATATACACAAGACCAATTAGAGCCGATGCAGGCTTTTTGGATTTATCACAGATTCAGGGGGGGACATGCTGCAAACACTGGTGTTTTGTTCAACATTGAGAACAGCAGAGAGACAAAGGAACTGTGAGATTTAGCTAATTTGCACTCTCTGTTTCCTATCTCTCATTATTTCAGAAGCTGATGGATAACTGCCATGTTTGTAGTTTTATTCATCAAGTCAGATTTGTTGATATCACCATCTGTAGTTCATTTCTGTCCTCGCCGTCAGCTGCTCTCTGACATGTAGGAGTCCAATTCTGAATCTTCCGTCTGTCCGTACGTGTGTGTTTGTTGGACTCTCGCTTCCCAGTATGTCCTTCAGCATGACCAGCATCCTTTCTTATCTGCGAGTGTGTGATGTATGTGCGTGTGTGTGCGTGTATGAGTCCTGGACAGATGGATGATGTATTATGTAAAACAAAGTGATCCCAATAATGGCCCGTTAAGCTGTCTCTCCCTACTCTCACCAACACCATCACAGCTACAGAGAGACACACTTTCACTCCTATATACCTCTACACACACACACACACACACACACACACACACACACACACACACACACACACACACACACACACACACATATTCCCTAGACAGCCTGTCTGTAATCGAACTCTTGAGAGGCTCAGCAGTAACCACATGTACAGCGCACCCCAGAGAGCGATGGAGGGAAAGTGAAAGAGAAGCAAACTAGGACAGGAGCACAGAGAAAACTGTGTGCGCGTGTGCGTGCGTGTGCGTGTCCGTGTCCGTGTGCGTGTGTGTGTGTGTGCGTGTGCGTGTGTGTGTGTGGGCGGTGAGTGGAGGTGGTTCTCTTGTCTTAAGGTTACCCTCGGAAAGCATTTTTGTTTCCGGGGAGATGCGAGAGAGGAAAGGGAACGACTGCTTGCTTGGATGTTGCTGGCTGAGGAGGAGGAGTATTTTAATATGCTGTCCTTCGTTTAAGTGCCCACACACGGAAGTATAAATAGCGGGCACATGTACGTATGCGCAGGCCTCTGGTAGGTGTGGGGCGTTTGCAAGGAAGAGGAAAGGAGGGGGGGAGAGGAAGATGAGAGGCCGTTGAATGATTAAACATCTTGAGCAACATGATGCAGTTGATCCTTATTTGTACAAAGCATCTCAGGAAGTGCAAACAACGTGCGTAAGGAACATTTTAGGCACTTTTATGTGTGAAGACTCATCGAAAAGTGACTCAGAAACACACAAAAACGTCTTCTTTCCCACACTTCACTCTTTGAGTTTTTATTTATTTATTTATTGAAATATAAGCTTCTGTTTATTTTATCACATTGACTCATGCATACAGGCAGTGATGATGAAGACATGATGAAGATTTACAATCAGTAGACAATTGAGAGAAAGGAAAAGGGGAGGGACCACCCCCATAAATAAATAAATTAATTAAGAAATAAAGACATAGATACCTAGATAAATAAATAAACTAATAAATACATAAATACATAGATACATAGATAAATTAATAGATACATAAATGAATATATAGATATATAAATAAATTGATAATTAAATACATAAATAAATAAATGAATAAATGAATGAATACATAGATAAATAAATGAATACATAGATAAATAAATGAATACATAGATAAATAAATGAATACATAGATAAATAAATGAATACATAGATAAATAAATGAATACATAGATAAATAAATACATGGATAAACAAATACTTAAGAAAAAAATACATAGATAAATAAATAAAGACATATATACCTAGATAAATAAATAAACTAATAAATAAACATATAGATACATAGACACATAGATAGATAAATAGATGCATGAACTAATACATAGATAAATAGATGCATGAACTAATACATAGATAAATAAATGGATAATTAAATACATAAATAAATAAATGAACAAATACATAGATAAATAAATGGATAAACAAATACATGAATAAATAAATTGATTAGTAAAAACAAATAAATAAATAGATAAATAAATACATACATACATAAATAAATGAATGAAGAAATAATTACTTAGATTCAAAAATAGATACATTAATATATAAATAAATAAATAAATACAGAAGAAACGGGGATGTCAAACATAAAACACAGCAGCGTAATAAAAATGAAACATTATATATACACCCTGATATCTCCTATTTATATACCTTTATCTGCACCAAGGCTCTGATCTTTTGCAAAAGTAACCAAAAAAACTAAACTAAACAGTCAAAAGCATTTTGTTCGCTTAAACAAAGATAAAAAACAACAACAAAGTCTTGTGTGTTTACCTAAACAAATGAAATGCTGTAAGCTACAAAAAAAAACAGAAAAGAAATTCAACAACACAAAAACAGTCCTCTGCATGTCCTCTTTGTCCTCTCTGATGTTACACCTCTGTTAGAAGCCTTAAAGGTTTTCCATGTTTGCCTGGTTTTGTTTGGACATCTTTTAGTCTGGTGGTCATGTTTTCAAAGGCAGCAGCTTCTGTCATGAGTTAACGCCACTCTGTGAACTCTGGTTTATGAGAGCCTTCACAGTTGTGCAGAATGAGACTGGTTCCTGCAATACAACCCGTTATGATCAGTTCAGACTTTGATAGATAGATAGATAGATAGATAGATAGATAGATAGATAGATAGATAGATAGATAGATAGATAGATAGATAGATAGATAGATAGATAGATCTTTATTTGTCCTTAATAGGAGATTTGTTGCCACTGTCTGTACAGGAATACATGTATGAACACAATAAACAATAAACATCCACCCAGCCTCACAGCAATGGTGCACCTCATCCCACTTATATACACACCGGACACATATGAACACACTGGACACATATAAAACACACAGAACACACACCGAACACACAGAACACACACCGAACACATATGAACACACTGGACACATATATGCACACCGGACACAAACTTTGCTCTAGTAATGCTTATTAGCATGAGAGTTATGTCACCTAATGATTAATATTCATTGATGAACTTGAGGAAAGCGCTCCAGGGGGGTCATAAAGGTCGTCCAGAAAGTCATAGGCTGCTCTCTCCTCTCATTGGAAGAACTTCAGAGTTCCCGCTGCCTCAGGAAATCTCAAAACATATTGAAGGACTCATTGCGCTCTGGCCACAGTCTGTTTGAGCTGCTGCCATCAGGCAGATGATGCAGGTGCATGAAAACAAGAACAAACAGACTGAAAAACTGTTTCCAGCCCACAGCCATCAATGTTTTAGATGCTGCCAAATCATAATTCATTCATATGCAAAATCAAACTGGGATACCTCACCTTAAGGGCTTTGTGCAGTAACTGTTGAATGTTGATGTCTGTGTGGGTTTTCAAGCTTTTACTTTTATCACCTTTTAACTTTTTGCACTGAATTTAAATTGCATTTAATGTCATAATACATGCTAAAACAACATTAAAGATATCCTATTCTTCTTTTTTTACTCTACAGCTTCGGGAACCAACGACAATGAAGAGCGAGTGTTTCGAGAGAGGATCGGTCCTCGCCGGCGACAGGGCGCCGTCAGAAGACGTGTCCATCAAGTCAATGGACACAAGTTCATGGCTACCTACCTGAGACAACCCACCTACTGCTCACACTGCAGAGACTTTATCTGGTAGGAAACATTCACACACACGCATAAATATACTAACATCCTTTTCAGTTTATGTTCAAACCAGCTTGTCGGAAATGCTGACACCTCTCTCTTTCCCTCTCTCTCTCCGTCTGTGTGTGTGTGTGTGTGATCCGATAGGGGCGTGCTGGGGAAGCAGGGATACCAGTGTCAGGGTGAGTACTTTTCACTGTCGGCTTCCAATTTCTCAAGTAACTCCGCACATCGTGTTTTATTAAAGCACCAGAACACAGGAGGGATTACATGCTGCTGAATGACAGCTGTGATTTGGTCTCGAGCCACCATCAGCCAGAGCCAAAGATAAACTACAGTACTCCAACCACCCACTAAAACAGAGCTGCATCCAACAATAACAAGTAATACTGAATAATACAGGGTTTGTTTTTACTCAAAATTACAAATTTAGCAAGTACTCCTAAGATGTTCTATTTATGATGTGGGTATAGTCCATTATATTACCTCACATGCAGGGAAGGAAAGCACAGACGGATGTATTTTTCAGTGATGTGGGACAAAGAATGAATGAAAGGGTCTCAATTATGGCCTTTAATGTAAACAACAACAATAGAAACAGCATGGTGCTTTGTTTGGTGCTGCATGGCTCACCTCACTGAAGACACTCAAATAAGAAACAATGAATGGGTCATGATGGTTTCGTCTCTGACACTCGCTCACGTTACATGAACTTAGGAGTGATGTAAGGAACACATCACAGACCTGCTGTTGTATGAGGTGTGACAGGAGATAGCTTTGTTGTGATTCGTGTTGCATAAATAAGAATTGATTGATTGATGGCTGCAGCTTGCTCTGTGGTCAAGCCTTTCTTCTGTGACGGGCAGCTGCACATCTTGCTAATCCATGTACTTTCTAAATCAATAAGTTGATTTGTTGCCCCAGACATACATAATCGTCTGAGACAGGTGTCTCTCTTGTAAGTAGAGGTAAACATCTGATTTTTGACTCTTTGAGCTGCATGAGAAACTAGTACCCCGGCTCTTAAGAACTCACACTCATATTGAATGATTCTGCTAAGTTCTGCACAGGCAGTGCAGAAGCAGGAAGAAGTGTTTATGCCAGGGGTGTCAAACATACGGCTTGCGGGCCAAAACCGGCCCGCTAGAGGTTCCAATCCAGCCCGCGGGATGACTTCGTCAAGTGAAAAATTGCAGTGAAGACAGTTACTGCAATTTTTCAATAAAAGTAATTGCTATTTCAGATTTGTCATCTAGGGCAGTGGTTCTCAAAGTGGGGTCCTGGGACCCCTGGGGGTCTATGAACCATAGCGTGAGGGTCTGTGAAATATTTAAATTACATTTCTAATAAATTATAAAATTGTGCTGTGTCATTAAAAACAGCATATACCATTGTTAGGATACCATTTGGTGGCTCGAAGGGATACACCAGTCTTGCTACTGTTAATTTTCTGAAAGCGTTTAAGATCAATTACTTGAAAAGTATAAATGCTGTCATGTTGAGTCCACAAGAAATGAAATGACCCTCGGTTTTAAAGTATACAAGTGGTATTTACATGATTTAAATTAAAATGCTATCTGTTTATCACTATGGAACAGGTTTGAAGTATTTAGATTGATATGTTTTCCAATACAAATAGTTCCAAGGGCATCTAAGAGTGCAAATGGTAGTAAGCATGTGCTTAATCTATGTTACAATTATGAGGGGGTCCTTGGAAAAAGTTCTCACCTGTAAGGGGTCCCTGGCTCCAAAAAGTTTGAGAACCCCTGCTCTAGGGGGCCCGTACAATCAAACGGATGACAGAGTGCACGTGAATGGCGCTCCAGGACTTTTATTCTATGAGGGGGGAAAATTATATTTATATATACTATTTAGAGCTCTTCAAAATCCAATCAACAGTAAAGTGTACGTATGTAGAAGCAGTGAATCCACTATTTTTCGAAAGGAGACTCATATCATGCATGTGCTTACCATACATGTGGGTGCGTCATAGGTGCACTTCTTCACTCCTATCACTAGCACTACTGTGTCAGGTGACTGGGAAACCTGTGTGCTTGGTTTGTTCACAGCAGGTTTCAGTCCCCATAAACAGCAGTTTATGTAAAAAGATAGTTCATTAAATGTGAACATTTACAGAATGTACTTGTGCTTTTTTGCACTAAAACAAAGGGAAACATTTGGAGTTGTCGTTATTTATAGGGATATTATGTTGTAATTTTACTGGTCCGGCCCACTTGAGATCAACTCAGGCTGTATGTGGCCACTGAAATGAGTTTGACACCCCTGGTTTATGCATTTTGTTTCTGGGTGTGTTAAATAGTAGGATTTTAATTTTACTCATTACACCGTCTCAGTTTTATTCATTTTAATGCGATGCTGCAATGACAAAAACAACACGTGTGAGAATAGATTCCTGGTGTACGTTTTTGTAAAGGGAATGTTGCATTTCTGCGGTTTACCCTGCATCATGAGATTAGATAGCTGGTGCCGTGATAACTTTCCAGAGTTCTCAAATCCCATCTGGGAAGCTCTGTTGTGTAATGTTTTGGCAGCGAAGTCTTTAAATGCATTCATCTGTTACCCCAACTGGACTTCTTGGATCCTTTTAGGTCTCATGTGTACCTTAAATGACACAAACCCACCAATGCAGAGCAGACCCCCTTCACTGTTTAACAGTTGATTTCCTGTCTGAAAAATCCTGTTTGATCCAGTTTACTACAATGAGACTGCAGCCAATCAAACACCAACTAGGGCTGAAGTTTATTATGCTTTTTACTGCACTTTCACCTGTTTTATTTGGACAACAACTACTGCAAGGCCACACCTCCTGGAGGTCTTTGAGGTCTGCTGATCAGCTGCTTCTTGTAGTCCCTAAGACCAGGCTGAAAATCAGGGGTGACCGTACCTTCTTGGCAGGGGCACCAAAACTATGGAACGAGCCGTCTTAAAACTTATTTTACTCCTTGGGGTTTTTTTATTATTATTTTTTTTTAATGATTTGTATTTTATTTGAGTTGTTTACAATAACAATTACACATATACACAAGAATGACAATCAAATACAACTAAACAGTTTGGGTATAGCAATATATACAGAAATATACATGGCTTTGCAGGATGATAGGCAAAAAGAAATATCATTCCTGTGTTTGTACATTCTGGTATATCTGGATGTACATGACAACCAAACAGCACAATGAAGATACAAAACAAAAACAAAAAAACAAAAAACAAAACTACAACCAACAAACAGACACAGAAGCATGACTAAAACAACACTTAAATAATTAAACAGAAAACAAACAAACATGTAATTGTAGTTCAGTTTGAATTGGAGTACTACGCAGCCACAGAGTCACAGAATGACAGTTTTTAATGTCAGCCTTACCATCTGGAACCCGTTGGCACCACAATCAGCACCTTTCTATGAAGTGATGGTAGCATCCCCACTTCTGGTGATACTGCTCTACCCTGTTTGTCAACCTGAAGGACAGTCTTTCTAGAGCCGCTAGGTTCCCCAACTGGATAAACCACAGAGCTGGTGCAGGAGCAGCGTGGGCTTTCCAATTTATGACCAGCTGTTTTCTCCCTAGCATTAGAGCAGTTTGGACCTATTCAGCTTTAGATGGAGTTACATTTTTCCAGCACAGTGGGATCATCTAAGACATATAAACCTGGAGTAAAATGGATGTCCTGGCCAATAATTATTTTAATATAATCATGAATAGTGGACCAGAATTCCTGGGCTTTTGAGCAACCCCAAAGCATATGAATGAAGTCTCCATCTACTCCTTGGCTTTTAATCCAGTACGAGAGTTGTGTGGTTTTTGTCTCTGTCTGTTCTTTTATTTGCCTTTTATTATTATTCTTTTTTTTACAGTTTTTTAACGTGTTTTTAATTGTTTTTAGTGTCTTCTTATGTGTATATTATGATTCTTTAATTGATTGATTTATTTAACTTTATATATAGAGATAGAAATAATGCTATATTGATTAAGTGGATTTAATTGGATGTTTTGTTGCCAGTGCCTTTATTTTTTTTTTTTATTTATTTATTTTTTTACAGTTTTTAACGTGTTTTTAATTATTTTTAGTGTCTTCACATGTGTCTTATTTTGATTATTTAATTAATTCATTCATTTTACCTTATATATATAGATATAGATAATGCTATATTGATTAAGTGGATTTAATTGGATGTTTTGTTGCCAGTGCACAGATGCCCTCCACTGAATTCTGCACCTGAATGCATCATCTATAGATGCATAGAAAAGCCTAATGCTCCCTGCCCAGTGTAGATGTTCAGTTCCCTTGGCCGCACTTTGATCTCATGTAGCCGTCATTTCTAAACATGTTAGAAAACGTTATTTTAAGTACAGTCTGAGGAATGAAAGTACATTCAGGTTCTTCAGATCCATGGATTATTGTAGTCTTCTGAGTGTGTTTTGGTGCCCATATGATGGCTTTAATGTTAGAGGATATTAATGATATTAGAGGGTTATTCATTAGATTGGTGTAAGTCGATTTATTGTAATTTAAAATCGAGGTATCGTCCAACAACATACTGTGAGTCTGATTCCAGCCCTCTTGTCCTTCTGATGTAACCTTTGTTTACGTCACTGCATCATACTAGTTAGGATCGTTAGTCTCTGAGTATGTGAGGCTCCAGGGACACAACACGTTTTTTGAGCTCTTGAATATTGTTTTGATGAAAAAGTTTTGATATTGATGTTTAATGTGGGTCAGTCCCATTTGGCTGACAGCAGACCCCTTTAATAAGGTCAGTGTCGGCTGGGATATTAAATCAGTGTATCAAATCGATGCATCACTGCATGCAGCATCAAAGCATCGGACAGCCATTAGAGGATATTGTCACATTTATTCTTTTGTGTTTATTAGACACAGGGGGTTCAAATCTGGTGCCAGTGTTGCAATCAATGTCCCTCTCTTTATCTGAATCCAAACTATTTGTCATGTCCTCTTTAAAATATACACTTAAAATTCATCGTGTGAATGTTGCTGCTCTTCTTTCCAGTGTGTACGTGTGTCGTCCACAAGCGCTGCCATGAGCTCATCATCACCAAGTGTGCCGGGATGAAGAAGCAGGAGGACACACCTGAGGAGGTAAACTCACTCCCAGAGTAACATTCAAGTCCACATACAGGATGTTTTTACTATGAAATGTTGGCTGAATGGACAGAGACACGTTTAGGGCCTTTAGGTAACATGTGAACACTGTGTACTAACACTTGAGCCACATGCATTATTCCTCTGCTAATGCCACAGTGACCTTTTTGTAACACAGATGTGTGTGTGTCGGCGTGTGTGTGTGTGTGTGTGTGTGTGTGTGTGTGTGTGTCTCCCTCTGTAGGTGGGTTCACAGCGGTTCAGTGTTAACATGCCCCATAAGTTCAGTATTCACAACTACAAGGTCCCCACCTTCTGCGACCACTGCGGCTCCCTGCTGTGGGGCCTCATGAGGCAGGGCCTGCAGTGCAAAGGTGAGTTCAGGGGCGGTGGGAAATCACAGATTGAGCATACATACATACATTTTTAGAGGCTCTTGTGTTTTTTTTTTTGTCTTTTTCCTTTTGTAGCCTAAAATAACATGTTGCTGGATTTCAAAGTCAAAGTGTGTAAACAAAAAAGTTTCAGTAAATGTCAGTTCATTTCAGAAAAGCACTTTCAGGCACAATAAAATGAAAAATGACATTTTCATGACAGTTGTTTCATAATGAATGTCAAAGAAGAATCAAGACGTAGTTAAAAGGAAACTTTCTTAAATGTTAGACCACAGGCCAAAGAACAAGTGATGATTTCTTAAAGCAGATGCAAGAATTATTATTGTTTTTTCTTTTTAATAATTTGATTTGGATAATTTTAGATTCAATTTTCCTCCAATGAGTCCACACAAAACCTGCATCCTTACCCTGTGATGGCTGTAAATGTATTATTTTTGTTTAGCCCTCCTGTTATGTTGCAGGTCAAATTAACCCTTTTTCAAGTCTATTTTAGGCAATATATCTCCCAAACCAGCTAAATGCAGCATAAAAATCTGGGCAGCATGTGACAGAGGAAGTGTCTCATGTTAATTTATCAACTTCACTTCATAAAAAAAAAAAAATCAAAATGTAAAATAAAAGAAACAAAAATCTATGTCATGTAAAACTATTGTATTTATATTTAGGCATTTCCAATGTACATTTAAAAAGGTTTCAACATTCATTTTAATAAAAAACAAGTGAGTTATCCTCATTGAACCATGATCTGTGAGAATTAAAGAACACCAATGGACTAAATCTTGATTTAAATGGTTAGTAATGGAGTTAAAAAGTAGATTTTAAAAAATGTGTATTGGGATTTTTTAGGGTTTTGACACTTTTGGATAATTGAACCAAGAACATTATTGCTGTTCCAGAGAAACGAACATAACAGCAGGGTTAAGTTAGCATTTGAATTGTATTATTATTTTAAATCATAGCTTAATCCAGCTGATCATCAAATGTTAGAGTTTATGTTTTCATTTATTTGTTTTTTTTTTTTTTTGCACCAAGCAAGCAATAAAAATATAGTGCTTTAGCCTTCAGCAGCTGTGATTTGCTTCATTTTTACACAAGGCAGCTGCTCAAGAAATCATCACAAGGCAAGGCGAGGTTTTATATAGAACATTTCATAAACAGAGGCACTTCAGAGTGCTGCATAGAGACAAAGAAAAGCATCTGAATGACATTTCAGAACACTCAGCAAACAAAAGCTTTACCAACAAAAATGAGGACATTATTAAATTAACTGTCAAAAATGAGAAACCCTGCCTGTTTCTAACCTGAACCACCTCCTTGTGCTGTTGTCGTCATACAGTGTGTAAGATGAATGTGCACAGGCGATGTGAGACCAATGTAGCTCCAAACTGTGGCGTGGACGCCCGAGGTATCGCTAAGGTCCTGTCTGACCTCGGAGTCACGCCAGACAAGATCTCCAACACCGCACAGCGCAGGAGGAAGGTAAGGAATTACTCTCACTGTGACACTGCATGCTAGTACCTTAAAGATAACTGTAGACTGATATCAAGTCCTACTGTAGGGGCCGTAATGTTGATTTTCTTAATCATGATTATTTCCTTTTTTTGGTTGACTTCATTTCCAGTTTTGGGTTCATGTGTGGGGTTTATCTTTTATTTACCTGTTCAGTTGTGTGGCAGGAGGCATACAAAGAGGGTGAGTGGGTTTGAATATTTTTTGTTGACCGCCACTGTCATCGTTTCTTTAGATTTTTTGTGGTATTTGATTATTTTGAGTGTTTTGTTAATAAATAGAAAACTTTCCTTGGAGTTTGAGTTTGATTTATGGCAAGATGCGTCACAAACACGAGCCCAGTGCAGCCCGCATAGTCTCTGCGGCACTTTTCAATCTTAGTGCTTCATTTACTTCAACATTTGACTCACACAAGGAGGACTTCACTGAAACTGAGTCTTAAATAAAAACAACTCAAGAAGTCCAATAAGCTATTTTCAGAGTTATTATTGAAGCCCTGTAGCCTAATATTATGTGAACGCTTGTAATATTGTTGGAAAATAAGACAGAAGTGGCCGTCACTTAATGGTGCTTTACCATTCCTGTTGTTGCAGCGAAATAATATGTCTTCTAATATTAGATTTTTAGGTAAAAGAGACAAACTATTTGTAGTTTTAAAGTAGATTGATTTGATATTTCCTGTCTTTGTGGTTCTGTAGACATGAAGCTCCTGCCCACAGCTAGCTTAGAGGTGTTAGCTTAGATTGGTATTAGCTGGAAAATTATACTGTTAAAATGACAGTTCGGGATTATGCCATGCCATGTATTTTACATAGCTAGGCTAGCTCTTAACCCTGTGTTTCCAGTCGTATTTTAAGCTAAGCTAACTCGCCGCTGACAGTAGTTGTAAGAATGTAAAAAGAGTTCTACTTTTTAAACAGAGAGGTGGTAAGAAGTGAGCTTTAGAGATGCTGGTAGGAGGATTTTGTCACCTTCCGACAAAGCTGAGCTAGCTCGTCCATTTCACCACTCTCTAGCTAGCTATTCGCTGGTGGTGGACAGGTAGAGATTTCAATGTGGAAGAGCATGCACGTTTTCTTTCAGCTGACCTGAGGGCTCATTTTGTGTGTTTTCTATGAACATTTCATACATGGTAGTGATTTACTGATCCAACTTTTTAAATACAGATCCGATTCAATACCATCAAAAAATTTACACCTTGTATACCTCAGTGTGACGATGAGACTTGGAATGATGTTTTAGCAACATCAAGCTTTTCCTGCTTTGTACACAATGCCACTGGTTTACCATTTCCTCGATGGCAGTCTGAATCGAGTCACTGGTGGGTGTGATCTGTGGGAGTTAGTAGCTTGTAGCTCTGCACTGTTTGGTGTTTAACCCATGTCTAACCGGAGTACTGTGAAATTTAAGAGTGACGACCGACAAACGTCAGAGCTCCAGATATCTGCGGTGAAGCTCATCACTGAAACATCCTTTCACTCCGTTGATAAATGTTTGCACCCTTTTCTTGTAGAGGTCGGGCAGAGCACTTTCACGAAAAGTATTCAACTAGTCCCAGGAAGCCTTTGTTTTTAACAACTCGCAGGCGTTTCTAATCCAGAACAGTGAATCCAAGGACTGTCTCTGTTCTTTTTTACACATTCAAACCATCACTGGGGAGTTTCCTACGTCTTCACATCACCTGCTTTATTTCTGCGTCTGTTCTTGTTTGCTAGAACTCACTTTCTTTAGCACATTGATTGTTGAGATGCTTGTTTAAACTGGTTCTTATATACTTTGCAACGATACCGCCATCCCTTGAAACATTAGCGTTACAGAGTTGTTGGCATAACAAGTGTGACATACATCCAAGCAGCTGAGCCTCTGTAGGAAGCTCCCTTCATGCTGCATCAGCTCTCCACTTAGAAGAATTCCCAGGCTAACCAATGATGTTGTATGCGCTCATGGTTGCCATTAACACAGAACAGTGTAGAAGTGAGTTGAATAGATCTGACTTGTGGATTGGCCTGATCTAGCTTTGTGGTGAGTCAGTATCTGACTGATACCTGACACCAGGATTTTAAAGTTACACTTTAAAATGAAATTAAACTCCCTTTCTTAATGCTGAAGTCAAACATTTTAAAAGTGCAACTTCAAAGAACGGTCATGTCATCTCTCTCTCTTTCTCTCTCTCTCTCCAGTTGACTCCAGGGCAGGACATTCCTCAGTCTCCTCCTGAGCTCACTCAGACTGAGGAGAACAGCTTCAGCCAGCCAGCTGTCCCCACCTCCCCCTCACAGCAGGGTAACATTGAACACAACACACACACACACACCCTCAGAAACACAGATTTGACACAAACAGACGCACATTTTGAATCCCCATCCGATGAATTCTTCGCAGCGTGTGGTTTTAATGTGTTAATGTTACCAGTAAGAGGTCGTACTTCTATTTCAGGAAAAATATTGTTGCTCCTTTTAAAAACGAACTTGTTAGATGTGTTGTTGTGTTTGTATATGTAAGGCTAAACTCATCTTATCTCCCACCGCCCACCACCATTTGGTTGTCACAGTTAGTCATCGTCCTCTCACACTTTGCAAGCTGAGAAACAAAAGTTAACTTTCTCTGTGTGGAAGAAATCCCATTTGTCTTTATCAAGCAAAACGCTGATGACAAAAACAGCGGTCACTGCTGCTTTTTAATCACCCTGATCGCAGATACTTTTAATTGAGTCATCTCACACTTCACTGAGGACGTGCTCATCATTTTTTAAAGTTTATGTAAAAGTAATCAGCAACAAAAAATGAGCAACATTTCTAAAATCATCACAAACTGTAAAAAGGACAGTCAGCCTGTTTTTACTAAAAGTCTGATCTGCTTTCCGATGACGCCCACAGACTTGGCAGAGTTAGACCGCCTGCAGCACGCGCTGTCACTCGACCAGCAGGGACCACAGCACTCCTCCTCTTCCTCCTCTTCCTCCTCCTCCACAACCTCCTCTTCCTCCACATCCTCTTCCTCGGCGGGCAGGGAGAACGGGCAGATCCAGAGGAGGACCCTCAAGGACTTCAACTTCATCAAGGTTCTCGGGAAAGGCAGCTTTGGCAAGGTGCGACCACACAGAGGAGATGTTTGTTTGTTTACTTCTCATTTTGGTCTTAATTGGAACACTCCAGATACCTGGTTCTTTTATTTATAATCATCAATTAATGAAGTGATGATAGAGAATATTAGTCAACAAAATAAACCAGGGGCAGCTGTTTTTACACTTTAATGTCAACATTACAAGCTGCACACCGAAATAGACGTCTCAAAGAAAAAACTGTAACACACCTCTACTTGGAAACAGACAGAAATAATGTCTCTTCTTCCACACATTCAAATGTGCAGCTGAAGTTTACACCTCTGAACTGCAACAGCGTCTTTTAACCAAACTGAGATCTTGACATGGAGTTTTAGAATTATATCAGAGAATCAATCGGTGCTGATTGAACACAGAAAGAAAAGATCTGTCAAAACCAAAGACTGTGTAAAACATGGACACAGTGTCAGTTATGTCACTCTGAGGTCACGCTGAACTGCTCAGTTTGCAACCCAAGTGCTGTGTTCGCTGTAGCCGAAGTTAGACTTACAGTGCACAATGCGCACTCTGCATGACTTATGCATCTAGCAGTCCAGATGTAGTAAGCGGTACCTGTGAAGCAGCTGCTGTGAACATTTGAAGGAGTTTTATGAACAAATCAGGCTTTTGCACTTGTAATCTGCCTTTGATTCAATAGTACAATACAGTTATTCATGTAGTTTAGAAAATGTCAGTGATTGAGGACTGGGGACTGAAGCTCTACTGAAAAAGAATATAGGTGCAGCTAAAGAAAATGAACATGAACTAGTTCATTTTCAGTGTGAACTGGCACAACGCTGATCACCACGTTGGAAATACTGATATAGAAGCAACATAGAAACAGGCAGAGATTAGATTAGAAAACTTGAATGTCCTCCAATAGGCAATTTGTGGTACAGCACAGCTGAAAAAATACAACAACATGAAAGGTACATCAGTCACACACAACAACCACCTCCACAGACATAACATGATTTGATAATTTTGCACAAGAGGTGCAGTTGAGACTGGCCTGCAGCTTTCTAGGATTCAGCCCAAGCGGCAACCTCCGGTCTAAAAATATGAGTCAATGCGGAAGTGTTAAAAGCTGCAGTTCATAGAGGATCCGCTTGAGGCTGGCTCCGGAAGTACCGGAAGTCACATACACATGAATGGGGAAAAGACGATCTTTGCAGCAGAAATAAACATGTTTACAGCCTGGTACAAAAGATGAGTGTAGTCTGAATAGCTAATTTCTCGATGTCCTCTCACTGTGAGGGGGGTGAATTTTTTTGTAATTCGGCAAGTTCGAAGATATTGAGATTACTAGTCCTCCAATCAGAGGCACAGCTGCCTGTGGGAACACTGCAGCTGTTGGCTAGGAGGCTCAAAGCCCGCCTCTTTACGTCACACTGGCTCGACAGAAGCAATATGGCTGCCGCAGCCGATTGGTCTCAAAACAGCTCTTCAGAAACAGATGGGTGACGTCACGGATACTACGTCCATATTTTTTACAGTCTATGATTCAGCCACCAGTCAGTCATATCAGCTGTGTCCCTAATAATGTTTAACTCTGAGCCTTACTGTAATAAAACCTGAGTCAAACCACCTCTCAGCCTGGAACAGTTTTTTGTACCAGGGTGTAAATATGTGTCCAGCTGCTTTTAAAAAAGGACATTTAATTGTGTTATTGAGATTTCTTTGGCTTTTGGAGCCAGCCTCAAGTGGACACTCGAGAAACTGCAGTTTTTAACACTTCCACTTCATTTTTAACACCACATGTTACCACTTGGTTAACACTTTCTGTCTCGTGGTAAAGTTGCTCAGTTAAGTTGTGTTTGATGCTTATTTTTTGCTCACCTTCTGCAGTGTTTGTGTTCCATCAGTTGCTAACTGTCTCTTCCGTTCCTCTTCTATTATCACACCGCTCTCTCTTTTCTGCATCGGAACCCCTTCCCCTTCTTCGTTCCTCCTCTACTCCATCTTTCCTCACCTTTCCAGGTGATGCTGGCGGAGCTGAAGGGCACGGAGGATGTCTATGCTGTCAAAGTTTTAAAGAAGGACGTGATCCTGCAGGACGACGACGTAGACTGCACCATGACGGAGAAACGCATCCTGGCCCTCGCTCGCCGACACCCCTACCTCACCCAACTGTACTGCTGCTTCCAGACACGTGTACGACTGCCTGACAGATCACACACAAACACACTCACACACTGCTCTATTTTCTCTGTCTCTTACCTCTCCCTCTCTCTGTTTCTGCAGGATCGTTTGTTTTTTGTAATGGAGTATGTGAACGGAGGAGACCTGATGTTTCAGATACAGCGATCAAGGAAGTTCGATGAGCCTCGCTCTCGTTTTTACGCTGCTGAGGTCACCTCAGCCCTCATGTTCCTGCACCGTAATGGCGTCATTTACAGGTGAGTGCCCCCCGCTGGTAGGTTTTTCAATCACAGCTGATCTTTGCTGTCTTAGAAAACTCCTAAATCAGTGAATGTTTATACTCATATGTGACAGAAAACTTCAGGGAACTTGATTAATTCAAAGTGTTCAGGGGCACCAAGGGAATTAAACTAATGGCGATCTGACTGAGAACATACCAGAAGGTGTATGACAACATGTTTCACACTTTGATTGCTTTATGCTGAGATTCTCAAGTTTTTGTTTTTTTTACATTGCACGCTAACTTCTCCCAGTGAGACCAACTGTTGTGAAAACCAGATGGTGCTGACTTTCCCTCTCTCTCTCCTTCTGTGTCTCTGTCTCTCAGGGATCTGAAGCTGGATAACATCCTGTTAGACGCAGAGGGACACTGTAAGCTGGCGGACTTCGGCATGTGCAAAGAGGGCATCATGAACGGGGTGACCACCACCACCTTCTGCGGCACGCCCGACTACATTGCCCCTGAGGTGAGCTCAATAAATGTCAAAAAGTTACAAGTCAAGGGCCGCTGGTTTGGCCTGGTGGTGTAGTCTAAACTAGGCAGCCTCGGCTCTGTTCCATCTGGTGGATCGGTGTTGCAGTATTTTACACAGGTGGAGTTTGGTGTTTCTGTCCTACATCTTGAATGATGTCATGTTGTTGGGTTTAGATCCTGCAGGAGCTGGAGTACGGAGCCTCAGTGGACTGGTGGGCCCTCGGGGTGCTGATGTATGAGATGATGGCCGGGCAGCCTCCTTTTGAAGCCGATAATGAAGACGACTTGTTTGAGTCCATTCTCCACGACGACGTCCTCTACCCGGTGTGGCTCAGCAAAGAGGCTGTTTCTATCCTCAGAGCGGTGGGTGTCATCTCTCCTTCAGGACACAAACATTGAAAGATGCGATACGATTCAATACGATACGATACGATGCAGTACCATACAATACAGTAGTATAGTGCATAGAGTCAATCATGTCCTTATTTGGGTAAAAACTCATAATCTTAGTATCTTCTGAACTGTTACGTTAGAAAAAAATTCACCCCCGTACAGTCTGTGTCGATAGAGAAATTAGCCACATAGAGCCATGCCGTTTTTTAAACCAGGCTGTAAAAATGTTTATTAATGCTGCAAAGATCGTCTTTTTTGAATTGGTGTGTATGTGGTTTCCGGTGTTTCTGCAGCCAGCCTCGATGAATTGCAGTTTACAACACTTCCGCATGGGCTTCATAGTTTGAGACCGGAGGTTGCTGCTTGTATACGATAGAGTATTTTAAGATACAGTATGATACCATATGATAGAGCATTATATGATACGACACGGTACAATACGTTACAGTACAATACAATACGATACAATGTGATACGACAGCGTATGATACAGTACAGAACAATACGATACGATACGACACGACACGACATGACCAGATATGATATGATATAATAATGATGGGGCACTATATTACAAATCAGTGTGATTAGATTCAGTGTGATATGATATGATACAAGACATTATTGTTCAATACACCTCAATATTATACTGTGTGATATGATGCAAAACGATATGATCCAACACAATTAGGGGTGCAAAGGGGTGGAAAATTTCAGGTAAATTTCCATGGGAAGTTTAGCTGGGGAATTTTGGAAATATTCCAAATTGGAAACTTTCCATTGGAATTAAAGTTAAATTGAGGGTAATTTAATGGAAAGGTATCATATCCAAGCATAAATATTTGTTTTGGTATAAGCAGACATCCATCCAAAATAATACAATTAAAACAGATTTATTTGTGAGTAGAACTTTATCACGTGTTAAATATTTTATTGAACAATCAATTCTATCATTGAAGAACATTTTCCCCAACTATATTTAAGTTCCCCATTAAGAGCTAACCTTCAATTTAGTAAATTCCTGGTTTATTCCCATGGAAAGTTTCCAACTTTGAAAATTCCTGGAATTTTGCAACCCTAAACACAATACAATACACTTAATGTCCTCACAACAAAGTTTGTCTTGGACCTGAATGCAGTTTACAGTTAGATCAAAATGTTGTCCTCTTTAAATCCTTCTCTTTAGCAAGGATCTGTAAGGTGTACCCAGCAAGATGAAGAATACTTTTATCTCTGCGCTCCATAAGAGCTGCATATTTATTTTTAATCTGTGATGTTAAAAGCTGGCTGAGTTTGGTGTGAAAGTAACAAGTTTTTGGACATCGTGGTTACCCAAAGAGACAAAGAGTCACCCAATTTCCTGGAAAAAAATGAAGGTGGATAGTTTTTCAAATAATGCCCTCTTGGTGTGCTTTACAGAAGAAGCATAAGAGTGAACATTAGTTCGACTTTCTTGTATAAGAGAGAGTGGAAAATATCAACAATTATTTATGTTTGATATAGATCTGTTTAACATTCTCCTTGTCCAGAAAACTTTCTGATTCTATAAATACATTTATAGCAGGAGTACATTTGTCTGGACTAAACTCTGGGTTTCAAACATCATGCTCTTTTTTTCATTAGAAGCTTAGTCGTATTGCATGTCATTATGTAACAAATGAAGGCATGAACCGGAGATAGGTTTTAAGGCTGGATTTTAATGTTGCAGTGCAGTTGTTAAACTGCTACTAAAACAGCTTCCTTTTTTTTTTTTTTTTCTTTTTTGTATGACCACAGTTTTTTATTCATTTTCACATTTTTGCAATATCATAACACAATAACTGATAGAACACATTATCCACACAGGACAATCAACAATGATGACAAAGAAATCAATCTGACAAAAACAAAGGAATACAATTACAGATAGACAAGTGACTATGTATACAAATAAAAATAATAACAATAACAGAATAATTGAATCAAAATAATAACAGTACATAACTTAAAGAAAGGTACACTGACTTGTGTACTTGTCTACTATTTACAGACTGTAGTACAAACATCAAAATACAGGGGGCTGTAAGTCTACACCACCAAACCAAAATTAGACCAGTTTGTTACATTTAGGTGGTCTGCAGGATGTTTACATTTTTTCATTCAGATTTAGTTGGGGTTGGTCAACCTAAAATATTATATCAATAAAACAAAATTAAAAGGGTAGCTCTTAACTCAATTAGGTTCTATAGTCCTGTGATAAGATCAATGTATTTCCCCCATTTGGCCCTGTATAGGTCTAGTCGGTTTATCATCCTGTATGTAAGCTCTTCGTAGGCTCTGACTACACTTAACTGAGTAAACCACAGGCTAGATGGAGGGAGATCCTCCGTTTTCCATTTCCTAACCAGGATCTTACGACCCAGCATGATGGCTCTGTGAATCCATCTTGTGTGGGGTTCAGGGATCCCCTTTAAGGCAAGGCAACACAAGTTTATTTATAAAGCACCATTAATACATAGAGCAATTCAAAGTGCTTTACAGAGTTAAAAACAAAAACCAGAAAAGTAACAATCAACAAAAAACATACAGCAAACACTTCAAACATAAAAATTTTATATGCGGCCAGTTATGTTTGATCTACTCTCTCTCTCTCTCTCTCTCTCTCTCTCTCTCTCTCTCTCTCTGTACTTATGTAACTTAACGTACATAGTAAATAGTGTTGGGTCTTGTTATTTATTTAAATTAGGAGGGATTATTCTAAATAATCAGCCCCCTTCGCTGCTCTGAAGTCCATAACTTGCAGAGTCTTACTGTCCCGCGAGACACAGAATCACAACTGGTCTTGTCTTAACCAAAATTAACCCTTAAATTATTCGATTCATCTCAGAACTTCTTCCCAAGGATTAAGACTCACACATTAAGGGTGTGTGATCCCCTAATATGTATAGGCCTGGTAAACATGGGATGTCTTGCCCCACGACCAAAGTAATATTCTCATGAATTGCTGTCCACCATCTCTGGACCTTAGGGCAGGACCATAGCATATGAATCAGGGTGCCTGGGGCCACACCACATCTCCAACATATCGAGTCTTAATCCCACCCTGTGTAGTTTTACGGGGGTCCAATAAATCCTATTCAGAATTCAGCTTCCTTTTTTAAAGATGTCACCACATTTTAATGTTCATATCTCCATGTCTTTTCACCTTTAAATAACTTTCCTGCTGTTTTAAAAAAAGCTTTATTGAGAAAAGCCCACACTGAACATTTCCAGGGTTGTTCTATGTTCTCGTGGTCACTGTGTTCTCACTATTATTCATGTTTCTAACCTCAGAGCTGCACACCAACAGCTCAAGTGCTCTTATCACAGAGGTGTTATGATTGACTTTGCTGTGATACTGAGAGGAATAAAAAAAAAAGTCTGTCAGAGAGGTCAAAGGAGCACCGTGATCATGAAACCACAAAGTGCTCTTCTAATACTGAGCAGACAACAGAGCTAAAGAGACACAGCTTTCAGTCACAGAAAATAAAACCACTGTCTCTGTGCTGACCCGTTTCATCGCTTCGCTACTCTGGCTCTTTGTTTGTACCATCCGCACAGCCATTAATGCCTCTGAGCTATTATTAGCACCCAAATGCTCTCGTTCTGCTTCTGTCCTCGTCGTTTTTATAGATCAAACCACAGCTAAGTGTCTTAAAGGGGGGCAGCGTTTGAAATTTGATGCGTGTTTTTGTGTGTGTGTGTGTGTAGTTCATGACAAAGAACCCGGCGAAACGTCTGGGCTGCGTAGTGGGCCAGGGCTGTGAGGAGGCCATCAAGACCCACGCCTTCTTCAGAGAGATCGACTGGGTGCTGCTGGAACAGAGGAAAGTCAAACCACCCTTCAAACCTCGGATTGTAAGAGACACACACACACACACACACACACACACACACACACACACACACACACACACACACACACACACACACACACAGAGACACACACACACACACACACAGACACAGAGATACACACAGACACAGAGACACAGAGACACACACAGGTGCAGAGACACACACGTAGACACACAGACACACACACAGACACACACACAGACACATAGAGACACGTACACACACACACACACACACACACACACACAGACACACAGACAAACACACTGGCACAGACACAGACACATAGAGACACGTACACACACAGTGACACACACACACAGACAGAGACAGAGACAGACACACACACACACACACACAGACACACAGACACAGACACAAAGACACACACACACAGAGACATACAAACACACACACACACACACAGACACAGACAGAGACAGACACAGACACACACACACACACACACACACACACACACAGACACAAAGACACACAGAGACATACAAACACACACACACACACACACACACAGACACACAGACAGACAGACAGAGACAGACACACAGACACACACACACAGACACACAGACACAGACACAAAGACACACACACACAGAGACATACAATCACACACACACACACATGAACACACACTGATGTTTTATATTAACTATATGAGTTTTAATCAGGCAGAAGTGTGAACTACTACTTCTTTTGTCTTTCACTAAAATTTACAAGAAAATGATGCAGAACGTTTAAATCAGCACTTTTAAAGAATCCTGTCCCAACACATCAGACTTTGATGAAAGGAAAGAGCATCATGCACAACACAATGTAGTTATAAATAGATGTCACACAAAGAAGGCAAGGCTATCTCATGAGAAAAACATCCATAAATGTATAATGTAAAAGATAACGACAAAAGATTTAAAAGTCACAACAACCTTCAGACTTTGTTCTCTAAAATGTCTGCACTGATTTTTTTTTTGCTGCAAGACTCTTCATATCTCAGTTTACGGTGAAACAAGGTCCTCTTGTGGCAGGAATAGCTCATAAAAAAGTTATAGTGTTTCCCGTGTATTGTGAAAGAAAATGAAGAGGACACTACAAATAAGATGTTTTATTAAGATGTCCTATGGCACACTCCTCAAACATGATATCTTTTTAAAAGTCAAGAGTTCACTGATTTAAAAGTTAAGTACAACAAAAGGCAGTGTGTTTTTGTGTATGTACTGCATACTACATTTGTAGGTAGTAAGTAGCAGGCGGTTTCGGAAACAGCCACTGATCACAGAAAAGTTTATTAATTAGGAGAGGAAAAGATGTGTAGTTGTAAAGGAATGTACAAAATATGGACCTAAGAGAGCAAAGTTACACAGAATACACCATAGAGAGGTCAGGAAAGGTCACAAAGATGCCCTGGTATTTTAGTTGTCTTAATTTAGACTCAAAACATTAAGATTAAATCCCTTATTACAATGACGTACAAGCATTTAAAAGAAACATAAAAAAACAGACATTTAAAAAGTAGTGTTAAAACAAAGCAGGTGCAATCAGACATTAAAAGTTTATAATAGTTTATAATCATTTGAAATGAAAAGTACTGCTATTTAAATATTACTGTGCTCTCTATCTTGTAAGTACTCATCTTATCCCAGAGATAAGTATTGTAAACTCCTCATCCTCATGTTGAGGACCACAGTAGGCAATAATATGCACAAGTGTGATCTTCACAGGAAAGGCAGTGAGTGTCGATGATCAGAAGGTGTCGCTCTCGTGTCACTTTAAAAGCTTTACATTGATGTGAAATTGCTGCCTCTGACACCCTTCTACTTTGTGTGTGTACGTGTGTGTATTTCTGCTGTGTGTGTGTGTGTGTGTGTGTGCCTCCTGCAGAAGACCAAGCGAGATGTGAATAACTTCGACCAGGACTTCACCAAGGAGGACCCGGTTCTGACGCCCACAGACGAGGCCATCATCCGACAGATCAACCAGGAGGAGTTCAAAGACTTCTCCTACTGCGCCCCTGAGGAGACGCATACCTAACACACACACACATACACACACACACACACACACACACATTCAGAAACACACACACACACACACAATCCAACTAAAAACCTGGCACATGTACGCACACATAGCTGAAACTCATACACACACATAAAACACACACTCAGTCACTCCTTTACTTTGAAGCTATTGGTTGTTGTTACTTTTGAAATATTCTTTACTTGCATTGTGTTGTTCTTGTTGCCTGGGTTTGTTATTATTATTATTATGATTATGAATATGACTATGAATAAGAATTAACACACCTGCACATGCTCTCACACGCACATACCCACACATCTTGTGCACACTTTTAATGCAGACTTCCACACACACATACACACACTTTAGTCTATTCACATACACCTACGAGCTTACTGCACATGCTCAGACAACCAAATACACACACATACATTGCTTCTCTCCCTGGCACACACACATGGACTGTACAGTGTGTGCTGGGTGCAGAGGCCTGTATATAGCCTGTGTTGAGTGGCTGTGTTGTGTTGCTGTTGTCGGCTAGTAAAGGAGAGTTGTGGCGCATGGACAAGCACCCTACCTGTGTTATTTCTGTCCTTATTGTGGACCAGTTAGGGCCAAATACCCTTTTGTGCAATACCCTGACTATCTATATATTTTACAGTTTTTTTGTTCATGTGTAAATTTTGTCTTTTTTTTTCTCCTCAAAAAATGTGTTTTTAAGATTGAAATCTTTGCTCTCATCTTCCAGCACACTCCAAGTCCTCCTGTCTTGTGCCCATTGACTGTATATAAAGATGGATGATGCGTCTCCACCTCTTCTTGTTGTACAAAAGTGAAGTCAAAATACCTCAACCACAGGCGCCGACATCTTGTGCAGTATTGATGTCCCGCCCCTTTCTGCTAACTCAAACTCTGCACCTAAACTTTTAACCCAGCACTCTCTGGAAGATTTTAAAAAGTCTGAACAGAGAGTTGAAAATGTGAGACACATAATGAGATTATACAGTTGTGTGCTTGTAGTGTGTGTGGTGGGCCAACACACAACACACTAACAGATTCCATTCACCAACAATCAGAGTCCTGACTCTCAGAACTTGAAGTCTCACAACATTTCTTGCGTTCGACAACATTTGTCAATCCAATGCTGTAGCAGTTTTTCTCCAGCTCCTCTCCTTTTCAGTAAGATTGTGTTTTTTTTATACGGGACCCATCGTATAAACACTTGTGTTGTTGCCACGAAATCAACAACTCGCTTCTCCATTTCTGACGTCCGTGTAATTTCATGCTTTGCATTCATTATTGTCGCAGTGGCTGCATTTGCTGAGCTTCCTTCTTAGTCCTTCCAGTCAGCTTGCTTCCCGATGATCGGCTATCGCTCTGTTCCACACGACTACAGAATGCGTGCTCAGGAAGGCTGTCCTCTCCTCGTTAATGTTGAACATGTTTGATATTTATGATTTCAAATCAGTGCGCAAGGTGCACAAAGAGCTGCTGGAGCCAGGAGTTTGTCAACAGAGCTGTCAATCATGACATTATACTCCTTTTTTTTTATCTTTTTCAAATCATCTTGCTGAAAACTTATGACAAAAACCATGAATGAGAGTAAATTATTTAAAGTGTATTTTAATTTTCAAGTGTGAGCCATGTCCCATCTGTTGGGAAGAGGATTAGGGCCACTGAAAAAACAAACAAACAATTAGGGTACTTATTTTAAAAAATTATTATTATTCTGTGAAAAAAGTCAGAATTCTGATTTTATTCTCAGAATTAGACTCAGATGTCTGACTTTAATCTATGATTTCTGACTTTAATGTCAGAATTCTGACTTGAATCTAAAAACTCTGACTTTAATCTCAGATGCCGACTTGAATCTCAGAATTCTGACTTTAATCTATAATTTCGGACTTTAATCTCAGAATTCTGACTTTAATGTCAAAATTCTGACTTTAATCTCAGAATTCTGACTTTAATCTAAAAATTCTGACTTTAATCTCAGAATTCTGACTTGAATCTAAAAATTCTGACTTTAATCTCAAAATTCTGACTTTAATCTCAGAATTCTGACTTTAATCTGTGATTTCTGACTTTAATCTCAGAATTCTGACTTTAAATTCAAAATTCTGACTTTAATCTGTGATTTCTGACTTTAATCTATAATTTCTGACTTTAATCTCAGAATTCTGACTTTAAATTCAAAATTCTGACTTTAATCTGTGATTTCTGACTTTAATCTCAGAATTCTGACTTTAATTTCAAAATTCTGACTTTAATCTATAATTTCTGACTAATCTCAGTCTCAGTCTCAATCTCAGAATAATAATAATTATAAAAAAAAAATTGACCTTCATTTTTTTTTTTTTCAGTGACCCTAATCCTCTTCCGTACATCTGTTAATATGAAGGGAGTTGAGTTTAAGACCTATACTGCAGCCAGCTCTAATCTTTTGGCTTCACTTTTGGGTAGCGGTCACGTCATCCATCTCTTTGTACGGTCTATGCATGTGCGCATAAAGTGAATGTCGAGCTCACATGTTACAGGCTAATGAACTAATTATGTGAGGTGGAGAAGTGTTACAGGCGGCCTGTGTAGCAGTTACAAAAAAAAAAAAAAAAAAGCAAGATGTTGTTCCAGCTTTTTTTTTTTTTTCACCCATCTGCTAGTTTCAGAATCTGCCGGCATGAATGTACATTTTCGTACGTGTGTGACGTGAATGCGTGTTTCTTTTTTCGTTCCCCCTTCCTCCGTCTGTGTGTGACTTTTTCTCTTCAGCATTTCAGTTGCTATAGTTACCATCAGTGTTTTGAGCCCCCACCACCCCTCCCCTTCCTTCTTTCCTTCCTCCAAAGCACCAATTCCCCTTTCCCTCCTCTTCCTTCTCCTCCAGCAGCCGCCTCGCTCAGCCAAAACTACTCGCTTTCTATCTTTTCTTTTTCAAGAATGGCTTCTCTTTCTTATGGCTCTCTTTTCTTTTTTTAAATTATAAATATGATTATTATTGTAAAGTGTATTTGGAGGAAACATTTGTGTATAAAACTATAACTATACTATCATAGATCTGTTACAGCCGGGGGGACGAGAAAAAAGAAAATGTGGAAAACCAGCAGCTGAATTACCTCTCATTTCAAACACACACACATAAACAAAGCAGCACATACAGACTCCTCCTTCTTCTCCTCCTTCTTCTGTTCCTCTCTCTCTCTCTTTGACACACTCACACATGCACACACAGAGGAGGACTGTTGTCGAGTGTACTGTACAGAGATCTGCGTGAAGGCGAGCTGGTTGCTGTGTGTGCAGTAGAGTCGGTGTGTAGTGAAGCTTTGTGCACCCAGGGGTAGGGCTGTTCCTGGTCACACTATCTTACTCTGTGCCAAAATGTAGTGCAACAGCCAGGCTAGTCCTGTCTGCTCTGATTCCAATAAAACACTGAGCTGTCTACATCATGTCCAGACATCTTCTTTCTCTCTGTTTTATCATCTTTTCCAACCTTTTTCGCTCTAAAGTTTTATGTGAGAGAAAAAAAATGAGGAGTGAAAAAAGGGGAGGGGATGGGGAGGGGGGATGCTGTTCCTAGCAGGCTGACCTATCATCAGTTCTGGAGGCCTTTAGGTGATGCATGCAGAGAAGATGGGAGGAGACACTCGATGGAGTCAAGTCCCCTGTTCTGCAGGGGATCACTCGCCTGGTGACATTTGGCGCTGCTGATTGCCTCCCTGATTAATTAGACGGCCTGCAATGCTGCAAATTGTAGCGAGGAGATTCCCTGCCGAGCTGTGAGCTCCTGCTGTCTCTTTATACCGATGCCAGCTTCACCATGACAGCGGATAGAGACGCCTGTGGGACACAATGACAGCTGACAAGGAGAAGAGAAGGTAACTTTGATTAAAAGGGAATCTGAATGTTGAACTGTTTGGGAGGTGGTGTGGTGAGACCAGACAGGGCATCAAGATAACTTGACAACAATGCTTTTCTCTCTTTATGCACATTGTGCAACCTAAACACGACAAAGTAATTAAGTTTATCTGTCTTTTCTGGCAGAGATGCATGATGAACATTTTTATCTTTCATAATAAGAAGAGAGCTCATGCACTCAGTTTACAACATACAATACAATGAAATGAGGAAATGCTCCACCTGCGATGCAGAAACACAGTGAACATTCATTCAAGTGAAGCAGAGTATTACAGCATATATTACACTGTAAAGAAATATATACATATTGCATCGTCAAATCTAGAGGAAAGTAGAAAGAAAAACATGACACTCTGAGACGTGATTAATAAACTCATCACACTTTGAAACATCTATACTGGTGCTACTCTTCTTACTGTTCTGTGCTGCAGGATCTTCAGGTTATTAAGTCTGCATCAAACTCAGTGGTGGACAGTAACAGAGTAAATTTACTTGAGCACTGTACTTAAGTACATTTTTTGAGTATCTGTATTTTAGTTGAGTATTATTTTTTGGGGGAACTTATTACTTTTACTCCACTACATTCAGAAGACAATTATTGTACTTTTTAACTGCACTACATTTATATCAGTGCTCTAGTTACTCACTACTTTTCATTTGAAGTCAGCTCATAAATTTCCTTCTCTTTTCTGAAATCTGATCCCACGGAACGTGGAGCAAACACAGAGCGAATTTCACTTAGATCAGGCAGTTCATTTAGAGGTGGTGATGATGGTTATAATTCTCCTCCTGAGCACCCATGGCCATATATTAAGCCCGTGTTAGAGGTTTTTGAAATGTTCTCCCTGTTTCCCACTCTGCCCAAACATATAGACATTCACTGTCCAACCTGAGAAAGTGTGTTGAGCTACGTAACATTTGTTTCATTCCAGATGAACATTTCAAACTAAGTTGTCTGTGCTTGGAGAAACTTAGTTGCTGTTTTTATTCCATGGTATAGTTTTTAGAGATTTCAAGTAATGTAAATAAACATAATGTAACAGAATACACTCCTATGTCGTCTTGACTGCACTCATACTTTGTGAAAATACAACGTTTTAAGATTTTTCAAGAAGTACTTTGAATACTTAAGTATTTTTAAAAGCAATTACTTCAGTACTTTAACTCAAGTAATAATTTGACAGAGCAACTTTCACTTGTATTGGAGTAATATTTGACCAGGACGATCTATACTTTGACTTAAGTAATGAAGCTGTATACTTTGTCCACCACTGATCAAATTCAATGAGAAATTACAACACATTCTCAAAAATCTGCACTCTTCTTCCTGAGATGATTATCTTGACTTCACCTCAGTTTCCTTTTTTAATGAGTTGTTGATGATTCCTACTGAGCACACGCCCTGCTCAAATATTACACTTTGTCATGTTTTACCTGCACATCAGAACAGATTATACAAGGGTCATACATTTGGGGGATTACATGTTTTCAAATTATTTTCAAATATTGATCTTATTTAATGTTTTAATGGTTGTATTATCATAAACTCAATACTCTGTCGTTTCTGTTTTACATTTGGAAGTCTGACCAGGGACAGGGGGTGCAAATTAGCCTTGGCAAGACACCTGTATGCATGGCATCTGCTTTGTACACTTCAATAAGCAATGTTTTTTAATGCATCTGTCCCGAACAAATTAATAGATATATAAGAAAAGTTTTGAGTACTTTCCAGAGAAACATTTGACTAAAATCAGGCACAACCAATTTGCATCATAACACCCAAAAGCTGCCTGCTCTCTGATTTGAGGACACTGTTGGATTTAATTTTGAGTTTCAAAATGTATTAGTGTAAGATGTGTGTGATTCAAAAGTGCATGAATAAAAAAAACACGGCACAATTTTTCTCAATTTCACAATATTTTATCTAGACATCAGCCAAGCCGAGCTACAGTAAAGATTTACATTGTGACTTTAAAAAGTTGTGATGACAACACCACATTGAAAACACCCAAAATAAAAGCCCTGTTGACAAAATATGTGGTGCAAATTCAAAACTGTTGCCGTTAAATCCACCAATATTGAAAGTAAAAGTGAGGTGATGAACAAAGAGCTGTTTTCACACATTCACCCAAGAAAATTTCCCTCACTGAGTGAAGTCTTCCCTGTCGGACAGGGAGGTGTCTCACGACATCCTGTAGACGCTGCCATAGATTTACAATCTTATCTGACACATAAACCTCTGATCCGTTTGATTTACTCTTCCATGTGTTTGAATTTATTTCTTATTCAATTCAATTCAATTTTCAATTCAATTTGCTTTATTGGCATGAACAAAGACATGTTGCCAAAGCACATACAATTCGTACACATTTATTACATATATATTCATTACATATTATATATATTACATATTTTATACGCATTAATGAACGATTACCCATACAGCATATCTCAATGTCCTCACTTGATGCGGTATGCTCATAAAACCTTCACCTAAAATCAGATATTATCGGATAGTGCGTCCCTCAGGCTGTGACAGGCCGACACATATTTAGCAGCCAGAGGAGCTGCTGACCCTTCCCCTGGGAGAACTGACAGTTTCTCTTCTGGGGTTAATGTCAGGAAGTTTGTTAGTGGGAATCTCTTAGTAAAGAAAACTTGCTACAGTGGAGGAGGAAGTGCATCTCTGTCTCTATGTCCCCTGTGGAGCAGTGAGCACATAGACCCTCCTCTCCGGGCAGCCATGTCTGCCTGTGTCTCCCTATCTCTACAGCTAGCTGGTGGTCACTCAGCCTGTATTTGGTCAGGATACGTCTTTGTTTTGTATCGCAGGACACTGTACAGATATTCAGATGATCTATAATGACGGTTTAGGGTCAAATAACAATTCATTCTACTTTGGGTCTTTGTTTGGTTTCTCCAGTGTTCTAAATACAGATATTATTTTCTATTTGTGTCTCTGTCAACTCCTAGTCTATGTGTTTGTCTGTAAAATCACAGCTGTGTTATTGTCGAAAAAAGTAAGCAGGGTAAGAAACAGAGTTGTACGCTTTTACAACCTTTTTTGCCTTCAACAAAAGAAACAGATTTCCTCACATGAGCAAATGAGCTGATGGGAACAATTCTGATTGAAGTAGGGTGAAAAGCCATGTGCTCACACATGTAGCTCACATTTTGGTGCTTTGCGTAATAGTGGAAGCAGCTTAATTGAATGTTTCCTAACTCACCAGCGTCATCGCAGCATCGCACGCTTCCCTACATGTTGAGAAATCCCTACTGTCTCTCTCCTAATGTCAAAAAGTCATTGAGCGGTCAAACTGGAACATGTGCCTGCAGAGTGCCTGCTCAGTTATGGACATTTATGTCCCCAGACATCACTGATGATCAGTTTCTGGTTGTTGTAAAGGCAGAAATCTCAATAAGAATCTGCGAAGAGCGTAGTAAAAGTATTTAAAGGGTTAACAGATTTTGTGAAATTTAGTAAAGTTGACTCTGACAGTCCTTGTGTGACTTCACATAAAATCCAAATGTGAATTTGATGAAGTTAGCATGAGTCAGCATTTTCTGTCCTGACCTTTGACCCCTGCAGGGCGATCAGCCGCGACGCAGCCAGGAGGAGACGACAGGTGGAGTCGGACGTGTTCGGGGATTTATCCCGTCTCCTGCCGCTCGAGCCATCCGTCAGAGCTCACCTGGACAAACCGTCCGTCATCCGGCTCACGCTCAGCTACATACGCATGCACGCACTGCTCAAAGGTACACACAGTTAAATATGTAGAGATATTGATATTTCAAGTGTCCCTGCATCTTCACTGATGGATGTGATGATATCTCTGTTGCAAAATGTATATGCAAAATAATATGTGATATGAGGAAAGCTTAGTTAACAGCGTGCGATCCCTTTGAATCTGTTTATCCTTACTTTGCAATTCATCTTAAATTATACTTAAAAATAAATAGTTCCCTTCATAATTTCTTCTATTCTTAGAATGATAACTTAAAAAGCAGATCTTATCAAAAAAAGATTAAATTAGGTTGTCATAAAGTAAATTATCATCCCAAAACTAAGTGACTTCCTTGTTTGAGAGTAATTTAACATGATTCCTCAATATGTCTACCTGCTTAATCAATACCTGATCAATACCTGTTCAAACATTCAGTGTTTAAAAGATTAAAGCCAAAGTGGAAGTGCAAAAAAAGTGCAGATCTTCAAGTGTCCACTTGAGGCTGGCGCCAAAAGTAAAGGAATCCTCATTAGCGCTCATGTTAATGATGCATGAAATAAACACGTCTACCTACAGCCTGGTACAAAATAACAGGTATGGTCTTGAGAGCTTATATCTTTATTCCTACACACTGTACAGAACGTTTATTTTATTATAGCTCATTGTTTTGATTAAATCAATGTTAAGAGTTCTGCAGAGATTTGTATAAAGGGGGGAGAGGGCGGGTCTGCAGGTTGTAGCCAAGCAGCAACCTCCGGTCTTAAAACATTCTGAGGCGCTGTTTTGAAGCCAATCGTCGGCGGGAGCCATATTGGAAATGCTGAACTCACCCAAACTTCGGCCAAGCTAGTGTGAGGTAAAAAGGCGGGCTTTGAGCCTCCTCGCCAACAGCTTCAGTGTTCCTGTCAATCAAGTCAGCTGTGCCTCTCATAATGGAAAACTCATAATCAACATAAACAAAACTACAGCAGCACCACCACGTTTTACATGTTGTGCATTGGATTTCAAATGAAAGTCCAAAAAATAACTCCAATGTCAATTTTGGGTATTTTTGGTACTCACTATAAGGGGCCGGTTTACTCCAGAAACATGCATACAGTTTATGTATGTTGAGGTGCTGCTGTATCAAAATGAGTTGTCCTTCCCCAGAAATAAGGGTTACCATATGTTTCTTTCATGATTCCAATCCATTTCTTGTTTGCTGTGGCTCAGCATTTCAATAACCTTTATCAGATTTGATGGTTTAGTCACAGACTTTCCCAAAAAGTGTCATACTTTTCTTTCACAAATGTGGGAATGAAATTGCATTAAAATGTACAAAACAGTGAAATTTATCTTACCTGGCTCAGCACCCCTAAACATCCGATCCTAAAATTGCCCCTGATGTGCCCAAATGTAAATTCTAAATCATGTTACAGTAGCATCATCGGGGTACCTCCATCAGCAGGCAGCAGACAGCAGTAGACAGGAGTTATCAGTGCAGTCATGTCAGCTACGCAACATGGCAATACATGCAAACTGCTCGCCTGATTCAGCTATAAAGGAATTTATGAGTCCATAATGATACGCTTCTAAATGTAAACCTACAAATAAAGTACATGTAGGTAATTTCTATGTATCAAAGTATTTCAAAGTGTCATTTGGATGAAGTGTCCTGTGGAGCAGAAAAACATCTTCGTAGGGTGGAGAGCAGCAGTTTGTTGTGGTTTACTGCCGTCACAAGACCAGCAGAGCTGAGATGAGTGTTAGACAGAGGAAGTCTTTGATAGCATGAGAAATAGCACCTGGAACAGACACATACTCACACACACACACACAGACACAGACACAGACACAGACACAGACACACAGTCTCTAGTATAGTAAGTAATCAAGAATACACCACATAATTTTTTAATGTCTAATCCTTTCAGAGTTAAAAGTAAAATAATTGTTATTAAATAGATATTTCATATATAACTTTTATGATTCCTAAGTCTCGGTAGGAGAGAATGGCCCTGAGGTATTCTGACAACATCAAATGTGGCCCTCTTTGAAAAAAGTTTGAACACCACTGGATTAAATGAAGAGCACCCCCTGATCCACCTTGAACAACTGACTTTCTTTTTCTCTCTGTCCAAGGAAACCCCGGGATTAAATCAGAGGGAGGTAAAGCAGTAGAGTGTGGACCGTCAAACAGCAGAGATGAGCGACAGAGTGAGTGTGACGCAAGACTTGACGATGAGGAGAAAGTATCAGAGGAAGATGTGGAAACAAACATGTACCTGAAAACCCTGGAGGGGTTTCTGATGGTTCTGTCTGCAGAGGGAGACATGATCTTCCTTTCTCACAACGTCAGCAAGTACATGGGGTTGACACAGGTACACACATAAACACACACATTTGCACTTTAAGAGAGAAATGATGAGTGTGCAGGATTCAGGGTTTGATGGTGAAACTGTTCTTCATCTTCTCTGACAGACTGAGCTGATGGGACACAACATTTTCGAGTTCACTCACCCTTGTGACCACGAAGAAATCAGAAATAACCTACGCCTAGCAACGGGTGTGTGATGAAGACATTAGCTGAAACAGTCATCATTAAGTCTGGGTTGTGTATCCTGTCTTTGTGTGTTGTTTTTTTGCACGGCTTTGTCCATGTAGCTCACTAAGTTGCGTGTTCTTTAGGGGAGGTTTGGCTTGATGGAAAGAGGGACTTTGTCATGAGGATTAAAAGCGCTCTGACACACAGAGGAAGAAGCACCAACCTCAAGTCGGCTACGTGGAAGGTTTGTGAGAAAAACCACATGAAACCAAAGATCAGACTTTTTTTTTTTACCTGTCTTCATGAACATTCAGGACTCAACGATGTATGAAGAAAAACAATCCTCATGCATTCATCTGTCAACTCTCTCTCTCTCTCTCTCTCTCTCTCTCTCTCTCTCTCTCTCTCTCTCTCTCCTCTCTCTCTCTCTCTCTCTGCTGTCTCAGGTTCTTCACTGTCAGGGCCGAGCGAAGGTGTGCATCACTGCATCTTCCTGCCGGGTTTCCTGCCTTCTGCTGACCTGCCAGCCTCTGCCACTCTCACACACACTCCTCAGTGCAAACACCTTCACCAGCCAGCACAGCATGGACATGAAGTTCACCTACTGTGACCAGAGGTGATTCACACAAAGCACACTCGACAGAACACACACATAGAAGAGAGAAGTGAGATTTATTCAAATTGGTGGCTTCTTGTTGACGTTTTTTCAGTTTCAATTACCGGCTTGAATTTCATATTAAATGAGGCTGAAAATAACTTAAACGTGGAGAATTTAAGAGAAGTTTGTCTGACTTTTTTTCATGTTTTGGGGCTGGTTTGAAGCAACAGGATGGACAAACCATAAAATGGTCCATCATAGCATCTGAGTTTGTTTTTTATCTTACTGTGGCACACAAAGAAAGCTGAAGGGAGCAGGCTAGTTTTGAAGCCCTTGAGGGAAAAATCAGTACAGAAGTAGAAGGACCTGGCGTGACAGGCTCATCCAAGACAGGGGGGGGAGACTTGTTGAAACATTTTGCAACTTTTAAACTGAAAGTAAAGAAATCTTTGAGAAAGAGGAAGGAAGATTGTTAAAGCCATTCCTGTCTTCATAAGCTGCAGTGATATTAGCTCTGTAGGTTCATGAAACAACAGATGAGTCAGTTTGACTTACTTCCACATCGCTCCATGCAAATTTCCTCTCTCTCTTCTTCATCTCTCTTAATTATCAAGGAGAACTGAGAGAAGACTTTGGAAACCAATATATCTAAAGATAATGGTCTGAATTACTTAAAAGCAGTCACTCATCTTTCACTTGTGTAAGACAAGGTTTTAAAGCTCCAGTGAGGAATTTTAGCTGGTTATGAAACAGAGTGAAAATAACAGGGGCACCTCTTTGGCTACGTTCACACTGCAAGGCTTAATGCTCAGATCCGATTTGGATGCGGAGACGGAGTCAGGAGTGGTGGGTCTGCAACGTTAATAGTTTCACAGAGACAGAGTTTACTCAAAACTTCCAGATGTCGAGGGCAACTTTCAATTACATCTGTCAGCGGCTCTCCCCAAGACTCCTTCGGCAGGACACTCAATTGACTTGCTCCATCGTTGCTATCCTCCATTTTTGCAAGGTTACCGCCGCACAGAATTGTGACGTGTGTCGCTATCAAGTGACGTGAAAGTATCAAATGTGCATCAAGTCTGTCTTGGCCATTCACACTGAGGTTGCATTGAAAAAAATCTGATCTGTATCTGATTCAGGACCACATATGGAAGTGGTCTAAATCTGATTTGAAAAAATCTGATTTGGGCCAAATTTGAGTGTTCACACTGCCTCTAAAAAATCTGACCTGGCCACTTGACCCCCCCAAAAAAAATCTGATTTGGGCCACTTTTGCCTGCAGTGTGAACAAAGCCTTTATAACTTCAAAAAACAAACAAGTCCTTCAACAACAAGACTGACCATTTTCATACTATAATTGATCCACATGAAATATTCACAGTATTTAGTTTTATTCAGCTTCTTCTTCATTTGTTATTTCTGCATTATTCATGCTGCCTCTGTGCTCTATCTGTGGGAAGAACTTGAAACTTGATAGAAGTTGAAATAAGGAGTTTTAAAAAATGTCGAAGCTAGTTTATTGGAATCGTAAAAAGAAAACAAGGCTGTAAAGGGTTAATTTAAAGTGACAAAGATCATAGAGAAAGTCATTCAGGACTATGACTGCTGCTTTGTTCCTGTTTTGTATTCTCCTTTTTTAAAATTTGTGACATGTTTGTGATTGTGGCCACTGCTGAGTAAGTAAAATTGGTCTTTGCATAGAGCTTACACTGTCAAGAGCGTGTTTCAATCCAAAAAACAGACTTATTCATACATGAATTTGTGCTTGGGTGATGTTACAGGTTAGTTTATGAGCAGTGTTTTGAATTCAGACAGTTTTTTCTTTGTGTTTTTGCAGAGTGCAGTTTTTGTTAGGTTACAGTCCAGAGGAGCTGATTGGCCGTTCCATCTACAATCTCTGTCATACTGTGGACACGAACTGTTTGACCAAAAACCATTTCAACTGTAAGTACACACATGCAAGTTACACCCCTGTAAATGTAATGGCTTTACCATCCTTTGTCTGCCTCTTTGCAGTGTACTGGAAGACTCAGTCGGTCAGCGGGCAGTACAGGATGCTGGTGAGAGGTGGAGGCTACGTCTGGGTGGAGACTCACAGTGCTGTCATCCCAAGTGGCAGACCCTCTAGGTCTAGACAGGGTACCAACCATCAACTCTGTATCCTCTGTGTTACTTATGTCCTCAGGTAAATGCTACATTGATTTGAATCTACTTGCAGAAAATGTCAAATACTTTCAGCCTCGTGTTTCAGACTGAATATTTATTTACTAGAGGACTGTGCTTACATTTGTTTCCCTAGTTCATTACCTCAAGATGAATTAGGGCCTGTGTCCACTAACAGCATTTTTACACTGGCAGCCCCCAAAGCCCCACTCTGGGAGGCTCACAGTCGCTTAAGGCTGAGTTATACTTGTGCGTCGCCCCTATGCAGCAGGGGCTGACGCAGACAGGAGCACCACATACTTGTGCGTCGATGTGTCCGTGTCACGCAGCAATTCTCCGCCGAGACGCTTGAGGGCAGTGCAGTCCATCTGATAGCCGGTCGCGTGCTTCCGGCCCCGCTGCGATCTCTGTTTACTTTTCCACAGCGATTCAGAGCGTGTTAATCTACAGCTGATACATGTTGCTGTTTATCATACAGACATGATTACATGAAGAATAGAGAGGAGGAGATGAGATATACGGCCGATGAGTAGGGATTCCGGAAGTGCTGTAAATGCGGGAAATACAAGCCGCCGAGCCGACCAATCACAGGGCTTGCGGTCCGTGTTGATTCTACGTATAGTTTCATTTTGGAGGAGGTGCACGCCAGCTACGTGCGTATGCCTCTGCGTAGGTACGGAAGCTACGCGGACCCCCGGCGTAGGCCATGCCGTCGATTCAACGCAGAAGTATAAATCAGCCTTTACTGTTGCTAGATTAAGGAGGTTGTCCCACAGCACCTCTGCTTCCCTCTGTCACGGCTGTTATCTCTGTTTTAAAATGTTCTGAATGCTTAATGTTTGCTCTAATTAAAAAAAAGTGAAAAATATTGTGAAGGTATCCTAACACTACAGCCAGCTCTAGACCTGAAAACTGTACCCATGAAAAACAAGTCTGGTTATTATCTCCCCTGTACGGATCTCCTCCATTGTTGTTGGCAGAGATGATATTGGAAGCCCCACCCCTTCCTGATTTTTGATTGGTGTTTCAGGGGGAAGGGACATTGATGACCATTCTGGTGTCCCAAAAGTTAAACAGTTTTCAGCTGAGAGTGCTGTACGCCCAGTGACAAAAAACAGCTGATGCCGAAAGTGTTGTTTGGCTTTGGACGCTGAGTACTGAAAACGCTAAACTGCATAGGTTTTGTGTGGAAAATAGACTACCAGCGCAAAAACCCCGTTAGTGGACACAGGCCCTTATATTCAGTCTAGTGATAAAACACTCAACCACATCATTAGGTCATACCCATAGACTGTATAAAATATGGACGTAGTATCCGTGACGTCACCCGTCTGTTTCTGAAGCGCTGTTTTGAGGCCTATCGGTGGCGGCAGCCATATTGCTGCTGTCGAGCGATTGTGATGTAAAGAGGCGGGTTTTGAGCCTCCTAGCCAACAGCTGCAGTGTTCCCACCTGTTGATCAAGTCAGCTGTGCCTCTCATTGGAAGACTCGTAATCTCAATATCTTCGAAATTGCAGCGTTAGAAAAATATTCACCCCCCCTACAATGTGTGCCGATGGAGAAATGAGCTATCCAGTCTACACTCGTCTTTTGTACCAGGCTGTAAACATGTTTATTTCTGCTGTAAAGATCGGCTTTTTTGAATTTGTGTGTATTTGGTTTCTGGTACTTTTGGAGCCAGCCTCAAGCGGACACTCGAGAAACTGCAGTTTTTAACCCTCCGCATTGGACTCATATTTTTAGACCGGAGGTTGCTGCTTGGTCATACCTGAGAAACTTCAGACATTAGCCCCAGCTGTACCCACTGTTTGTGGGTCTTATTAACTTATGTTAGCATGCTAACTCAACTCAACTCATTTGTATTTATATAGCCCTTTTCATACATTCAAGCATGCAGCCCAAAGTGCTTAAAAAAAACAGAGCGACAGAAAACAACAAGAATATGTAAAATGATAAAAGGCTAAAACAAGATAGAGGAAAGTAAGATGAAAAACTTAAAAAAATAATAATAATAATAATTAAAGATAAATAAATCAAATCAAATCAGATAAATACCATAAAAATAAAATAAAAATAAATAAGATAGAATAAAATATAAATAAGAATGCTGTTAAAACAATGGTCATAATGGTAATAACATGCTACACATTTTAGTATATTAATTTTACTCTAATGAAACGAGTTAGCATACTCAGTGTAACATAATGTGTAATGGTTTGATTCTGTATGTATGTGTGTCTCACAGTGGAGTGGAGGAGCCGAGCCTGCAGCTGTCTGTGGATCAGACTGTCTCCGGATATCAGAGCTGAAACTGGAGTCTGAAACACCCACAACCCACTCTACCTCCTTCATTTTTTTTCACTTTGATTCAACAATCCATTTTAAATTCAAACACTTGTTTGTGTTTGTGTTCCATGTATAGATGTTCCTAAATACATTAAAATAGTCTGAAAACAAGCCTCAGGGAAATATTGATTTTTAGCAGGTTGTGGTATCTGATTCCAGACAGATAACTCAAGGTGTATTTTAAAACCATTTCTTTGTCATATTGTTTTGCATAATGGTTGCAGTAGCAGCATAACACCTCTCCTGAAATAAAAGTGGAAGCTCTGACAGGGTAGATTGTGGTTGACAGACGGTTGACGGGGCGTAGTGAGAGTTGAAGTTTGTCGATGAAAGCAGGCAGTTTGACTTTTTTTTGACCTCTCTGAGCCTGACTTGGGTTCCTGTGGGGTTTCCTTCTGAACCACCTGACACGTGGGGTGACATCTGATTGTCAAACACAGACATGTGTACATTACACACATGCACATACATGCACACACATACACACACACACACGCTATATATGGAGAGAAATGCATAGTGCTGATGAGGAGATGTGAACAGACGCAAGTCAAAGCCACAGCTTCCTGAATAGAGACACTCTATAGGAAAGTTCTCGTGGGAACTTTTTCAACTTTTACCTCTTGGCCTCTTGACTCAGACAACCACACACACTCACACACACACACGCACACACTCACAAACAACAAACGATTTTAAGTTTCACTTCCGCTTGTTCTACTAGAAGAAATAAAATGAAATTTGAACAAAGCACAAAGTCAAGGCATTGAAAAAGGTTTTCAAACGCCATTTAATCCAAATTTGAACATTTTAAAGCACACCAGGACGCTTTTATAAATTAAATTTCCTCACACACACAGCCAACCTGCAGGTGCAAAAACACCGAAATTAAGAGAATTAAAGTTTGAAGCCATCACTCTCAAATGACTCTCACTTCATTTGTTTCTCACGGTTGTTATGCAAGCCTTAATTGTTGAGCTCAGTTCTGTTTTTAAATTTGGTATATGTTCGTTCTGTGTTTAAAATTTCTGAATGTTCTTGTCCCAGTTGTTTTAATGAATTCATTAGAAATAGGGCAGATACTGATGTTGGCACCAGGGCCACCATTAGAGGAGGCTGTGAGGTGCCGCATTGCTGCAGGGATATTAGGCGAATTGTTCTGTCGGATAGCTTTTTTTGTTTGTTTATTTCTTCTGTTTTGTGTTTTAGAATCTTTAAAGTTCTTTTTTTTCTGTGAATGTGTCTGAATTATTATTATTTTTGTTTGTTTCACTAGATAGTCGTATCAATTTCCCCACATTTGGCTGCATAATCCATAGACCGCCATAGAGTTTAATATGTACAGTATCTCACAAAAGTGAGTACACCCCTCACATTTCTGCAATCTCACTCATCCAGTCCTGTAAGACTGCAACAGGCCATACCAAGTTGAGGTTTGTGTTTGCTTTGTGTCTGTTTTCTTCAGTTTGGTAGACGTCCCTGTCTTTCAGCTCCTTGTGTTATATCATCCCTCCCTAAACTCAGTGCTGTTTTCCTCCCTCGTCATCTCTTCTCTGCTGGTGACTGGTCAGCCGTGAACCCTGATCTTAAGTTTTGTGCTCTCCAAATAAACTTAGAGCAATATTAAACATAACGGAAACTTTGTCAACAAGACAAGGTGAAATAACAAACTTTGTAAACATGCTGGACTCCCTAACATGGATTGATTCGATATGTGTGTTGTGTGTGATCAGGTTGTTCCTGGTGTCACCTCTGCTATTCAGAATTTTTAACTGCTTTCATCCACTTTTGACCAATCAGCATTAAGTATTTAACTCAGCCAGTAACTACGTTTTTTGACCCTCTTGTTCCCAAACCGTCGCTGCAGACAGCATTTGACATGAGTACTTCTCAAAACCGTAAGATATCTAGAAAATTCATAAACCACCAGAAAGCGGGGAAATAGAACTTTGCGCACATATAGTTGTCATTACGGTAGCCCCTAGGACTTCCGGAGTATGACCGTTATTATCTGTTATTATAGTGTCATAAACACACAATAAAGTTGAATTACTGCCAGATACTGAAAGTTGAGGTTATCTTGGAAAAAGGGGCAGAAGCACTCACTCATTGCACATTTTTTGACAATTCTAACAGCCATAAAATCTAAATAAATCAAGCGGCCTGAATATAACTATGGTCATAAAAGGGTTAAATGAGGTTGAACCCTTTATTTCTACTTTTTGTTTGAAATTATGATAGATCTTAAGGTCTTATATCTCATTAACTTTTGAGGGCGACTTCTTTATCACTTATTTATCTTAATACACACATGTACTGAATGTCTTTGAGAATTTCACCTCAGTTTGTCTGTATTATCACCCTGTTGCGCCCCCGTGTGGAGGGTCTGTCACATTGAGTGCCATACAAAACCTCTGGTGTGGAGTGGAAGTGGGTTGTTTGACCTTCCAACAGTGAGTCTGCACCTATGCTGGCCTACTGTTGGAAGGTCAAACAACACAGTTTATTTATTATGAGGTGTTTTGTATTTAAGCGTACTTACAGAAATAAAACAGATCAGAGACATCAGACCAAAATAAATGTCCACAAAAGAGAAATACCACCAAGGATTATGGGAAGTTTTTCTCTGAGTATTATTTGTGTGACATGTACCATGCTTACATTAAGTTCCTGTTCCTGTGGAGTAAGGGAAGTTTGTCCCTAAGCTTGTTGCTGTGTCTGATAACATACCAGAATGAAAAGCTCTTCATTATGCAGTGGGCCGTGTGTCCTTCAGACAGAGTGTACTCTGTATGTGGATGGGAGTGGGGACAGACTGGTTTGAGAAAGCTCCTTGAAAAAGTCACACTAGTGCAGCCACACTACAGCACAAAGGAATTAAGACTCTTGCTCCATCTAGTGATGAAGTGCTGTCAGTGAAATCAATCTGCTTCAGCTAGAGACAGGCATATTCCTGTTGAGCTCTGTATGGGCCAGTGTAGTACAGCATGTACAACCTTCTAACAACATCTCTTCTTTTTAACCCTCCTGTTATGTTCGTTTCTCTGGAACAGCAATAATGTTCCTGGGTCAATTTGACCCGGGGGCATATTCAATTATCCTAAAGTGTCAGAACACTTTTTATAATCTACTTTTTTACTCCATTACTAACCATTTAAATCAGATTTGGTCCATTGGTGCTCTTTAATTCTCACAGATCATGGTTCAATGAGGATAACTCAAAATTAATGTTAAAACTTTTTTTATGTACATTGGAAAGCCCTAAATATAAACTAAAACTGTTTTACATGACATTGATTTTTGTTATTTTATTCTACATTTTCTTTTTTATTCTTTTTATGAAGTAATGTTGATAAGTTAAACACAACACCTCTTCTGTCACATGCTGCCCAGATTTTTATGCTGCATTTAGCTGGTTGGAAGGCATATATTGTCTAAAATATACTTTAAAAAGGGTCAAGGAGGGTTACAGGACCAGCCAGAACACTGGATATTTTCTAGTTACTTCCTCATTACTGCACCATTTTCCCACTTGCAAGGTGGCTAGCTAATGTTCAAGGCGGCTAACTATGGTAATGCCATGGCCTTATTTAAACCTATAGAATTTGAACACAGGGGACATGCAAATCCCAGATTTAAATATGCCTTACGCTTCATTAAAAGAAATGAGCAAGCCATGAGGGCCAACTCCATGGCCAAAAATCTCCGTCAGAATAATGCTCATCAATTCTGGAAAGAAGTTGGCCGTCTGTTAACAACAGCAGTAAGACCCCTTTACCATCAGACATCAATGGAACATCTGGGTCTAAAAATATTGCTGAACTGTGGAGACAACATTATACGGACATATTTAACTGTGTCTTCATTATCAGAAATTACTTGTGTGTTGATGATCTGCAGCAACAGTGCTGTAAACTTTATGCACAGGCTAATATGCTGGCCCTTAAATTTCCAATGTCACAGATAATGTTAAAACAGAGCTGTTTGAGCTTACTGTACTCCTCTTTATGCTGCCCATTTGTGGTGAAGTTTACAGTAGAGCTCAAATTAAAAAGCTTCAGGTAGCATATAATAATGCATATCAATTTTTAATTAAACTACCAAGATGGACCAGTGCAAGTTTTATGTTTTGCATCAAACATCCTCCAAGCAAGCTCCTTTTTATTCCTATTTTGGTAAAACAAACAAACAAGGTAGTATCATATAACTCCGGGTAGACGCAGACTGCACGATTAGTTTCTCCTCCATTTTGAAAATGAATGAAATCCGCCGGGTCCACACGTAACATCATACGTCATCAGGTGATCTGCACGCTGATTGGCTATCGTGCCGCGATAGATTTGCTTGAGTTCAGATAATGCAACTACACACGAATCATTAGCGCGTATGAATTTGCGTCATTAGCGCAAATGATTTATTCGCGTCTGGTGTGAACACATAGTTAGATATGAAGATAAAGATTAGCAGATTACATTTCTTGTGTTTTAGGATAGAGCGCAAGATAATACACATTTGTGTTTGAAAGTGGGCGATCAGAAGTTGCATTTTGACTGATACCAAATGCCAAAAGTACAAAGTGGTAAATGTAACTTGCCTTACTTTGAATAACTTCTTTGATTCTCAATATCTCCTTTCATTCAGGGAAAGTTCTTGCTTCCTGCTTAACATTTGGTCACTCATTAAGACACAGCTAAATCTGAGTTTGTCAGAGAAAACAAACAACATTCAGCTCTGTTGAGAACCTTTGTTGTTCAGTTGTTTGATCGTGCTTGGTTTAGGATTTCTGTGTTGAAGCAGCATTCTCTGTTATTCTGTGTCATTGCTGGTTTTCAAGGTGACCCTAGCAGCTGTTGTGAGATTGGGTGTCCCTGAATGTCCTCTCAGTAGCCTGACTGCTCCAGTTTGACCGACTTAGAAGCTCAAAGTGCAGAGATAAGAGGTAGCAGAGGTCATGCTGGTGGCTTCAGGGTTTTAATTTACAAGTATGAGTTACTGGATTAAAGGAGGAGACACAAGAGTTCACCATCAAGAATCAGACCCTTGCTCACTCAAACATGCCTTTCCAGTGAAAGCAAACATGTGACCCGTCTAATCTGGCTGTGGGTTGTCCTCTCTCCTCACTTCTCTCCTCTCCTCCCCTCAGTCACACCCCCTGGTTGGGTGGGTGTTGTCAGGCTGTCGGCCAATAACAGGACGGTGCCAGCCTTTGAAACAGAACCGTGATAAATCAGTGTGTGTCAGTGCAAGGAGCAAAACACAGAGAGGGGAGGAGGGGCAGGCAGGGGGGGGAGATGAATATGATTAAAGATAAACTGGAGGCACACAAATAGGGAAACACAGGGGGTGTGATCAAAGGCAGTGTACGACTGGTGCTGTCCTCTAGCTTTTATATTCGGTTCTGTCTTTTTAGTCAGTGTGTTAGTTTGAAATCAATCAGTGTTGAGAGGCTGCTTTGAAAGCTACACTGAAAAAGAGTTGAGCTACAGCAGAGCTTCTCCTGGGAGGAAGTCTAGTTTTGTACGCCAAAGCAACTCCATCATATCCAGACTATCTCACCACCCAGTGACATATTCCATACATACAGGACAGGAACTACCCCCCACAGAGCAGCTGAAGTGGATATTTCTTTAAGATACACTACTACACGACCCATGTGCAGGCCGTTCACTGCCTGGGTGCCCCTCACTGGTTCAGTGAATTCTTCTTTTTAGCAGACGTGTGAGCACTTGTGGCACAGCTTCTCATCTGAATACCAAGGCCGTGCAGTTCCTCAGGGGGTGCTTTGAGGGGCCACGTATGCTTGGTTTCTTCCCAGTGTAGCTAAAAGGTCTCCATGTGTAATATGTAAGAAGAGATAGTCTGATATGTTAAGAACAGTGACCATTGTCACCTTGGTTTCCCTTCAAGTCAAGTTTGCTTGAAAACACAAATTGTTGCCGTGATCAAAAAGACAATTGTAAGTAGGGTTAGGGTTAGGGTTAGGGTTAGGTTAGGGTTAGGATTAGGGTTAGGGTTAGGGTTAGGATTAGGATTAGGGTTAGGGTTAGGGTTAGGATTAGGGTTAGGGTTAGGATTAGGGTTAGGGTTAGGATTAGGGTTAGGGTTAGGATTAGGGTAAGGAGTTGGGGTTAGGGACCGGGTTAGGGTGAGGATTAGGGGTGGGGTTAGGGGTAGGGTAAGGGTAAGGGTAAGGGTTAGGGTTAGGGTTAGGGTAAGGGTTAGGGTAAGGGTAAGGGTTAGGGTTATGGTAAAGGTTAGGGTTAGGGTTAGGGTAAGGGTTAGGATTAGGGTTAGGATTAGGGTTAGGATTGGGGTTAGGGTTATGATTAGGGTTAGGATTAGGGTTAGGGTTAGGATTAGGGTTAGGATTAGGGTTAGGGTTAGGATTAGGATAGGGTTAGGGTTAGGATTAGGATTAGGGTTAGGTTAGGGTTAGGATTAGGGTTAGGGTTAGGATTAGGGTTAGGGTTAGGGTTAGGATTAGGGGTTAGGGTTAGGATTAGGGTTAGGAGTTGGGGTTAGGGACCGGGTTAGGGTTAGGGGTGGGGTTAGGGTTAGGGTTAGGGTAAGGGTAAGGGTTAGGGTTAGGGTTAGGGTAAGGGTAAGGGTTAGGGTTAGGGTTAGGGTTAGGGTTAGGGTTAGGATTAGGGTTAGGTTAGGGTTAGGATTAGGGTTAGGATTAAGGTTAGGATTAGGGTTAGGGTTGATTAGGGTAGGTTATGATTAGGGTTAGGATTAGGTTAGGGTTAGGGTTAGGGTTTGGATTAGGAGAGGTTAGAGTTAGGGTTAGGATTAGGGGTTAGGGGTTAGGGTTTGGGTTAGGAGAGGTTAGAGTTAGGGTTAGGGGTTAGGGGTTAGGGGTTAGGGTTAGGAGAGGTTAGGGATAGGGTTAGGGTTAGGATTAGGGTTAGGCTTAGGGATAGGATTAGGGTTAGGATTAGGGTTAGGGTTATGATTAGGGTTAAGATTAGGATTAGGGTTAGGGTTAGGATTAGGGTTAGGGTTAGGGTTAGGGTTTGGATTAGGGTTAGGATTAGGGTTAGGGTTAGGATTAGGGTTAGGGTTTGGATTAGGGTTAGGGTTAGGATTAGGGTTAGGGTTAGGATTAGGGTTTGGGTTAGGGTTATGATTAGGGTTAGGATTAGGGTTAGGGTTAGGGTTAGGGTTTGGATTAGGGTTAGGGTTAGGATTAGGGTTAGGATTAGGGGTTAGGGTTAGGGTTTGGATTAGGGTTAGGATAAGGGTTAGGATCAGGATTAGGGTTAGGATTAGGGTTAGGGTTTGGATTAGGGTTTGGGTTAGGAGTGGGGTTAGGGTTAGGGGTTAGGGTTAGGAGAGGTTAGGATTAGGGTTAGGGTTATGATTAGGGTTAGGATTAGGGTTAGGGTTAGGATTAGGGTTAGGGTTAGGGTTAGGTTAGGGTTAGGTTTGGATTAGGGTTAGGATAAGGGTAGGATCAGGATTAGGGTTTGGATTAGGGTTAGGATTCGGGTTAGGGTTAGGATTAGGGTTAGGGTTTGGATTAGGGTTAGGATTAGGGGTAGGGTTAGGATTAGGGTTGGGGTTAGGGTTTATGATTAGGGTTATGATTAGGGTTAGGGTTTAGGTTAGGGTTTGGATTCGGGTTAGGATAAGGGTTAGGGTTTGGCATTAGGGTTAGGGTTAGGATTAGGGTTAGGGTTAGGATTAGGGTTTGGATTAGGATTAGCCTTAGGGTTATGTCTTAGGATAGGTTTAGGGTTAGGGTTTGGATTAGGGTTAGGGTTAGGGTTAGGGTTAGGGTTTGGATTAGGTTTAGGGTTAGGTTAGGGTTAGGGTTAGGGTTATGATTAGGGTTAGGATTAGGGTTAGGGTTGGATTAGGGTTAGGATTAGGGTTAGGGTTAGGATTAGGGTTTGGATTAGGATTAGCCTTAGGGTTATGATTAGGATTAGGTTTAGGGTTAGGGTTTGGATTAGGGTTAGGGTTAGGGTTAGGGTTAGGGTTAGGGTTTGGATTAGGGTTAGGGTTAGGATTAGGGTTAGGGTTAGGGTTAGGGTTATGATTAGGGTTAGGATTAGGGTTAGGGTTTGGATTAGGGTTAGGGTTAGGATTAGGGGTTAGGGTTAGGATTAGGGGTTTGGGATTAGGATTAGCCTTAGGGTTATGATTAGGATTAGGTTTAGGGTTAGGGTTTGGATTAGGGGTTATGATTAGGGTTATGATTAGGGTTAGGGTTGGTTTTGGGTTAGGGTTAGGGTTAGGGTTAGAACCAGAACTAAACTTAAGCAAACAGAACCAGAACCAAACTCAAGCAAACCGAACCAAACCGAACCAGAACTAAACCGTACCAAACCGAACCAGAACCGAACCAGAACCGAACCGAACCAGAACCGAACCAGAACCGAACCAGAACCGGACTCAAGCAAACAGAACCGAACCAGAACCGAACCAGAACCGAACCAGAACCGAACCAGGACCGAACCAGAACCGAACCGAACCAGAACCAAATCGAACCCGAACCGAACCAGAACCGAACCAGAACCGAACCAGAACCGAACCAGAACCGAACCAGAACCGAATCAGAACCAAGTCAAGCAAACAGAAACAGATCTAAACTCATGCAAACAGAACCAGAACCAACTCAAGCAAACAGAACCAGAACCAGAACCAAGCTCAAGCAAACAGAACCAGAACCAAGCTCAAGCAAACAGAACCAGAACCAAGCTCAAGCAAACAAAACCAGAACCAAACTCAAGCAAACAGAACCAGAACCAAACTGGAGCAAACATTATTAATGTCCTCAGGTTGGCATTGAGAAAAATCAGATGCCTCAGCTTGGATGGCTGATCCGATTTCTCCTCTCAGTGAGTATTTGCCCTGTCTTTGTGAAGACCCTAACCCCACCCTCTCAGAGGGAACAGATGTCACCACGATACACAGCCTCCCCTCCATCACCTGTATCCTATATCCTCAAATATGACTGGCCGCATGGCCGCCATGCTGACCAATCAAATCAAAGTTCTGCTTTGAGCAGAGCTGGGGCTGAGCACTGTGAGAGCTAAGCAGCGAAAGGAAAAAACTTGGAGCCGTCTCTCTCTCTCTCACAACTTAACGAGTCAGTTAGCCAGTGACCTTCTAAAAAGCGAGCAAATCTTCTCTTAATATGTCTTAATAACCACACAAACATAGACATTATACAATTTGACCCCTACTTTATTCTGGTTTTACAAATGATATCCAAAACTTGAATCACTCAAGAGAAATGTTTATCCCGTTTCTTCCAATGCTGCTGTGAAAACTTTTCCACAGTAACACAAAATGTTTCACAATAATCATAGTTCTGAAACAGAAAAAAACTGCAGATATGTTAATTCTTGAATGTAAAGAAATCTGGATTTGTAATATCTAACTACTGTAGAATTAAAACAGTTCAGATAAACAAAGGTTAAATTAAACTACTACACACAAAACTGTAGATACTGCAATTTAACTACATGAATCACAATGCATGTCTGTTTGAAGTTGGGATTGAACTGCTACCATGATAATACAGATTCAGAGTTTAAAGCTCCTGTGAGGAACTTTCTGTTTGTGTTGACTTTGGTGCCCCCCTGTGCACTAAGTGATCTTGCTTATTTTGTCCTGTACAGGTGTAAATTATGTTATCTCCTCCTGCTTTCAACTAACAGTCAACTATGTCACTCATTAAGAATATTTACTGCAGAAAAAGGGTTTTTCGTGACATGCTGTCCATCACCTCATCTGACACCTACCCTCTCACAGCGATTTCAGGCTTTAAAATAACAAAACAGAAATGATCAATACCCTTTCTAACAATCTTGTTTGCTTTTCTATGTCATAAAGAGGCATCACTGTTCATTTCAGTCCATTTCATGACCACTCAAAAACTCCTCACATGAGCTTTAATTGCACAAAGGTCACAACCTCACCAACACTGAAATGATATAAGGGTGTATTTAATTAAAGTAAAGTGTAAAAGACAGAGTCAACAGGAACTGACCTCTGGTGCAGAGTTTACAGTTCAAAGTTCTTTAACTGTATCTTGTGCGTGTGTGTGGTGTGTGTGGTGTGTGTGTGGTGTGTGTTGTGTGTGTGTGTGTGTGTGTGTGTGTGTATTAGTGTATTATGTATGTTAGTGTCTGTGTGCTCCAGTTAAAGAACATCATAAAGAACAATTTGATGGTTGTAAGAAGTTTAAACATTACATTTAATAAAAACTCAGATATTAAAGCCCCTCCCTCTCTTTTACTGTCTATTAGGACAGTATAGTTTTGCACATTAACCTCAGTGTGCAATCAGGATATCAACTTCTAAGAGACAATAAAGCTATGTAACCCTTTGGCACACAGATAGAACAATGAGGAGATAAGCGTCTCCATTATTGCGTTAGTAATAGTGAAATACGGCTTTGCCTTTGTGCCAGCTGCAATGGGCAACGCGGTTACTATTGATTACTTTGTGCATTATCAGACTGATAATACAGGATGTTCTACACATTAAACCAAATCTGCATCAAACCTGCAGACTAGTTCATGCATAACATGCTTCAAAGAGCCATTGTTGAATTTACCTCTCAAATTGTGAAATGGTATGTTTATTTCTTTGTTTAAGCATAAGAATGTGTATTTGTACCTGCTCCCGGAGCGTCATCTAATCTTATCTTGTGTGCAGAGTCCACAGATGTAACCCGGGTCAGGGCCTTCATTCAGACAAACTCAGCACTAAGAATCTCTGTCTGTACCGTGTGCGGGCGGGAGACAGTGTTCTTACACATACAGTTTGTGTGAAATTCTGTGAACATGCAATGAATGCAGTGTTGCGTAAGAGTCATGCCATCTTAGCTGTTGTCAGACAATAGACATGAATGCATTGGTATAAAGATCCAGCATGCACAAAGATGGGAAATGCTGCATGGGAGTGTGGTTTATGCTAGTCAGAAAATTAAATTAAGTTATATCAATTTTGTTACTAATTAATTACACTCTACTATCAGGTGATAGGAGAACAACTGCCAGGAACTAGACTAACGACCCTACTTAGGACCCTTTGTGACTACCTGGACACACCCACGACTGTTAGAGGCTTATATTTCTAGCTCTTCCCCAGTCTGGTCAGAACTGAAGAAGCCTTTCGGAGGAGAGGTGAAACGTCTTCAAGAATTTCTACCAGTCCAGTTGCCTTACGGATCAAGCTTGGGATCTTATAACAATATAACTCAAATTAAAGAATTTGGCTAATTCCCAGATAATCTTGATTTGTGTTGTCCTCATGAAAATATGGACTTATTAATGCAGAACTGGACTTTGGTATCAGGATTGTTCTGGCTGGAAGTATCGTCCTCTTACGTTTTAGAAGGCATTGGCTGTATGCAGAAAAACTGTCTGTGTAAATTTGAAACAGGTGTAACGCAATCTGCCATAAGGTGTGCATTTGTATGCAAGCGCGGCAAACAATTTGCTTCTGGATTTTGTTTTCTTAACGCCAACTTTCTTCTTGCTTTTCAAGTCACTAGTTTTGCTCAATGGTAACACATGGAAAAAAGAAGAGTTGGCTGAAAGTCCCTTATCGCTAACCTAAAATATGGCCCAGCGTCCCCCGATTTCACTCATTGTTGTCTTCTCTGTTGCTGATCAATCGGGGGAAAATGTAGAATAACAATATACCACATTTTCAACATTTATTTGACTGTTAACCTTGAACAAAGCAGTAATAAAAGGCCACTATGTGAAGATGGAGTTATTAGGGTTCATCCTCTGGGGATCATGAATTCCAGCCCAGAATATTGTGATAATTCAAGCAAACCATTTATTTTAGATGATGAATTGGGTGCTTTTATATGTTTTGGGTGTAAGATAGATAGCTGTAGGGTCACCAGTCTTTTTGATGAATCCTCTTGGGACCTTGAATACCTATCTAGATTTAATTAATTCGGTCTGGACCAAAGATGCAGTGACCAAACCAACACTATGAAGGTTGAAAATGCTATTTGGCTGACCTACAGGTTAAACCTATTATACCATGCTCATACGCTGAGTCCAAAAGCCTCTATTAGAATATTATGGTTCTTTCTCAGTATAGTGGACGAAAATCACCTTCACTCCCCTCCCCCCTTTTCTCTCTCTCTCACACACACATGCACATCCCCCTGCCTTGTTCCAGCTGTCTCTGCAATGCTTCCCACCAAACCCCATTCACTCACACACCATGAATGACCTGCTGGCCTAAATTACCCCTTGTCAATTGGACTTGTATACTTGCGCGTACATAAAATGCTAATGATCAGAGATTCATGCAACAAAGCAAGAGACATCTGGACAGAACACAAAATTTGTACTTTCTGTACTAAACTATGTATCAAATACAACTCAAAATCACCAGGCTGACATTTGGGGTTTTAAGTGACATGTGCCAAAATTGTTTGATGGATTGCCTCAAATTTTGATAATGATATTCCTGTGTTCCATCCGTCCAATACCTATTATGTCTGTGTTGCGGCAATAACTGAATTTTCCCGAGGGGATCAATAAAGTATGATCTTATCTTATTTTACCTTCAGAACTAACCAAATTCCTATCTGCTTAAGGTGCATTTCGACCAAGAGTTCCAGGGTATTTTAACCCCCAGAACTACTCTCCCTGGAACTAAAAGGTTCCTGTGCACCCATTGTTTTCTGCGTTTCGAACGCGAGTGAAGTCCCGAGTAGATTGTTCAAATCAGGCCAGTGACATATGGAGGAAATAAGTATATTAAATAATATTTTGAAATATTGATAAAAAACTGAACAAGTATTCATTCCCAGGAACTCCTTCTGTGTTATGTTGGGTTTTGTTTTCAAAACCAATCCAAGCATGCTATCACGCTACACTCATATTGTGAATACAGTCAACATGACATCTGCATTAGCATGTGGTAATTGTGAGCATGTTAGAATGCTGGTTTTAGCATTCAGCTTGGCACTAGCATAACTATAGATTATCTTCTTAGCTGATGACAATATGAATATTTTCAGATGTAAGTTGTAAATAGCCACTTATTAATGCTCACATTCACAAACTGTACATTACCAGCTGATCCTCCTCATTAGTTTGTTGCTGCCAGCTGCCCGGATGGTTAATGACTGATGCTAGCACAATGGGCCTTTTCACAATATCTCCCACCTGACTCTATTCCCTCATGGCTGTGCTATTCTCTCAACAGATCAGAGAACTGCTGATGACAGCAGACCACACACAGATCCCTTGAACAAACCACAAAGTACAAACCTGTAATGCTGTACAAAAGCTAATGAATGACTACGGTGATGCACATCATATCTACCAGATCTCTACCTCATCATATCTAACGGAACATTCATTGGTTTTTCAGTATTATTCATATATTTATTTATTCATTTAATTATTTAAGTTATCTTAGGACATGTTTTGCCTTTAATATATTACACAGAAAAATTTGGGGAGTAGAGAGAAGGGGAGACATGCAGTAAGGAGTCAAACCAGCAACCTCTGTGAAAAGGAGTGTAGTCTCTGTACTTGGGGTGCAAGCGTTAACCACCAAGCCAAACAATCTACCCTGTTTCTCATTTATCTAAAATGTTTGAAATTCAATCAGATCAAATGATATATTTTTCATGTTGCAGAAGGTGGTTGTTTGGTCCTAAAGTAATGTGTCCCCTCACATTCTCTCTTGGAAAACAGCAGCGAAAACCTTTGTTTACTTTTGTTGTTACGTGTTTGTCAGAAAGGATATTGTAATTTCTGTAGGAAAAACTGTATGTATCATTATGATACATACCACTCTGGGCCTTTATAAACATTAAGCTACAGCCAAAATAAGATTAGCTCAGCTTAGCATAGCACTATTTCTGGTTGCAAGTGGAAACATTTGGCAGCCCCTATGAAAGACCACAAAACCTTTCATACCAGAGGTTCAAATGCTCTTGAATTTTGTGCAGCAATGTCCACCTGTCTTTGATCAGAGCCAGGCTAGCTGGCTGCCTCATTTCCCTTCTTCATGCTAAGCTAGGCTAATTAGTGTCTGTTAGTGGAGATGCATGATATACAGGTACGACTAAACCACTGAGACAAACAGAACTACACAAACACATTTTACTGTCTTAGGGATCAGGTTTCAGAAAAGAGAAGGAAAATTATGCGCTGACTTCAGCAAAAGTAGTGAGTAAATAGAGCATTGATAGAAATGTAGTTGAGTCAAAAGTACAATAATTGTCTTCTGAAAGTAGTGGAGTCAAAGTCACAAGTTTCCCCAAATAATACTCAAGTACAGATACTCAAAAAATGTACTTAAGTACAGTACTCAAGTAAATTTACTCTGTTAGTGTTCACCACTGCATATCAACACGAGAATGTGTTATGTGATGGCAAAACACTCCTTCCCATTAAGCTTTCATATTGACTTGACACTATCCAATGCAAGGTTATAATTCAGAATCTCTGATCTTTACTATTACCAGGGCGGGTCATGGCATAGGCAGTATAGGCAAATGCTAGGGGCGCGGGCAGTCCATAGGGGCACTGCTTGCACCCTGAAAGAGTTAGGAAGAAAAGTTGAAGAAAATAGGGAAAGAAAATTTATTTTATCTAATGAAATTTGGGGTTAAATTGAGGACTAATGCCAGTATACATTTAAAAGCTTGTGACTCATTTTTGGTTTTTAAAAGAATGGTTTCCAAATCAGTTTTTGAAGTCTTTAAGAGTTTATGATTTACTTTTTATTGTTGTTGTTTTCTTTTCACTTTGGAAGCTTAATTAGATAGAAAATGTAGGCTAAGCTTTAAATAAGCATTATGCTTCTGCCTTTTCAGTCATCACTTAATACATTGCTGTTGCTTTGTTAAAGTGTCTGTACTGTGAAAATGATTGTGTAATATAATGACTGAATAATTCCACTACTATTGCATTATGCATTTTGAAATTATATATTTTTTTCCTGCTAAATGTCAGTTCGGGATGAGATGATGAAGTGTGACAGACAATGCAGGGATGATATGGATCTGTTCACTGGCGGGGGGGTTAAGATCATTTTAGAGGTCATTTTAAAATAAAGAAAACGTATAAAACATAAAGCTGTATGTCAGGTGTCTTTAAGTAGGGATGCACCGATCCTACCTTTTAGGTCCCGATACCGATATCGATACCTGGGCTTTGGTATCTGCTGATACAGGTACTACCCGATCCGATCCTGGTATTGATTTAACAATCTCTAATCCTTAATGTGAGGATAGAATCATGTTTTGGTAACTTCAGGCTTTTCTGACTTGATGGTGAACTGTACCAGGGTTCCATGTGCTGAACCTGAGGCTGGAATCCCTTAATTTCAAGGATCCAGAACAATTAAATCCAATAACCTGTCCATTTTTTCAGACTTTGAATCCATTAATAGATGGTTTCTTGCTTCTTTGCAGTAGGCTACAGCTGATGTAAACTTCTTCCTTTGGGCTATTTTTTGTAAGTTTCCAGCGGAGTTGTTATGGATATGGATCAGTACTATATATCGGCCCTTTGTCTCCGATATCCGATTTAGCTTTTTGAGTCCCATCTAGCCGATATCCGATACCAGGATCGATCGGTGCATTCCTATCTTTTTTTTTTTTTTTTTTTAAATTAAAGTGATGCTTAACGATACAAGACAGGTGAGAGACATGACAATACCATACACAATATACAAAAAGTGAAAGACAAGACAACAAGTGAACATTACAGAAATTAGTGTGCTTATGTGCGTGTGCGTGCGCGTGTGTGTGTGCGTGTACGTGTATGCGTGTGTTTACATTTGTGCGAGTCGTATGGGTTGAACTAGTTCAGTGGGCAACCAAAACAAAGGGCTACAATTCCACAACCACCACCACTAACACCAACAATAATAATAATAGTATTAATAGTAATAATAATATATTAATAGTAATAATAATTTATTAATAGTAATAATAATGCATCCCTATCTTTAAGTGTATATGTGTTGTGATTGTTGGTGGAGTTGGTTAGGGGCACCAGTTGGTCACCAAGTCGGTTAGGACCGGCTCTGACTATTATCATTTCGATTTAACCGTAAATTAAAAAAAATACCAGAAATTATCCTTTTAAAAAACAGCAGCCCTCACATTTCTGCCTTTCTTCAAATAAATAAATTAATTGACTTTGTCTTTTTTCATTTCCTTTTCCTTCCGTTTAGAAAACAACGGTACCTCCTCGGGAGCGCGCGCTGTCACTTGCCTCGCAGTGGCACGCGCGCTCCGTTGGTCCTCCTCTTCCGCGTGAGGCTCGAGGAGCCCCCAGTACTGCCCTCCTCGGCTCGTACTGCCTTTTAAAGCAAACCCACACAGTCTGCTGTTCCCCACTCGGCCAGAGGACGGGACACGGTGAGGAGCTGCTGAGTCGTTCATTCCCTCTCCTGTCGTCACCCCTTCGTCCTTGTTGTTTTGTTGCCTTTTTATTTGTTAACGGTTAGCTAGTCTCAGTCATGTATCGGTATTTCGGGGAGCTGCTGAGCCGCTCTGCGGGTAGTGCTCTGGCCTCGGGGTGCGTGGACTCCGCTCTCCCGGTGTCCTCGTCCCTAATGCGGGTCCGCCACTATGCCGACGCTGCTGACAAACCCGACGATCCCAACTTCTTCAAGATGGTCGAGGGCTTCTTTGACCGCGGCGCCGCCATCGTGGAGGACAAGCTGGTGGAGGACCTGAGGACCAGGGAGAGCCCCGAGCAGAAGAGGAACCGTGTGCGGGGAATCCTGCGCATCATCAAGCCCTGTAATCACGTCCTGAGCGTGTCTTTCCCAATCAAGAGGGATAATGGAGAGTGGGAGGTGATTGAGGGATACCGTGCCCAGCACAGCCAGCACAGGACACCATGCAAAGGGGGTAAGACCTGAACCAAGCCTTCCTGTGTGGCAGCTAGCTTTAGCTTGACTTAGCATCAACATGAGCCAGTTTGAACAGGAAACAGAAGATAGATGCTTGAAACTGCTGCTAACCTCCCTGCACCGTTACATACAGCTTCACTTATGTAGTTATAAAGTCGACTACGCCCTTGTTTCTGTATTAGACCTGTTTTTATGTAGCTCACAGGAAGGAGACTTTCTGTGCAGTGTACAGTGACCTTCCTTGCAGCTCACCTGTGGCTGAAATTGTTGTTTAGCTTGTTTAAGCTAGCTGTCAAACTGCAGCAGCCCCTGCACAGTATTGATCTCTGAGCATAAAACCTTCATCTGATCCATGCACAATCTGCCTGCCCACATTACTTCCTATTACTGAATCACATTACATACTGGTTTGATCTGGTTCAAAACTGGGTGGAAGCATTTGTGTGTTTGTATCTCATGCATTCATGTTCTCTCATGTGTGTGGTAGTCAAAGTGCATCCTTGAAGGTATAAGGTTTAACATTTTGAAGCTATTAACACTCCTGTTATGCACGTTTTGTCTGGAACAGCAATAATGTTCCTGGGTCAATTTGACCTGGGGTATATTCAATTATTCAAAAGTGTCAGAACCCCAAAAAATCCCAATAAACATTTTTTTTAAATTAAATTTTTAACTCCATTACTAACCATTTAATTAAAGATTTAGTTCACTAGTGTTCTTTAATTCTGACAGATCATGGTTCAATGAGGATAACTCACTCATTTTACATTAAAATTAATGTTAAAACTTTTTTAAATTTATGTTGGAAAGACCTAGATATAAATTCAATACTTTTACATGACATAGATTTTATTTTATTTTACTTTTTTTAACTTTTTTTTTTTATGAAGTTGATAGATTAACACGACACCTCTTCTTTCACATGCTGCCCAGATTTTTATGCTGCATTTTATGCTGATTTGTCTCCATATGAGTTCACAAAACACATTGAAGAACTGTTAGTCATGCATGTTTCCTCTGGATGATTCATACCATACGCTCATGCAGGGGAAAGCACAATGTGGCTCTCACTTGATGTCTGCAGAAGTCCTTCACATTCACTCTTTAACCAAGAGTATAATATTACAGAGAGACATATGCTCCTAAGTTCAAAGTTCAAGGTTCGTAGCACAGCCATTATGGGCTGCTACTGCAGTGCACTATGGGTATTTTGTGAATAGAGGGGATGTGATGTATAGGAAGGAGACGGGGAGGTGTGCGAGAGCTGGGGAGGGGGTGGTTATATTTCCAGGCTCTCCTATTTGTCAGCAGTGTGACAGGTGGGGGAGGGTGCAGGGTGCTGGAGAGGGAGGCCTTCTCATTAGAAAGAGAAGTGCCATCCAGTTTGAACAGACATTGACCTGGTATTACCACTATGAAACATTCACACTTCCTGGAGAATGTAGACCTATTCTTGGGAAGTATATTCCCACTAAAGACACACATGTTGCCAGTCTGCATGCACATGACATGAGTAAACTGTGCATCAAGCTGAGCATTCGAGCATCTTGATAAATAGCAATCACAGATTTCTACTCTGCAAAGTTAACGATAATGGATCTGTGCAAGGGTGCATGGTTCTGCAAGCTTTCAAGGCACTCCAGATCTTTCATAGAACCTCTATGGGTAAAATCAATAAGATTAAAAGTGCATTATTGCTCCTATCCATCCCATAAAAGCCTGAGGAGAGAGGAGCCTTGTCTTATTCAGAAGCTGAATCATTACCTAGCTTTGCATCATGTTAAACCAATCATCATTTTCTCTCTCAAAATCAAAGCACAGCCAATCAAGGTTAACAAAGGTAGTCCTGCAGACGAAAATAATTGAGACTTTTTCATTTGGGGCACAAAACAACCCAAAAAATACTCATTGGGTACCAAAGTCCTAATAACAGGGGTTGGATAGGGGTGAGAGCAGTTATTTTTCAGTGGGTTTAATCATTGATGCAGTGTACAGACCCTTCGGTTATGTTCAGCTCAAACTGCAAAGTGCAAAGGCTGTTTTTGTGCATGCGTGTGCTGCTCAAACACATGCTCAACACAGACACTAAGAGCAACAGCTGCCCCACACTGCTCTCTACTGACTGCTGAGTGTGGGTCTGCAGCGCAGTGTAATGTGTGTGTGATGTAAAGAAACACCCAACAGAGAGTTAAAGGGAAGGTTTCCAGTCTTTAAACAGTCAGAGACACTCAAGGTTTGTTTAGTCTTCTGTCTGTGCAAAACTAGAATAAGCCTTTGGGTGATTTCTTGTTGTTGTGGTCAGATTGATACAGTAACCGCATCAGGATGTCTGATTTGTGTAGATTTGGAGGGACAGCTTGTACTAGATGAAATTACAAGTCATTCAAAAGGATATGTGGTCCTTGCGACTTGATAGAAATCTTGCCTTGACAAATTCATTCAAGAGACCTTACCAAGACCAGAAGGGATTCAGTCCAATTAAATAATGTTTTTAACTAGGGCCGGGCGATAATTCTATAAGGATAATTATCCTGATACAATTTTTCTCAATATAAATAAAACAAATGTGAGACAAAAAATTGTTATATTTACACCCCCCAACCACTGGAAAGGGAGGGGCTGCTAATGTGCATTAAACACTAGTTTCTCCCAATATTAACAGAAGAAGGAGACGGCATTGAACAGCCAATCATGTCGCAGGGTAAGAGGTAGGCAGGGCTTAGAATGTTTGCAGCGGAATGTAAATTTACAGCGGAAAACAGCAACATTGAAGAAACTCAAAGCCTACCAGCTCAAAGCAGAGTGGTAAGTCTGACACTGTGCTGACTCTGCGCTAAATATTAACTTTATACACTTCATTAAATATACTTTCAGGATGTAGGTAAAGGAAGAGCACGGAGACAACAACTGCTGTGCATTTCGAACACGTTTAATGTCCACTGTAGTGCTGGGCGATACCACACTTTTATGATTCGATACGATACCTATTACTTTTTTGGCAGTTTATTCGATACCGATAATTTCAGTTATTTATTTTTTATAAAATGCAACCCTTGAAAGACAAGTCCCATAACAAATACTGTTAATTTAAAAACTTTAATATGCAAATCCTTTGCTGGCCTTTTTTAAACAATGAAATAAATTTAGAAAAACTCAAATAGTAAATAATCAACATCCTCTATTTAAATTCTCTAAAAGAATCAGAAGTGACACATGCGCTTTTATTTTGCATATATTAACTAGTATCGATATTGTATTAGAGTAATCGATACTCAAATGAGTAGCGTGTAAATATCAATATTGATACCACAGAATCGATATGCCCACCCCTGCCCACTGCGACCGTAGCACAACTGAACACTGAATAACCGTGATGCATTCACTGCACTACAAACTAAAACTTCACAAAAATTCTCCTCTTACACAAAAGACCAGCTTCCTGTTAGCACTATCAAAAATGAGGGATTCAAGAAGCTTAACAGAGAGCTTAATCCAGATACCAGCTAACAAACCGTCTGGTTTCTTCAACTTTCACTGAGGACCAAAAACCTGCCTTTAAATTTAAATTAAGTAATGATTTATCGTGATAATTATCGATATCGACTGATATGAAAAATGTTATCATGATAACATCTTTTGCAATATCGCCCAGCTCTATTTTAAACATCTTTTTACATCACAGGAGGAAAAACAGACATGACAATGTAAGGCAGCTTTGTTCCTGTGGCTCCAATCAAAGAGTGACGCAATTCAAAGTTCTTTACAGAGTGGCAGTGGTGGACAAAGTACACAGCTTCATTACTTAAATTTAAAGTATAGATACTCCTTGTCAAATATTACTCCAATACAAGTGTAAGTTGTGCCATCAAATTAGTACTTGCTTTTAAAAATACTTAATTTAAGATATCTCTAAACTTTGAAGTTTATAAATACATAAATACAGTCAAGAATACATAGAAGTACATTCTGTTACATTCTGTTTATTTAGAAACCATGACTTTAAATCTCTAAAAACGATACCATGGAATACAAACTTGATTGAAATGTTCATCTGGAATGAAACAAATGTTACGTAGCTCAACACGCTTTCTCAGGTTGGACAGTGACTTTGTGTTTGAAATCTGCTCTGTGTTGGCTCCACATTCAACTGTGGAGAGGCACTATATACAGGTATATCTAAACCCCTGAGACAAACAGAGCTACACAAACCCATTTTACTGTCTTAGGGATCAGATTTCAGAAAAGATAAGGAAATTCATGAGCTGACTTCAAAGCTAAAGTAGTGAGTAACTAGAGCATTGATAGAAATGTAGTGGAGTCAAAAGTACAATAATTGCCCCTCCAAAAATCATACTCAAGTACAGAACTCAAGTAAATTTACTTTGTTACTGTCCACCACTGCAGAGTAGTAAAACAGAATAAAAGACCCAGATTTACAATTACCAATAACGCAAGAAATACAACTTCTCCAAGCTTAAATATGCTCACTTAAAGATGTTTCATGCTGGCTGGTTGATTTACTCCCAGGATAAGAGTCTGTGGAGCAGAAAGTCTCAACTCTTTGGGCCTGACTGTAAAAATGAAAAAGCCCTGGCCTCTGCAGGAATGACTCATTTCAGCGTGGGCTCAATTTGTCTCCAAAAAAAATATCTGCTCCCCAATTCAGAGGAATGTGTTTACAGAAGCGATGCAGGCCGGTTGCTGTGGAAAACTGTTGACAGTGGTTGGTTTGATGGGGGGATGGGTTGGCGGCCAGGCGTTTTTTTTTCCTCTTTATAATTTGATCAGTTAGCTCCACTTTGTCTTCTTTCAGCGCGAGGTAACTCAGCTGATCTTTAGATGAGTGGAAATAAAGACAGAGGGCAGAACTCGAGCTGCTCACTGAGAGACGCAGCTTTGTTCTGAGAGGTTCGGTCTTCTCTTGTGACTGCAGTAACGCAAATGGAAAACGGGCACGGAATCATGTCATTAAGAGGCACTTAAAGATGATGCCATAGTGGGAGGGCTTTTACTTGTGGTCCCTGTGAAACTCATGAAAATAGACACACTGAGCTTTTATCCACGTACAGAAATGTGCTGTGTCTCCTCTTTGTGCTGTTTGCCCTTGGGTTTCCCTGGGTAAGCTAACTGTTGGTGAGCTATATTTGGTACTGCAGGACGGACACACACACACACATACACACTCACATTCTGTGCCACAGATGTAAGATGGAGTTGTAAGTCTTGGGCAGACTGGCTGTATGATCTCATGTGCAGCAACACACAGGCCTGCCCACATATGTTACCGTGGAGACCGTAGTAAACCCCGTATAACAGGAAGGAGTGACTACAACTGGAAGGCTGGGGTGAGAAATACAGGACTAGGATTGGCTCACCCGGTCTCCACCCTGCCCGTCTCTGCTATCGTGACTGCCAGACACCATCAGTGATCTCTGACCCGTTCATGTGGTCTTATGTGGTTGCAAAGAACAGGCTGTGATTATTGGCTGAGCTTTACAAAGAGTGGAGGGGAGGTTCAATGTTAGTGTAATGATTTCCTCATGTTGCAGTCTGAACACTCAACACTGATGCCAAGTGCAAAATGCTTGAACTTAGAAAGAGAGTAAAACAAAGCGGGGCAGCCCCCAACCAGAGATTTTACTCGTCAACTCGAAGCTGTTTGTTTAATCCATTGACTTAATATAAAGATGGACGACAAATCTCCACCTTCTTCTGTTGTACACAAGTGAAGCCAAACATCACTCACATCTTGTACTGGTGATGTCAGACAGAGTCAATTATGACGCTATACCCAAGCGGCAACTTCCGGTCTAAAAATGAGTCCAATGCGAAAGTGTTAAAAACATTTAGGATCCTCTTGAGGCTGGCTCCAGAAGTACCGAAAACCACATACACACCAATTCAAAAAAGCAGATCTTTACAGCAGAAATAAACATGTTTACAGCCTGGTACAAAAGACGAGTGTAGTCTGGATAGCTCATTTCTCGATCGGCACACACTGTATGGGGGGTGAATTTCTTTCTAACTCTGCAATTTTGAAGATATTGAGATTACGAGTCTTCCAATGAGAGGCACAGTTGACTTGATTGACAGGCGGGAACACTGTAGCTGTTGGCTAGGAGGCTCAAAGCCCGCCTCTTTACGTCACACTCACTCGACAGAAGCAATATGGCTGCCGCCGCCGATTGGCCTCAAAGCAGCGCTTCAGAAACAGATGGGTGACGTCACGGATACTATGTCCATATTTATACAGTCTATGGGTATACCCCATTTTATAGCATGGAATAACTAATTAGAAACAAACTTAATAGAAAAATGAACACCTGGACATAATTTAACACAGCGTTTTGGCTTCACTTTTAGAGGGCTCATCATGTCATCCATCTTTTTTATACAGTCTATAGTCAATGTAATTAGTGCACTGGTTGTCATGTTGTTTTTAATACATTATTTATTCAGCTTATTGTATTTCAAAACCAGAAAATGGTTTTAATTGCAGGTCTAAAAAGCAAAGTTATAAACAACATGGTTCAATCTGCTAAACAAAAATATTAAGCCTTCAAAATACAAATGGCATGTTCATGGACAACAACAGTAACATCTATCTCAACACATTGTGATTTCTTCCCTTTCCTGAAACAGCCCTTTGAACTGTAGTTTGTAGACCCCCATTTTTGTATTGGCTTATTTGGCTAGCTTTTAGAGAGGCGCATGTTTGCTAACTAGCTCATTAACTGACTCACGTAGGAAGTTAATGGTGCTATGTTGCTTAAAAGTGGTACTTTATGGGGTGCTGGTGGCCTAGCAGTGTAAGCGTCCCACGTATGGAGGCTATAGTCCTTGTCACAGAGGTCACCGGTTCGACTCCTGACCGGTCGACCATCTACTGCATGTCTTCCCCCACTCTCTACTCCCCACATTTTCTGTCTCTCTTTAGCTGTCCTAACCAAAAAGGCGAAAAAGCCCCAAAAATATATCTTAAAAAAAAAAAAAAAAAAAGTGGTGCTTTATTCACTCTTAGCCATTTTTCACACTTGCTGCACTAATGTCAGATAATCTGTACAGTCTCTTCTGACTGGTGCAACTGGACCATTTTTAGCTCACAGTCAGAGAAACCCAGTTGCCTTATCATATCTGCATGGCTATGTCACATGCATACATTACCCACAAAAATACCCTCTTTAAGGATAGAGTCTGAAATAGTGCTTCTAAAGATAGACACAACAGAGTAACAGACAGCAGACCAGGTGCAGCTCCAAGTTAGAGTTTGAGACTTGGCTGGCTGAAACAATGTTCATCGACTTTTAATGAAACAAAAATCAATTTAAACCATATAAAGTTGTGTAGTTGCCATGTTTTAACCTGTGTCTGTCTGTGTGTGTTTCCCTCAGGTATCCGTTACAGTACAGAAGTGTCTGTGGATGAGGTCAAAGCCCTGGCCTCTCTGATGACATACAAGTGTGCTGTTGTTGGTGAGTATTTAAGTCTGAACCTTCCACCAAGTCTCCTGCTTGTTATCCAGTTAACCTTCACACAGACATTAACACATGTCCGGTCTCGTAATCTTGATGATGTATGTGAGAGCGATGGAAAACGTATCATAGATATTCCAGCCTAAAACGTCCTTTTCCCCAACATTGCCATTGTTTACACTCCAATTGGAAACTTGAGAAATAAGAACGACGTTGATATTGAGTCGCTTGGATTGCGTTCTGCCCCAGTGTCAGCCCCAGGTGGTAAGTAATGAAGCAAATGGGGAAGTGCAAATAACTGCAGTACTTCTAGTGTCCACTTGAGGCTGGCTCCAAAAGCAAAGGACACCCCATTAGAGAGCCTATATAAAAATGTAATTAACCCATTTTTAAAGCATTTTCAAACATGTTTACAGCCTGGTACAAAAATACAAACTATTATGGCCTCTATACTGTATTTCATTATTTATAACAACTTTATAACTTAATTGTTTTGATTAGACTAAAGCCAGGTTTATACCTCTGCGTTGTCTCTACGCTTTGGTCCCCGACGTCGTCTTGAACACTACATATTTGTGCACTGGAGTGTCAGTGCTACAATACTCTGCCTAAACACTATCTGGCTGTGCGATTTCTATGCTAGTCATATCACCAGTTTCGGGTCATGCGATGTTCTCTTGTTTGACACGTAGTTGAATTTTTGAGGAGGAGCACATTAGGTGACGCCATACCCCATTTTATAGCACCGAATAACTAATTAGAAACAAACTTAAAGCTGCTGTTGTTAGTCGTGATATAAACATCAGTTCAGAGAGAGATTTCGAATGTCAACACTACCCCTCCCCTCTCATTAGGCTTCTACGTAGGCTTCTGCATAGGACTAAAGGCCAAATTCCACCAGGTCCGTCTCCGATACATCACGGCACTGGATCTGATAGGTTTCTATTCTAGTCAATCTGTTAACCCCCACTGGATCCACTCTGTTGCGTTGCAGCTGATCCAGCAGGTCGGAACGCAACGGATCAGATACGCAAGACTTCTATTTTTGCCGAATGCCGGAGCACGACGCGTCAATTCAGCACAGAGCAGATGGAGCAGGACAGGAAGTCGGGCACCAAAACAAAATGAAAACATCCAGTTAATTTTCAGAACAAAACACTCTGTGTTATCGTTAGATCGTTTTTTAAACTTAATTATGACAACAAAATGTCATTTTGAATGGCGCCAGGCCTGGAGTCAACAGGTCAGGGGTTTTCACAGGAGCACAAAGACAACATGGATGAGGAGAGCAGGAGGAGAATCCTTGATTCAGTGATTACCGCGGGATCGGAGACGGACCGGACATGGATCTGGTGGAAGTCCTGTGTAAGGCGTATGTTGCAGAGGCTAGGCTATGGCCCCAACTCCACCTCTTTGTCTGTTCCTAGCTTGGCCAAGAACTAATTGAAGTTACCATTTCCAATATGGTGGCCGCCATCTTTGAGTTTCATTACGCCTCTTCAGAAACCAATGGGTGAAACTACAGCCATGTTTTATGCAGTCCATGGTTTTGCAATTTTTGCCATCCACATGGAATGTTTACCTGCTGTATGTAGCTAAAGCCTGCTAAAACGCTAGTGGATGATACTACTCTGACTGCTGACAGGAACCGGAACACTTCCAATTCCCAAACCTGGTCCCTAGTCTACAGCTGTTTATAGATCTGAATACATGTTCCATGTTTGAAAGCTGCAGAGGTACAGGATTCTATTTTTTACAGGAAAAAGTGGATCTTTGCGTGTTTGTTAATGTCAAGTGTGTGGAATCAGTGTGAAGTGTCCTGTGTTTTTTTTTTTTTTAAAGCTGCATTATTCTCTTCCAGATGTGCCATTTGGGGGAGCCAAAGCTGGAGTCAAGATCAACCCCAGGAATTACACTGTAAGCCTCTTAATGTCAATCCCCTTTCACCTCCCTCTCATGCACAAAGAGACTCACAGACATGTTAGACTGTGCTATAACCGCATTGGCAAGCAACTGTAGACTTACATAAAGGATATCCTGTGTTTCTCTGGTGATGCCTCTCGCATCAAAACCAACACATGCGACGAATAAACCACAGTAAGATTATAAAGGCAGGGCTGCTGGATCTGTGCTCTTTTGATTGAGTTTGTCTTGATATATAAAAAGACAGAATAATAAAAAGGGAGGTTTTCTTACGCTCAATTGTTGTGATTTTTTTCTGGCCTCTGCCTTGGTTTTTCTAAGATTATATGCAGGAAGTTTAGTCTGTCTATTGACGGATTCTGTGAAATAAACAGACGTATGAAGGCCACCGGCTGTTGCCTCTGAGCTCTGGGTTAACTGGAAAAAAGCCAGAGCAAAAACCTCACAGTTTGTGAGAATGCCGGAAGCATCTTTTTAAATATGAATCAGAAACTCTAGCTTTATAAGAATCAGGCGCTGTTTGCAGTGAGCTGTGTATTTCTCCTTTTCTTGTTGCACATTTGTTTGTGGTTAATAACTTCCCCTCCATGAATGTCTTATTATTCTGTAACTAAGCAACAAATCAAATTCTCTGAGACTCTTCACTGTGTCTGTCTTTTGCAGGATAACGAGCTGGAGAAGATCACAAGGAGATTCACTATCGAGCTGGCCAAGAAGGGTTTCATTGGTGAGTTTCTGTGATTTTGAAACCATTGCAAACAGTCGTTTTCATAGCTTGTAGGAGGAGCTTCATGCTGGGGTTCATTTCACTCAAAGGTTGTGATGAGAGAAGAATGTTTCCACCCAGAGAGGCAAACATTTCCTGTCGCAGAGCGCTGTTTGTTCAGGGTTTGAGTCAATTTGGGTGTGTCTTTGTGGAATGACAAGGAAGACAATTAATCATGGTGAAAATGAACTTAAAGATTGAGATAAAAATTCAGCTTTGACCTGAAATATGCAAGTGAAAAAAATCTACTACATGTTTGAACTCAGAGGTACAATATTAAGATACTCAATGGTTCAACACAAACTCAGCTACTACAGACCTTACAGTGTCTGTTGTAAGCTTGTAATCTGGCTACAGTTTAATACAAGAGCCTTCACTTTTGATAGCTGTTAACACCAGAGGCAAAGCTGCACACATCACTGCCCTGCTCTGTCAGTTTGAGTGTAACACGCTCAAACACTCCCACCACAACTCCCCTTCCTGCCTGAGTGCTCCCTTTATTAATCTTGGCTTAGTCTATAAAGCCCTCGGAGGTGTTTGTACATACGTGTGACACAAGGACACAAAGCCGGGCACCCTGTGATCCTCAAACATTTTCACCTTATCACCTTCAAAAGCTCCAAAATACTGTTGTTAGAGTTGTTTAGTCATTTATGAAGACACATCTCTGATTCTGCTTTGGTTGCTGTTTATTTCAGCATTGATTCTCAGACCAGGACCTCCTTTCTAAATCAAAGACCTACTATCAATCAATCTTTATTTGTGTAGCGCCAAATCACAACAAGTTATCTCAAGACGCTTTTACAAACGGAGCAGGTCTAGTACGTACTGTGTGTTAAATTATTAACAAAGACCCAACATTAAGATAAGATAAGATCCAGTCCCATCTTACAGCCAGGACTCGATCTTATCTCATTTTAATCTACCTGAGCATTGCACCTTGCAGTGTTTAGCTAGTTACATTGGCAAGGAAAAATGTCCTTTTAACAGGCAGAAACCTCGAGCAGAACCAGACTCATGTTAGACAGACATCTGCCGAGACCGAGTCGGGGTTGGAAAGAGAGATGGAGGAGATTAAAAGAGAGAGAGAGAGAGATGATAGTCATGAGACCGATAGTAGAAGCAGTAGCTGTTGCTGCTGGAGTCCGGCACATAGGAACCTACGGGACATGGGAGCTCAGGGACTCCAGAAAGGTCTATGGTTAGTAACTTTTTTTTTAAAAACTTATATTTTTGGGCATTTTTGTCTTTAATGACAGGACAGCTGAAGAGAGACAGGAAATGTGGGGAGTAGAGAGTGGGGGAGGACATGCAGTGAATTGTCAACCGGCAGGGAGTCTGACCGGCGACCTCTGCGACGAGGACTGTAGCCTCTATACGTAGGGAACTTAGACCACTAGGCCATGAGCGCCCCGATGGTTAGTAACTTTAATAGGACATGGAGATAAGATAAGCTTTATCATAAAGGAAAGTTTTAAGCCTAATCTTAAAAGTAGAGAGGGTGTCTGCCTCCCAGACCCTGACTGGTAAATGATTCCAAAGGAGAATCATTACCAACCCCTTATGAGCTTGTGCGAGTTCTTAAATCCGTTGATATGGGTTTCCTGTTGTAAAGCTGAACTAATGTCTAAGGGCCTTTACAGCCTCCAAACTCTGGAATAATCTCTCCACTGATATCCTGAAAATTAGATCAATGCACACACACAATGTCCTGTGAAGAATGTTCAGTTTGTGACAGTTTTGGCGCCCCCTGTGGACAAAGTGCTATTTTTTTCCCCTTGTATATGTGTAATTACTGTCCCTTAACAAAATGAGTCATCCTGCTCTCGTGTACAATCAAATGTATCACTCATTGAGAGACTTTGCTGGAGGACATGTGAAACACGGCTGTATCAGAAGTGCACAGATACTCATTTGGTCTCTCAGCTTCCCCCTGCCAGCAGTTTCAGGCATTAAAAATAACTGTATAGAAAAAGTCACTCTTCTTCCTCACGGTCTTATTATTATTTTTTTTTAAGGTCATAAACAGACAGCAGTATTAATTTCATTCTGTTTCATTGCCAGCTAAAAACTCCTTAAAGGAGCTTTAAACACCCTATCAGAAATATGCATTCATGTAAATTTGTCAGAGTTAGCACAAAGAAATTCATGCGTAGTCTTAAAAGTAGAGCTACATAGATTAATGATAATAATAATAATAATAATAATAATCAGAATATTAATAATCTTTATTTGTATACACAGAAAAACACAAAAATAAACAAAGAAAAGGAAAAAATATATATGAAACATATATAAAAATGATGATAATTAATACATATTGATAATAATAATAATAATAATAATAATAATAATGAAAATGATAATAATAATAAGTAAAGATTGAGATAGATGTTTAAAAGAACAATCCAGCCAATAAAAAAATGAGCTATTAGATTTCTTGTATTTAGCATGTTGCTGCTTGTAGCTCCGGTGTAATTTGAGTTTGTCAACAGGCGACTTCTTCTGCCCAATAAAAAACCTCTTCTCTGAATCAGCAGCTCGGCGAACTAGCTTCCCAGCATTGTTTACAGATGTGCCGGTGTCTGTCAACAGAGCAAATATTGGCCAGTTCAGATGTTCAGCCAATGCTTGTGGGCATCCCTAGTCTTAGGGCACGTGCTAACAAATACATAAAACAAATTAAACAATGACCGGACCCCCTACAGGACGGTCTACAAGACAGCATGCAGAAAAGCTGATTTGAAAAGTCCTTTAAAAATAGAGGTTAAAAAATTGCCTTTATATTATTTGGATCTTACTTTAAGGATCTGGTTGGTGTCAGCTTTGATAACTGGTTTGAGAAATATTGGTAGTGTAATCCCTGTCTCCCACCTCCCTCCCTCTCTCTATCTCTAACTTCCTCCCTCTGTTTACGCCACCAGGACCTGGCATCGATGTCCCTGCCCCTGACATGAGCACAGGAGAGAGAGAGATGTCCTGGATTGCTGACACATATGCCAACACCATCGCACACACTGTGAGTTTGTAGAAATCCTGGACCAGCTCATGTGGGTCTGACTTCAGCATGAGTCATGAGTCAACTATGAACAGTAGTTTTTGGGCGTTTCCCTCCCAGCTGACCACCGAAACATTCCTCCCTTTAGACACAGCTTCACACACTGAGGCCTGTGTGTGTGTGTTTGTTATCAGTTAGTCATTCTGTGATCAGAACCTTTCAGATGGAAGATATTAACCCCTGTGAGTGTCTAACCCTTGGAAAACAGACCTCTTGCCTCTTGGGCGGTAGCATAGGGTGGGAGAGGGGGGGGAGTGTTTCGACAGGATCTTGTTTTGAGCAGATCTCTGGAAAAGTAAAAGATAAAAATAGATCAGGATGTTTTTCCAACTTTTTAATTTGTTGACAACGTGACTGAGTAACCACCAACTTAGCCCCTGGAGACCCCTTATCACATGACCTGATGTTCATCAGTCTAAGTAAGTCTGTAATAGTTACAGCCTTCATTCTGTTTTGGATCAGGAAGCTAAGCTCTCTCTCTTTTGTGTCATGGTGATGTCACATCAGGTTGTTTGTATCTTGGTTGCTTAAGCGCTGTGCTGTAACTGAATCTGCACACAACCACATAGTAAGGATAGTGATCCATGCAGAATCCAAACGCACCCTGCACTCTTCATCTAACTGCAGCATTACTATGTTTTCCCACTGACCTGCACTTAGTGTGTGGTAGGTATTACACATCTTATTGATGTTCCTTCTGCCCTCCTTTCTGTCCTCCTTTCACCTTAACCTACCAAAGTGTTGAGCCCTCTGCTCTACATACCCTCAGCTGGGCTTTGGAGTGGCTGACACATTCCTGCCCAGGGTATCTAAGGGCAGAGGATTGTGGGTAGTGACTACAGAGGTGCAGTCCACTGTCAAATTGCCTGGTACTGCAGCACTGCACAACCTGTTACTGTGTAGGTGTCAAGCTGTAAACACCGTGGCTGACGCAGAAAAGAAAGATGCAGTTCCCCTTATGACCACTAGATGTTAGTCAACAGAAAAATCCACACTGAGTGGACACTTCAATGTCTATATTCACCACTTTGATTTAGATATAGTTAAAGCCCCCTCAGCCCTTCAGTGTTTCCCAGGAACCTCATAAAACACCAAAAGGTGCATTTCGACCAAGAGTTCTGGGATATTTTAGTTCCCAGAACTACTTTACCCTGAACTAAAAGGTTCTTGTGCCCCCATTGTTGTCTGCATTTCGACCGCGGGCAGAAGTCCTGGGTAGATTGTGCAAATCAGGCCAGCGTTTTGGTTTAAACAGCGACCTGTTAACTGCTGACTTTCAATCGGATGCATCCCTCATAAACGTCTTTAGACGATCATTAAATATCTGATGAGGATATTTTGAATCTTAATAAACAAAAAAACGAATTTGCATTTGAAGGAACTCCCTCTGTGTTTCAACAGCTGTGTAAACTCCACAAACACTGACACGTTCAGCTGAAGGTCTCTAGTTTACAGGGTCACTTTTAAAACCATAACACCGGGAGATACGCACTCGCAGTGGGTTTAGATAAGACTACTGATACAAGCTGCAAAATCAAGTGAATCACAGCCTCTTCTTTTGAAAAGTACACACACATACAAAAAAGATAGAACAAATGAAAGAAAGAGAAATCAAGTGAATCACGTGTGTGATGTTATTGTGAACGATGGCCAGACTAAAAACACTGTGGTTAATCTACCAATCAGACATGTTCAGCATTGCAGGCCCTGCCCCCCAAAAGGACCTTTGAAAAGTACAACCTCCCTAGCAGGGGCTTTTTAGGGGGGAGATTATCTACCCCTGAGCAAAATTTAGACCCTGGGTCCACTGGTCGCAACGCACCTAGTTCCGGGGTAAAGTTCCTCTGGTCGAAAAATGCCTAAAGAAGCCTGAACTCTTGTCTTCTCTTCTTGTATATGTTTTTGCAGGACATCAACGCCCACGCCTGTGTGACAGGAAAGCCCATCAGCCAGGGAGGAATCCACGGACGTATCTCAGCCACCGGTCGTGGAGTTTTCCACGGCATCGAGAACTTCATCAACGAGGCGTCCTACATGAGCATGCTGGGCCTCACACCCGGCTTCCAGGACAAGACCTTTGTCATCCAGGTACACACAATCGCAGGGTGTGATCATAGTAGGACATTTTACTAGAGAGCAGAGATGAGACTCTGGATGTAGTACAGATACTTCCTCACAGGGATTTAAGTTTTCATTTGAGAACATGATGAGGGGTTTTAGAGCTCAGTCAGAGCAGAGCCATCTGTCTTAGTCTGGCCCTGATCTCCTCGTAGTAAGCAGGCAGCAGGGGACTGACAGAGTCCAGTCTTCAGTCATGAGAAATGATGATTCAGTAAGAGAGTGGGACCAATTAAAAGGCTTGTGATTGAAACTCCACATTCCATCTGTGTCTTTTTATGCTGGCACACCTTTAGAGGATACTGGGGACATTTTTGACCTGATTTGACTCTTTCTACAATCACAAGGGTTTTTTTCTTATCCCCAGGAAAACTGGAGGTGAGTTGTTTTGGTCTGAACAGATTATATGCTCGGATTATCTCTTGATGATTGAGATGAACAGCTCACCCTCACTGGGTAATGAGAATCAGCTGACCAGAAATCTACAAAGTAATGTTGATTCCATATTCTTTATAAGAAGATGCACCACACTGGGGCGTCGGTGGCCTTTGGGTGTAAGTGCGCAACATATGGGAGGCTATAGTCCTTGTCCATAAACTGTATAAAGTATGGACGTAGTATCCGTGACGTCACCCATCTGTTTCTGAAGCGCTGAAGCCATATTGCTGCTGCTGTGTGATTGTGACGTAAAGAGGCGGGCTTTGAGCCTCCTAGCCAACAGCTACAGTGTTCCCGCCTGTCAATCAGGTCAGCTGTGCCTCTCATTGGAAGACTTGTAATCTCAATATCTTTGAAATTGCCGCGTTAGAAAAAAATTCACCCCCCGTACAGTTTATGCCGATCGAGAAATGAGCTATCCAGACTACACTCGTCTTTTGTACCAGGCTGTAAACATGTTTATTTTTGCTGTAAAGATCGGCTTTAATTGGTGTGTATGTGGTTTCCGGTACTTCTGGAGCCAGCCTCAAGAGGATCCTCAATGAACTGCAGTTTTAGCACATTGGACTTATATTTTTAGACTGGAGGTTGCCACTTGTCCTTGTCGCAGAGGTCCCTGGTTTGACTTCTGGCTGCGACCATTTGCTGCATGTCTTCCACCTGCTCTCTGCTCCCTGGGTTTCCTGTTTCTCTTCTGCTGCCTATCAATAAAGACAACAATGCGCCAAAAATACAACTTAAGAAAAAGAAGATGCACGACACGACAGCTCCTTAGAGGTGATGCCAAAACATTCAGAGCTCTCCCTACCGACTGGCTGCAGTATCGTTCATTAAGCCTGCCTCCTCCATGACTTTAAAATGAAAATACAAGACATTCAGCAAATAAGATGCACTTTTAATGCCTTTTTTTTGTCACCTTCAAAAGTGTCCTACACACCAGTTGTGAGCAAAGAGTCCAAAAGTGATTAACACAATGCAGGGGCCATTCTTCATTTCAGCCTGATTCAAACTCTAATCTCAGAGGATGGGGTGGCAAAAGGTCCGAGAGCGGTTTAATCTTATCAGCAGTTTCACTTCCATTTGTCACATGGTGGCTCCTCACGTGTCACACATACAAATACACACGACAGCACAATGTACCCTTTGCAAACCCCCAGCCACTGGCCTCAGCTGCTTCCCAAGAATACTTTCTATATTTACTACATTGTAACGACAACAGTGCTGTCTTATATCCTTCATAACAACAAAATATGTTTGAATGCAATGAAAAGCATGACCTAAAAGCAGATCTGTGTTTTTTCTTTTACTCATCACAAATACACCTTCCTTTACTTGGTTTGCAAACAGGGTGGATTTTTTCCCCCATTTCCTGCAACAGTACAGAAAGGAAGTCAAAGAGGATAATGTTGGTGGAGGGGTTTTGAGGAGGTGAAGTTGTGGTCACGACAGCTGAATCATGACGTGGTTTTTCCAAAAGCTTATCTCTTTGTGTGTGATTGAGGATTATGCCGTGGTGAGATTAGATTTTCTTGGAGATTCATCAGCGAGTGAGGAGAGAGCAGAGCAGAGTGGTATCATCATATCGAAGCAGGTCATTCATACAGAGGAGGCTGTCCTTTAATCTCTCTCTTTTTGCATTAGATCATTGTCGTCATGGTTGTAAATAAGTGATTGGACTGTTATACAGCTGTATTGCATTTATAGAACCAACTTTTCATATATCTGTATACATTTAACAACATCATTCTTTTACAACCCTGTCCCTCCTTGTGTTTTTGCTTATTTGCCCTGATTTCATCTCTAACCCACATTTCCTTTTAATCTATCACATGGCGCCTGTCTGAGGTCTCATCTTAGGCCATAATGCAGTAGACTATAAAGATGTAATAACCTACATCAGCCACATGGGGGCACCAGAGTATGTAGTTGCATTAGGCTGAATTGTAGCTAAGATAAGATAAGATATTACTTTATTGATCTCCCGGGGGGGAAATTCAGTTGTTACAGCAACCCAGACATAAGTACAATCAAGAAGAAGTTTCAATAAGTAAAATAAAATCAGTAAAAATAAAAATAGATAAATAAAGACAGAATATAATCTAGATATATACAATTTAGATGAATTGCAGTAATTACAGGCAGTATTTAAAATGATTCAGTAGTGACAGGTTGACATGGTGTGATTATGGTTGGTAATGACAGATTAAGCAATACATAAAAATGAATATGGGTATGTAATATGACTGAGTTGTAGTAAACAATAATAATGTAATATAACATTATATAATATTAGTTGAGTGAACCAGAGTGAAATAAATATGAGTGATTTTGGACTTGAGTGTTTCTTACCTTGCTGTGATCTCTCACAGGGCTTTGGTAATGTGGGTCTCCACTCCATGAGGTACCTGCACAGGTTCGGGGCTAAGTGTGTGGGCATTGGTGAGATCGATGGATCCATCTACAACCCAGAGGGCATCGACCCCAAACAGCTGGAGGACTACAAACTGGTATGAACACCGTCGTCTTTTTATCAGCTCCTTGTCCTTTCTTTTTTAAGTCGGTGTCTTTTTCCCCTTCCCAAAATACATGAGGACAACTTTTTGATCTCATGGCACATCACTTTCACCAGAATTTTAAAACTTTAATATGATAAATAAAATATACTTGACACTGTTTTTTTTATCCTCAAAAACGTGTTTCTCTTCTTGTTTGCTACGACCAATCTGCTCCTTATTTTTATTAACTGTGCTCTCTCTCTTTACTTCCTCTCGAGCTGGCCTAACTACCACTTCATCCTCTCTGTCGATCTACCTCTTTAAAGCTTCAGTTCTTTGCAATCCCATCAAAAATATTAAAATATCAGGGATTTTGACATTTAAAGATTAGTTTTAGTCTAGATTTTAAAGAAAAGTAAAGATACTTTTGACAACCCTACCCAGAGTTTTTTTTTCTTCTTAATCAACTCATTTGTCTTCATTTCACCTCAATGATGAGATATCATTCTCCCTCCTTGGTGTTTTCTGTTTGCAGAACCACGGCACTATCGTGGGCTTCCCAGGAGCCAAACCCTACGATGGGAACATTCTGGAAGCCGACTGCCACATCCTGATCCCTGCAGCCGGAGAGAAGCAGCTCACACGTGTCAACGCCCCCAGGATCAAGGCCAAGGTCAACACTCACTTTGATCTACCATGGGGCTTTGCTGAAAGTGGTCGTTTTAACTGACACAAGTTGTGACAGGTTGGTTGCAGTCATGTGACGTGTGTGTTTTTGTGTATTCCAGATCATTGCTGAGGGTGCCAACGGTCCCACCACCCCTGATGCTGACAAGGTGTTCCTGGAGAACAACGTCATGGTTATTCCTGTAAGCACACACACACTGACGCAAAGGTGTAGCTGGATTTGGACAACAGAAACACATTGACCCTTTTAGATTTGAATCTGAGTCGAGCAAAACCTTCGAAACAAATCAAACTAAACATTGGTTTCATTTTTTTCCCTCCCGTTTAGATTATTTTAGAGTATTGGTGTCTTTACTGAAATATGGTCACACGCACGACTGATACCATCTTTTAAATTATCATTGTTTTTTTCAACAGTGGCTACGTTTACATGAGACTTTTAATTGCTCTTTAATTCAGAATAAAAATTGAATCATCTTTAAAAATATTAAAAATGACCTTGTAAACACCTAAATCTGAATGAAAATGACCATTCTGAATTAAACTTAAATCCGAAGTAAGTGTCTGGTTTATTCTGATTTTAAATCCGAATTGAATAATCCCTCGATCATGTATACATTCATTCCGCTTTAAATTAATTTCGGTCGTTCTGCGCATGCTCGTTACCTTGTCCTGTCGTGATGACGCACATATTCCAGGATGGCTGCCTGAAGCAATCGTTGCACTTGAGCCAAGACTATTTATTTAATAGGAGCCTTAGAAGAAATGGATATCATGAAAAGAGTTGATGGACGGAAGCATCAAAATGTGGACCTTTTTAAAGCCGTCTAATTGTACTTATTGTGTGGTCTTCCATGTTGTAACCGAAAATAAAAGAAGAAGGAACTGGAGTCTGTTTTCATCCGGTAGACGTAAATACGTCACGTCCGCCCCTGTCCATTCAGAACCCTTCCCAACCCCCAGACCTTAAGCGGAATTGAATAAAGACGATTAAATGTGTTTTCCATGTAAACCTTAATTCGTAATTACTATTTCCATGTAAACGCGAAGGAGAATACTTTAATTCAGAATTATTTAATTCTGAATAATTAATTCAGAATTGAAAAACATCATGTAACCGTGGCCAGTGTCACTAGTGTTCCGAGTGTGTTTTAAAATAAAACTGAGTACAAGTAAAGTTAAAGAGCATATTTAGTTTGGATGAACTCTTTATCATCAAAGATGAAGATGCAGTTCAGAGTGCAGTGAACTGAATGTCTGTCAAATGTCACGGTCACCACAGGCACAGTAAGGGCCTGTTGTTAAAGTGCAATACAGCCATTTCTTTACGAACACACACAAATGCGTGTGTAATGCATTTTCCTTACTGTAGTAGATCAGCAGGGACAGCACAGCAGCAGATTCTTGTCTAAGTTATTTAACCAAGGTAATGAGTCCAGATATTACACCGGTAAAAGAGTAAGGAGAGGGAAATTTTAGAGAAAACCTTTGTCTTAAGAATAAGACTAAATCTAAAATAGTTTTCCAAAATCCACCCTGTAGCCACAAGTATAATACTGCAGGTATACTCGAGGCTGACATGTGGTGTCATGTATTTACAAGTGAAGTTAAGGATGTTGCAACATTGCTGTCAAATCTGATGATATTTCATGGGGATGTTTGCTAATGTTTCTCTGTCAATCAAACCTGATGTAACAACACGCCTCCAGTCTTGATGCAGTACATTAGATGAGTTTACTCTCCTTAGAACAAATACCAGTACATGTTTGTTTCTAATTTACAGTGCAGTCGTTACCCGTCGGGAGAAAAGCAGAATCCTTTTTTTTAAAACAAGTTTCCTTCAGTTGCTCTCTTAGCGCTCATTTTTTTGTCTTGCACGTTTTTTATATGGACTTATCAAAATAACAATCTGACGAACGTGTTTCATTTAAATTTTATTGCATGAAACAATCATTTCCCTGCCACATGAAGTCATTTGCATTATAAACACCACTTAATCATCTAAAACAAGCAAAGTTTAAAGCATTTCCGACGGAGGAGAAATCATTTACAACACACAGATGCTGAATACTTAAGGATAAACAGGGGAGCCAAAAAGCGGAGGATCAGGTCTAAAATCTATATGCTTCTGTCTGCAGGACATGTACCTGAACGCTGGTGGTGTGACGGTTTCATATTTCGAGTGGTTGAAGAATCTCAACCATGTCAGCTATGGAAGACTGACCTTCAAATATGAGAGGGACTCAAACTACCATCTGCTCAGTGAGTACCAACAGCCTCTTTCACTTCCTCTTTGGTCTGCAGACTGACTGAATCTGAGTGTGCAATAAGAAAACAGAACATTCAGTATCATTACATTCCCTTTAACATGATTTAGTTTGACACACAAAAAAACCAATTTACCAGAACCAGAAAATTTAAGAAAGGTCATGTCAAACTTTGTTTATATAGCACATTTTAAGACAACTGCAGTTGGCCAAAGTGCTGTACAAGCTTAAAAACACAATCAATAAAAACAAAAAGTGGTTAAAAAGAATAGATATTAAAACCATAATAGATAACACAAGAAAAAGCAACCATTAATAAAAGCAAATAAAATGTTGGGTGTCTTGCTCAACAGGTATTAAAAGCCAGTGCAATGAGGTGCGTTTTAAGTAGAGATTTAAAACTCCCAATGGTCTAAGCATATCTTATATCAGGAGGCAGACTGTTCCACAGTGTGGGAGCAGCCACTGATAAAGCTCTGTCAACTTTTGTTTTGAGCCTCTATCTTGGTATATCTAAAAACATCTGGTGAGTTGATCTGAGTGCTCTGGCCGGAGCATGCAGGTGCAAACACTCACTTAAGTATGGTGGTGCCAACCCTTGTAAGTCAGGAATCTGTCACTGAGTTGATTGAATTTTCTCCCTCCTTATTCCTCCCTGGTTAGAGCGGGCTCTGTTTGGCTTGGCTTGCCCTGGCCCTGGCCCCCGCCCTCAGCCCCGCCCTCAGCCCCGCGCTCGCTCTCGCTCTCAACCTCGCTCTCGCCCTCTCTTTCGCTCCCCCCCTCTTCCCCGACCTGTCCCATGTCCTGGCCCTGGCCCACGTCCTGACCCTGGCCCACATCCTGGCCCACGTCCTGGCCCACGTCCTGGCCCACATCCTGGCCCTCGCCCTGGCCAACGTCTTGGTCCTGGCCCTGGCCCACGTCTTGGTCCTGGCCCTGGCCCACGTCCTGGCCCTCGCCCTCGCCCTCGCCCACGTCCTGGCCCTGGCCCTGGCCCTGGCCCTGGCCCACGTCCTGGCCCTGGCCCTCACCCTGGCCCACGTCCTGGCCCTGGCCCTCGCCCTCATTGCCACCATTTTGCCTACTTGCAATCAGTAGTTCCCCAAAATCATCAGTAAACATGTTCATCATAGCCTCGCCGTACACAACAACCTTTCCACTATGGTACAGGCATATGGTTCCATCATTGTTTTTGAGTTTGTGCCATATCCGTTCGGTCTCCCTCAAACTACGATATCTTTGGTTGATTGCTGTCATCATTCCTGTTAAATTTGAGGCCTTGAAAATTAGGTTTGTTCTTTCATTTCTCCGTTTAACATCGGAGTAGAGTGTGTCTGGATGGTTACTCAGTTCTTCCTCCTTGATTTTATCCTTTCGATATTTAGTGCTGCCCTCTGGGTATGTAAACGGAAGTGCTGCCATCTGTGTCAAAACCAAAAAAACAACCTTTAATGTACAAAAGTCTTCATGCTGTTAATAAACATATTAAATGATAAACTTGAAGTAGTTGCATACCTCGTTCTCCTTTTGCTCAGCGTATCTAGTCGACACTTTGGTTCTTCAGCTGCTTCCTGAAGCCAAGAGGCAAACCTCAGATTAGGATTTCATCAGATGTGGGTGTTCAAAAAGTTTAACTCCTTTGTAATGTATGAATCTACCTCCAAAACCCTAACTATGCCCTGTTTTCAAACTTCACCTCCTAGTTACCGCAGCCACTGATAGATAGATAGATAGATAGATAGATAGATAGATAGATAGATAGATAGATAGATAGATAGAAAGAACGTTTAAAAAAAGGAAAGTTTTCTCACCGAGTCTGTGGCAGGTCAGGTGGTTTGGTGAAGTGGACTTTCTTAGGACAAACAACAACAATCTTTTATGTGCTCTGTCTGGTTCCAATTCAGCCAATCATCAAAGTTCCCACCCTTCACAACCACAGATCGTATTACACAATCAAAGGAAGCCAAGTTGAGAGTGTGTTAGAGGCGGTACTCTGCAGCCACAGAGGTTTTCTGGAAAACAAAACTGAAAGTGTTGGTGAAAATCAGGATTATAACACAAGTGAGAGAAGTTAAAGTTAAGCACTAACTAGTCATGTATTCACGCTTTTGTTCTGCTATGAGAGTTTCCGGTAGACTTTTTTTTTACGTCGGCCAGTTTGGCCGGCGATATTCCAGAATTCCGGCCATATAGAACAACTGTCGGACATCCGCTCTGAAAGCCCTATCTGCTTAATAACTTACATTTACCAGCAATACAACACTAAAAACACTACAATTTGAAATCAATTAATAAATAAATAATATGACCAAGCACCGGGGGACAGCGCGTCGATGCCGACTTGCTGCATTGAGAAAGAGGGGGAGGGAGAGAGACTGTATTGTAGCGCAACGGACCAGCACGCCTGGACTTTCTTTTCTTAAAGGGTAACTAAACCCCCTAGTTTCGGCTGAAGAGCATCTTCCCTGGAATTTCAAAAAATGCCATTGGAACATCAATGTATCAATTTGGACAGGGCTGGAGGACTCATCTCATCATATCTCATCATGCTGTCTTGACTTTCTCTAAATCCTGTCTTCTTTTTTCAGTGTCTGTCCAGGAAAGTTTAGAGAGGAAGTTTGGCAAACAAGGAGGACCTATCCCTGTTGTTCCCACCGCTGACTTCCAGGCCAGAGTTGCTGTGAGTAACACCTGCTGTAGCCCACTAACTCACACACACACACATACACACACACACACACACAAGCCTCTTACACACTGCGATTGATAACAACAGCTCTCGATCAGAGTCATTACGCCTCTGTAAAGCCTCGCTGTTGAGACCAGTCAGTTCTTCGCATTCTAGAATTGACTCAACACGGCTTTTGCTAATGCCAGATCTTGTGTACACTAATTTGTTTCGACCCATCATAAAAATGATACCCACATGAAAATGCTCACACTAAACTACTATTCACAACTTCTCAAATGTATTTGTCCCAAAGGGCAATTTAGTTTTTACAGTCCACCCAGACCATACAGACAATAAGAGCAGCTATATGACTGCTTCAGATCACACACTGAGAAGAGCCTCGACTTGATTTAAAATCTTAATTGAACTTAATCCTATTGTACAAACACAGTGTATTGTATTGGACTATATCCTATTATAACATATTCTATCGTAGCTTATCTTACCCTATGTAATTGCATCGTATCATTTCATATCGATGTATCGTAGCTTATCCTATGTTGTATCGTGTCACACTGAACCTGTCGTGTAGTGTCGTATCTTATCTTATCTTATCATATCATATGTTGTTGTATCATGTCATACTGAACCTGTTGAATCGAATATAATCGTATCGTATGTTATTATATTGTGTCATGCTGTATCGTATCGTATCTATCTTATGGTATGTTATTGAATTTTGTCATACTGTATCAAATAGTAGAGAATATGTCGAATGGTATGGTATCATATCTTATAGTATTGCATCGCATTGTACCAAATCGTATCGTATCTCTTACAACTGCTGAGTCCTATTCTGCAACTCTATCAGCTACCAACAAAAATAGAATTATGTTTACTGGGGAACACAGCTTTGCCGTTGCAGATGCCAATGAGCTGTCAAATTAACTGAGAACTGCACAGCACAAGTTACAACCACAAGTTATGTCTAACACAAGAAATTCACTCAAACATAAAAAGACAAAACGGATGGTCAAACTTGGTACCAAGTAATTGTTTATGACATGGTTTCCGCTGAATGAAGTGATGAATCATCTCAACAATAGTTCACATATTTAAGTTTGCATATTTACTGTTTGGACGAACTGGGTTGTTTATATTCATGTTCTGTTGCAGGGTGCCTCTGAGAAAGACATTGTTCACTCTGGGTTGGCCTACACCATGGAGAGATCTGCCCGGGTAAGTCATCCCACAGGCCATGATAAAGTCTGTCTTTTATACTGAGAAGGAAACATTCCACTGTAAGTTTAGAGCATATGTGTTAGTATGCAGAGAAGACTTTTATGAATTTATGACATAAAAAGCAGTAGCTAAAGAGGTCCACTATCAATGCTTGAGCTTGATCCTGATTTTAACTGAAGGCCTATTGTCAGAAACTAATACGGGCCTATCACAGATGAACAAATCTTTCCTCTACAAAAGCGATGTCAGTTTTAAAAAGATATCCCGTATTGGTCTGTCCCCACTTATTAGTTGTAGTTTCACAGCTCTATCTTTCTATGCTAACCGTCTGAGTTGAAATAGTTTCAAGTCAATATGTATAAATGTGTGTTTCAACCTTTTTACAGCAAATCATGCGCACAGCAGCCAAGTACAACCTGGGTCTGGACCTCCGGACGGCTGCCTACGTCAACGCCATTGAGAAGGTCTTCAAAGTCTACAATGAGGCTGGGCTTACCTTCACATAAACGGCCAAAACGCGTCCTCTTCTCCCAACCCTCCTGCCATTGATCTCCCTCTCCTGCACCCCCTCCCCTCTTCTCAACAGCCTTCAGAACATATCACTGTTTACTGCTGCTCTTTGGCTCTTTCACACACACACACACACACACACACACACACACACACACACACACACACACACACACACACACACACACACACACACACACACACACACACACACACACACAAACAGCGACAACATTGGCTTGCCTTGTATTTATCCTGTGATCTCTGTGCTGCCATCGTCCTGAATCTGCCTCTCTGTTAAGATGTTTCCCTTTTGTTGTTTTCGCCTGAGGTTGTATTGAGGTAAAAAAAAAGAGATTAACATCCTGCTAGAATGAAAGACCCCGTCCCTCCCTCGGCCCTCATGTAAATGTTTATGATATCGTTGTTTGGCAGCCGTGTTCAAAGCGCCATTTTTGTGATCGCTGAAATACACGTGTGACCCCACTGTTGCGGTTATTTCAGTAAACAGCACTACAGATGCCTTATTTCAGTAAGAGGTGTGCTCTGAAACGACACGGTCTCTTAGATTTTATTTTAATTAAAAGGGATTTAGTTTTAGCTTCATCTGAATAAAAGAGAATTGTAATTTTATGACTCTTGAGTTTCTACTTGAACTTCAGGTGTTAGAAGTTAGTAGCGAAGTTGCCAAGATTTAAGATTCCCAACAAGGATTTTTTTTGCTATGGTCAGTGTATTTACTGTTCAAGATTATCCACATCCCCTCTTTTCTTCCCGGTTTTCCCGTAGCTTTGTCTCGAATATTAAAAGCAGCTTCTCCCCGACTCCTCCACTGGCCAAGACAGAAGAGCAGGGAGGGGGCTTGGTGTCTCTGTGACTGCCTTTCCCCCTGTTTGCAACATTTTGCTCAGTTTTAATCGTCCAGTTCCTCAACATTGATATTGTTTTGGAGGATTTTTTTATTTTAATTTTATTCATTTTTTGGGAAAACCAATAAAATGTTGAGAAAAAGTGGCAAAACGGTGTCCCTTCATTTGTTTCCTTACTAATCATGAACTTGTTTTAGACATAAAGATCTGTTTCCTCTACAGTGGATATCCAACCGGACAAAGACTCCTCAAATCTCCAATGGTATTTGGATTCATGCATTTTTCTATCTGTAAAGTTACTTCAAACTGAAATCATTAGTTTGCTCCTCAGTCTTTGTCTAATCTCTGTCTCCTGAGTGGTCCTTCTATTAAAATCGAGCTCAACTTAAGCTGAATATTGATCCTATAATCAAATTATCACAAAGTAATACACACAACCAGCAAACTGGTCGGTTAATGTGGCCCAGAGGTAAAATATCATGGAGGGAGAATACTTCATATATTATTCATATACAATTAATGTGCTCTGCCCTTAATGGATACTTAAAGGAGCTGTTTGACTGTTTGAAATATATTTACTTTCTTGCTAAGTGCAATATGAAAAAAATAATGTTTACGTTTTCAGCACTTTTTAGCATTTAAAATATAATGACCTATTGTTTGACTACACCCCAGCTCTTCAGAAACCAATTGCTGAGGTCTCTTAGTCTGGGTCCTTGTCCTATAAATGAAACTGAACGAAAGGCTGTACCTATATTTCTGTGTGTATTTGCTGAAAAAAACAGGACGATGTGTTTTTTCCACTTTGGTAGAAGCCACACTAGTTGTTCAGATGTTGCTATATGCAAGCGGCTACATCTGGTCTTTAAATATGAAGCCACGTGGAAGTTTGAAAAACTGTAGTTTATCGAGTGTTATGACTAGTTGTTTTTCAAGATGTTAAGCTTACTAGTTTTGCCCATGCCTGACTGGACTGACTGGCAGCCCCCCTGTAGCTGTTAGCAAAGAGGCTAAAGAGCCTTATAAATGTCTGTTAACGTAGAACCTGTTAAGCCAGCAATGTGTGCGTGTGTTTGTGAGCTTGTGAGTTTGTGTTTGTGTCTGGAGCAGGTTTGTGTTTTTACTTTGAGGCCAATGGAAACTGATGACTGCATGTTGCCTTATGAAGCAATCTGACATTCACACACACACATAGATTACACACTACATCACACTTACACTAGCACACACACAGCACACTTGGCACAACACCAAATCACAAATCCTACAAAAACACAAATTGCACACCATGTTTAAGTTGGCATCAAAGCAGATTCACTGATTTTATAAACAGTACCAGTGAAATTAAAAGGTTTTGTTGAAATCCAGCAACTGTGTCAAGAATTGTTTTATTTTTAAATCAAAGATGTTCAACAACGTGTGTCAGATTTACCTGCTGAAGAAGCCATGGTGCTTAAATCAGATATTAGCTCCTGCTTCATTGTCTGGTTTAGATTTTAAATTTTAAAGTAAAAAATAAAAAATATTTAAAGACCTTTCCATATTTGATCATTCTGTATGCAGATGGAGAGGTAAGAGCTGGGACCATAGGCTGTATAAATAATGGACGTAGTATCCGTGATGTCACCCGTTTCTGAAGTGCTGTTGTGAGTCCAATTGGCGGCGGCAGCCATATTGGAAATGTCGAACTCAACATGACTTCTGTCGAGCGAGTGTGAGGCAAAGAGGCGGGCCTTTAGCCTGCTTGCCAACAGCTACAGTGTTCCCGCCTGTCAAGTCAGCTGTGCCTCTAATAATGGAAAACTCCATATTCCAACCTAGAAACAACCTTTGGTGTTGAAAAGGTGCAAAAAACTGCAGTTCCTCGAGTGTCCACTTGGAGTTATGCATAATGAAACATAATGGGGGCGTGGCTGATTGGACTGATAAGTGGGTTTGTTGCAGTTGTTGGCCTAAGCTCCACCTCTTTACAGGTTCCAAAATCAGTCAGAAGTTAGCTGGAGTCTGAACTGTTTTTCTTTTTTTATGTCAATCAATCTAATTGCAGTTGTTACTGACTGTTTAACATGTAGTAATGAATTGATAACGTGTTCCTCCTTTGGACATGTTTAATGTTATAAAGCAGTTCTTTGACATTTAGATAACACCAAATGGCTCAACTGCTCTCATTTTCTCATGCATCACTTATCACAAGCCAATTTGTTGTTCTAACAGCTGGAAAAGATAGGTTCCAGGTGAAATGATAGGCTGGTTATGATGAGGCTGACATGTTGTGTCTTGTATTTAGAAGTGAAGTTAAGGATGTAGCAACATTGCTGTCAAATCTGATAAAATTTCATGTTTTCTAAATGTTCCAGCTCTGTCATTCAAACCTGATGAAACCAGACCCCTCCAGTCCTGATGCAGTACATTAGATGAGTTTACTCTCCTTAGAAGAAATACTAATAGATGTTTGTTCCTAATTAACTGTGCAGTCATTACCCCTTTCGAGAGAAGCAGAATAATTTTTCTTGAACAAGTTTCCTTCAGTCGCTCTCTTAGCGCTCATTTCTTTTGTCTTGCACCTGTTTTTATATGGACTTATCAAAATAATAATCTTACAATGTGTTTCATTTAAATTTTATTCCATGGAAAAATCCTTTCCCTGCCACACAGTCATTTTCATTACAAAGTAAACTGAATCATCTTCAGTGGGGCTAGTCGACACTCTGCTTTTCAGCTGCTTCCTGAAGCCAAGAGGAAAACCTCAGATTAGGATTTCCTCAGATGTGGGTGTTCAAAAAGTTAAACTCCTAATCTACCTCCACAGCCCTAACTCTGACTGACCTCTTTTCCAGCTTCATCTCCTATTTATTGCAGCCATCGTATCAGTTTGTTTCTGTACAGGCTACAGTTGCTGGAAAGAAGTTTCCAAGAATAATCTTCTACAACTTTTATCTGTAGTTCCTCACCTGCTTGACCGATTAAACTGAAGTTGCTACATTTTTATCGATAGATAGATAGATAGATAGACAGACAGACAGACAGACAGACAGACAGACAGACAGATAGATAGATAGATAGATAGATAGAAAGAACGTTTAAAGGAGAAAAAAAGTAAAGTTTTCTCACCGAGTCTGTGGCAGGTCTGGTGGCTTTGGTGAAGTGGACTTTCTTAGGGCAAACAAGGACGATTTTTTATGTGCTCTGTCTGATTCCAATTCAGTGAATCATCTAAGTTCCCATCCTTCACAACCATGGATCGTATTACACAAACGAAGCCAAGTTGCGAGTGTGGTGGAGGCGGTACTCTGCAGCCACAGAGGTTTTCTGGAAAACAAAACTGAAAGTCTGCTGGTGAAAGTCAGGATTATAACACAAGTGAGGGAAGTTAAAGTTAAGCAATAACTAGTCATGTATTCATGCTTTTGTTTTGTTATGAGTTGAGGCGGTAACAGTTGTTTCTAATGATCTATTAAATTACTAAAGTAATGATCAAGGGTTTAGCAGTTTCATAATATGCTGTCTTTGCTCAGCATTCAACTTCCAGATTTATTTTACTGTCATTTTCTCTTGTATTTGCATACGTAGTGAAAAAAATATACTGTTCTTCACCAGTTAGACAGTGCATATTAAAAAAAGACACTAAAAACAGGCTAAAACATTTAAAGAGTCACTAAACAACTGAGTTTCCATGAATTGCATCTACCCTGGAGCTACAAAAAATGTCTTCAGAACGTCAGAGTATCAACATTGACAGGGTGGGGTGAAGACACGCCCACTCACTACTTCATGTTGTTACTATCAGCTGCAGCCATATGCATCATACAGTCACACACACAGATATCAGCAGAGCAGGGCTAAGAGCTCAGAAGGCCAGAATGTTTCCCAAAGCTCTCTATATATACATATGTCTGTCTGGCTGCTGTTAGAGGCTGGTTGTCGTGCTACTTTTTTTTCTAGGCTGCATAAACATTACACAGAAGTGACAGCATGGACAAAGGAGACACCAGACAGAGTGATGAAGCAGCAGAGGAACTTATAGCGAGTTGAAAACGTGTGAATATGTTGGTACCATTTCCCTGCATCTGTACAGCACTTTGGTCAACCCCAGTTGTTTTAAAAATGCTCTATAAATAAAGGTTGAGTTGAGTTGAGTTGAAACTTCCTGCTTCTTAACTCTGCCAAGACCGAAATGATGTTTGTCGGCCCTGCAAGACTGAAGTATTTGTATGACGGCTTCACTCTGTCACTTGAAGACTGTGCCATTCATTGCAGGGACAGAGTTAAAAAACATATCATATCATGGAGGGAGAACACTACATATATTATTCATATACAGTTAATGTGCTCTGCCCTTAATCGATACTTAAAGGAGCAGTTTGACTGTTTAAAATATATTTACTTTCTTGCAAAGTGCAATATTAAAACATAGATACTATTTATTTTTTCAGCACTTTTTAGCATTTAAAATATAATGACCTATTGTGTGACTACACCCCAGCTCTTCAGAAACCAATTGCTGAGGTCCCATAGGCTACGTTCACACTGCAAGGCTTAATGCTCAATTCTGTTTATTTGCTCAGATCCGATCTTTTGTTTGCCTGTTCACATTACCATCTATAATGTGACCTGTATCCGATTCCAGTGTGAACTGTTTGCGGCTCCGAACTGCCCCGTATGTGCAAAAGTAACAGTAACAATGACGTAACATGCAGCTGTTTAACAAACGTAAACATGGAGGAAGTCAGCATTTTCGCCTTTGTTACAAAGTTAACAAGGCAGTGGGAGCTGGAGAATGAATAACCAGGTGTGGAGGAGGTCAAGTATAAAGACAAAGAAAGCCAAATTGCTTATTTTGTCTTTTTGCAGAGCCGTGGCCGCAAATATGATTGAAAGGTCTATGTGGATGTGGACACGGAGTCAGGAGTGGTGGGTCTGCGACGTTAATAGTTTCACAGAGACAGAGTTTATTCAAAACTTCCGGATGTCGAGGGCAACTTTCAATTTCATCTGTCAGCGGCTCTCCCCAAGACTCCTTCGGCAGGACACTACATTGAGGAGCTTCATCTCCATCTATAAAGTGACGTGAAAGTATCAAATGCGCATCAAATCCACCTTGGCTGTTCATACTGAGGTCGCATTGAAAAAAATCAGATCTGTATCAGATTCAGGACCACATATGGAAGTGGTTTGGGCCAGATTTGAGTGTTCACACTGCCTCTAAAAAATCTGACCTGGTCACTTGACCCCAAAAAAGTCGATTTGGGCCACTTTTGCCTGCAGTGGGAACATAGCCTTTGTCTGCGTCCTTGTCCTATAAAGTCAATCCAGGTGTAAAAGAGACTGACAGGGGATGGCTGGATAAACTTGTTCAACTTGAAATACTGTCAGGTTCAAACATATAAGGCCGCACAGTGCTGTCTCCTGCAGCCATTTTTTGACGCACACACGAGTTGCTATGGGAACATGACACTCTTTTCAAGTAAGCAAACCTCGCGGAAGAGAAAAGGAGCACAGGTGGATTTAAAAAGACGCACACCAAAAACTGAGCTTTTTTTTAGAAAGGGTGTTTAGAGCTGGTCCAAAACCTCCTCTGGAGCTTGATTTATACAATATTTTGACTGACACATGACAAGGACGTTTCATTTAGACATCAGGGGACTGTATTAAATGGTTGAAAAGGGGCATGATATGTCCCCTTTAAGAGAAATGGTGTCTTTACTGAAATATGGTCACACCATAGACTGTATAAAATATGGACGTAGTATCCGTGACGTCACCCTTCTGTTTCTGAAGCGCTGTTTTGAGGCCAATCGGCAGCGGCAGCCATATTGCTGCTGTCGAGCAATTGTGAGGTAAAGAGGCGGGCTTTGAGCCTCCTAGCCAACAGCTACAGTGTTCCCGACTGTCAATCAAGTCAGCTGTGCCTCTCATTGGAAGATTTGTAATATCAATATCTTCAAAATTGCCTCCTTAGAAAAAAATTCACCCCCCCTACAGTATGTGCCAATCAAGAAATGAGCTGGAGCCAGCCTCAAGCGGATCCTCGATGAACTGCAGTTTTTAGCACTTCCACATTGGACTCATATTTGTAGACCGGAGGTTGCTGCTTGGGTCACAGACACGACTTATATCAGCTTTTAAATTATCATTGTTTCTTTAAACAGTGTCACTAGTGTTAGGAGTGTGTTTTAAAATAAATAATTCAAAGGTGAAGATGCAGATGAACTGAATGTCTGTCAAATGTGACTCACCACAGGCACAGTCGGTGCCTGTTGTTAAAGTTCAATACATTACACACGTGTAATGCATTACTACTTACTGTAGTAGATCAGCAGAGACAGCACAGCAGCAGATTCCTGTCTAAGTTATTTAACCAAGGTAATGAATCCAGATATTACACTGGTAAAAGAGTAAAGAGAGTGAAATGTTGGAGGTTTTAAAACACAAAAAAAAGCCTAAAATGTGACTAAAACCTTTGTCTTAAGAATAAGACTAAATCTAACTAATAGTTTCCAAAATCCACCCCGTGGCCACAGGAATAACACTGCAGGTATACTCGCTGGTTATGACGAGGCTGACATGTGGTGTCATGTATTTAGAAGTGAAGTTAAGGATGTAGCAGCATTGCTGTGAAATCTGATGACATTTCATGGGAATGTTTGCTAATGTTTCCAGCACTGTCAATCAATCCTGATGTAACCACACTCCTCCAGTCCTGACGCAGTACATTAGATGAGTTTACTCTCCTTAGAACAAATACTAGTACATGTTTGTTTCTAATTTACAGTGCAGTCGTTACCCGTCTGGAGAGAAGCAGAATCCTTTTTTTTTTTTCTCTTTTAGCGCTCATTCTTTTTTTATATGGACTTATCAAAATAATAATCTGATGAATGAGTGTCATTTTAATTTTATTTTTTTACATGAAGTCATTTTAATTACAAAGACCACTGAATCATCTTAAACAAGCAAAGTTTAAAGCAGAAGGAGAAATCATTCCTTGGCTCTGGTGTCGTCTGGAGTCTGAGCGTGCAATCAGAAAACAGAACATTCAGTATCATTACATTCCCTTTAACATGATTTACTTTTTACACACAAAAAAACACATTACCAGAACCAGAGAATTTTAAAAAGTATGGTATGTGAAAAATAATTTCAAAACAGTAAAAAACAAAAATTTCACAAACCCAGTAGGCCAGTTTAAACTAAGGGAAAACCACTAACTGTCACAAATCTATGACCGTTTTGATTGAGTTTTACCCCTCTTTTTTACTTCCCCTTTAATCCCCACTGGTTGGGGTGAGCTCAGCTTGGCCTGGCTTGCCCTCGCTACGGCCTCAGCTTGTCTTTGGTCGCTCTTGCCGGTGGCCTCAGCTTGGCTTGGCTCGCCCTCACCCACGGCCTCAGCTTGGGTTGGCTCGCCCTCGCCCACAGCCTCAGCTTGTGTTGGCTCGCCCTCGCCCACGGCCTTAGCTTGGGTTGGCTCGCCCTCACCCACAGCCTCAGCTTGGCTTGGCTCACCTTTGCCCACAGCCTCAGCTTGGCTTGGCTCACTCTCCCCTGAGGCCTCAGCTTGTCTTTCGTCGCTATTGCCCACGGCCTCAGCTTGGCTTGGCTTACCCTTAGACTCATCACTACCTTCTTTATCACTTAAAGTGAGGTCTTCTAACATTTCTAGGAACACAGCTGCTTTAAGTTTTTCAAAATCTCTCTGAAACTTGCCCATAAACTCACCATACACAACAAACTTTCCACTCTCGAACACACATATGGTGCCATATGTGAACTTAAGTTTTTGATCGGTTCCCTCTAACTCAGGATATTTTTTCTTGATTACTTTCCTCCATGCATGTGTATCTGAGGTCTGAAAAATTAGGTTTGATCTTCTATTAAGGTTGTTGAGATCGTAGTAGAGCTTGTCTAGATTCCTTGCCAGTACCTCCCTCTTGAACTGGTCCTTTGCTGCTTTTTCGGTACAGTTCAATGGGTATGGAATTGGAACTGCTACCATCTGTGTCAAAACAAAAAAAAACAACCTTTATAATACAAAAGCCTATTTGCTGCTAATTAATACATTAATCGGTAGACTTGCAGTGGTTGTATACCTTGTTCTCCTCTTGCTGTCGGGAAGCTTGGGATGATCAGCGGGGCTAGTCGACACTCTGGTTCCTCAGCTACTTCCTGAAGCCAAGAGGAAAACCTCAGATTAGGATTTCCTCAGATGTGGGTGTTCAAAAAGTTAAACTCTTAATCTACCTCCACAGCCCTAACTCTGACTGACCTCTTTTCCAGCTTCATCTCCTATTTACTGCAGCCATTGTCTCAGTTTGTTTCAGCACAGGCTGCAGTTGCTGGAATAAGCTTCTATAAAGAAGTTTCCAACAATAATCTTCTACAACTTTTATCTGTAGTTCCTGTCCTGCTTGACCGATTGAACTGAAGTTGCTAAATTTTTTTTTTTTATAATATTTATTTTTCAAAAGGCAGGTATAAATCACAGTGTTGTTTCGTACAATAGTTTTGTTTTTTGTTTTTTTTTAACACACAAGAACATCCCTCCCTCCCCCCTCCCCCTCCCTCCCGCAAACATGTTGCACAGTGAAACAGACAAGTAGAAACATACATATGTATACATAATATCCAAATAAAAGAACAGTGATAATAATAATGTAAAATATGATCAAAATAAATCAAAATAACTTAGGTATAAATAAAATAAAGAAAACAAAAAAGAAAACAAAAAAAGGAAGTGCAAATAGAAATGTTTTGTGCAGAATAGTTGTGCAAATATACAAAGTCGCTATGTATGGCTCAAACTACCACCGAGAGCGGTGGGAGTTGACTGCTCACGCCCTGGTTGACAGCATGCTTGGACTAGGTCAGTGTTGGGCCAATTGGCTTTGATTTTTTTCATTCTCGGGGGGTTTGTAGACATGCCAGGGACACATATTTCAGGTAAAGAACCATTAAAAAGTCAATTTTGCATGATATGTCACCTTTAAGAACTAAAAAGCATTTAAAAATTTTGATTTAAGGAGTGTGTACAGCAGGGTCGCCCTCCTCTTTCAACCATACATGAACCTCGAAACACCTTATCTTATTTCAAACAAAGACACATCCAAATATCTTAAAATTACTTCTGACGAGAGCCCCTTTAACCGTGGTAACTATCATTAACCAATTACCCTCTATATGTAGGGCTATTTTAAACTATAACACCACAGAATGAACAAGTGTAAAAACATTGCAATTAATATATTAGCTTCGTACAAGTATAACCATTATTCAACCTGAGCTAGGTAAAGTAAAATAAAGCAAAAGTGGCTAAACATAAATTTAACCCTTCCAAGTTGACTAGACAATGAGATTTTAAAACATCTAGTGTTATTTAGACACTACATGTAAACATTGCATGGTCCTTCGATAGATTCTGGGAGGCCGATGATTCTAATATTGTTTCTGCGGCTCCGGCCCTCAAGATCCGCGGCCTTTGCCATTAGCCTGTTGTTGCTCTCAGCTAGAGCTGCACATCTTTCCTCCAATGTTTGGAGTCGCTGGTCCTGCAGGTCGGCATTAGATTCCAGCGAGCCCATGCGTTGACCGTGTTCCGTCACTGTCGCCTGCATTTTATCAAGTCTCAGCTCCAAAGCCGCAAAGGTTGTTTTGAAGTCAGCCGCCATGCTAGCTCTGTGTTCCTCTAGCAATTTAGCTATGTCGGCTAACAGCGCTCTGCTAGTGCTACTTGCGTGGGGGACATCGATCTCAGACTTTCTTGATGGTTTTGTAGATTTCGACATCTTGCTAAAGTCATCAGGGTTCTGATTCCGAAAGATACGTTCTTATTCAGTTGGGGTAGTAAGTAAAAAAGTAGGTTTTAAAAGTATAGCTGCGAGAGACAGAGAAGATGCTGCCTTCACATGCTCATCCAAACCGGAAGTCTAAGTTGCTACATTTTTATAGATAGATAGATAGATAGATAGATAGATAGATAGATAGATAGATAGATAGATAGATAGATAGATAGATAGATAGATAGATAGACTGATAGATGACAGATAGATAGATAGATAGATAGATAGATAGATAGATAGATAGATAGACAGACAGACTGATAGATGAAAGATAGATAGATAGATAGATAGATGACAGATAGATAGATAGATAGATAGATAGATAGATAGATAGACAGACAGACAGACTGACTGACTGATAGATGATAGATAGATAGATAGATAGATAGATGATAGATAGATAGATAGATAGATAGATAGATACATAGATAGATAGATAGATAGATAGATAGATAGATAGATAGATAGATAGACAGACAGACAGACAGACAGACAGACTGATAGATAGATAGATAGATAGATAGATAGATAGATAGATAGATAGATAGATAGATAGACTGATAGATGACAGATAGATAGATAGGTCGATAGATAGATAGATAGACAGACAGACAGACAGACTGACTGACTGATAGATGATAGATAGAAAGAAAGAAAGATAGATAGATAGATACATAGATAGATAGATAGATAGATACATAGACAGACAGACAGACAGACTGACTGACTGATAGATGATAGATAGATAGATAGATAGATAGATAGACAGACAGACAGACAGACAGACAGACAGACTGACTGATAGATGATAGATAGATAGATAGATAGATAGATAGATAGATAGATAGATAGATAGATAGATTGATAGATAGATAGATAGATAGATAGATAGATAGATAGATAGATAGATAGATAGATAGATAGATAGATAGAACGTTTAAAGGAGAAAAAAAGTAAAGTTTTCTCACCGAGTCTGTGGCAGGTCTGGTGGCTTTGGTGAAGTTGACTTTCTTAGGGCAAACAAGGACGATCTTTTATGTGCTCTGTCTGGTTCCAATTCAGTGAATCATAGAAGTGCCCACCCTTCACAACCATGGATCGTATTACACAAACGAAGCCAAGTTGAGAGTGTGGTGGAGGCGGTACTCAGCAGCCACAGAGGTTTTCTGGAAAACAAAACTGAAAGACTGCTGGTGAAAGTCAGGATTATAACACAAGTGAGGGAAGTTAAAGTTAAGCAATAACTAGTCATGTATTCATGCTTTTGTTTTGTTATGAGTTGAGGCGGTAACAGTTGTTTCTAATGATCTATTAAATTACTAAAGTAATGATCAAGGGTTTAGCAGTTTCAAAATATGCTGTCTTTGCTCAGCATTCAACTTCCAGATTTATTTTACTGTCATTTTCTCTTGTATTTGCATACGTAGTGAAAAAAATATACTGTTCTTCACCAGTTAGACAGTGCATATTAAAAAAAGACACTAAAAACAGGCTAAAACATTTAAAGGGTCACTAAACCCCTGAGTTTCCATGAATTGCATCTACCCTGGAGCTACAAAAAATGTCTTCAGAACGTCAGAGTATCAACATTGACAGGGTGGGGTGAAGACACGCTCACTCACTACTTCATGTTGTTACTATCAGCTGCAGCCATATGCATCATACAGTCACACACACAGATATCAGCAGAGCAGGGCTAAGAGCTCAGAAGGCCAGAATGTTTCCCAAAGTTCTCTATATATACATATGTCTGTCTGGCTGCTGTTAGAGGCTGGTTGTCGTGCTACTTTTTTTTCTAGGCTGCATAAACATTACACAGAAGTGACAGCATGGACAAAGGAGACACCAGACAGAGTGATGAAGCAGCAGAGGAACTTATAGCGAGTTGAAAACGTGTGAATATGTTGGTACCATTTCCCTGCATCTGTACAGCACTTTGGTCAACCCCAGTTGTTTTAAAAATGCTCTATAAATAAAGTTTGAGTTGAGTTGAGTTGAAACTTCCTGCTTCTTAACTCTGCCAAGACCGAAATGATGTTTGTCGGCCCTGCAAGACTGAATCATTTGTATGACGGCTTCACTCTGTCACTTGAAGACTGTGCCATTCATTGCAGGGACAGAGTTAAAAAACTTGGTGTTGTATTTGATCAAACTCTTTCTTTTGGTCTTCACATTAAAGAGGTGACAGAGAGTGTCCTTTTTTCACCTAAGAAATATTGCTAAGATAAGATCAATCCTGTCTTTCAGGGATACTGAGACTCTTGTACAATAATAATAATAATATATTTTATTTAAAGGCGCCTTTCTCGGCACTCAAGGACACCGCACAGATATAAATATATACATACACGAATTTACATTAAAGGAAACAAAATCAGAGTCAAAAATGAAAACAATATAAACTAACAAGGGGTAAGAAAAAATAGAAACAATAACAAAATGACAGTGAAATTGGAGTCAGACGGAGTAAGTGGTTTTGAACAGATGTGTTTTGAGTTGTGATTTGAAATGGGGGAAAGAATCTGTGTTTCTGAGTTGAGGTGGCAATGAGTTCCAGTGACGGGGAGCAGAGCGGCTGAATGCTCGGCTCTCCATAGTGGTGAGACGGGCGGAGGGGACAGACAGGTGTATGGAGGAAGAGGATCTGAGGGAGCGGGAGGGAGTGGGAACATGAAGGAGGTCGGACAGATATGGGGGGGCGAGGTTGTGGATGGTCTTGAATGTCAACAGAAGGACTTTGAATTGAATACGGAACTGAACAGGGAGCCAGTGGAGCTGCTGGAGGACAGGAGTGATGTGGTGGATGGAGGGGGTTCGGGCAATGATACGGGCAGCTGAATTCTGGACCAGTTGGAGTTTATGGAGGGATTTGTGAGGGAGGCCGAAGAGGAGAGAGTTGCAGTAGTCCAGACGGGAAGTGACAAGGCTGTGGACAAGGATGGCGGCAGTGTGGGGGGTGAGGGAGGGGCGAAGACGATTGATGTTACGAAGATGGAAGTAGGCAGTCGGGGTGATGTTATTGATGTGTGATTGAAAGGATAATGTGCTGTCAAGGATGACACCCAGACTCTTAACCTGGGGGGAGGGTGAGACAGAGGAGTTATCAATGGTGAGTGAGAAACTACATGCTTTTATTTCATTGAGGTTGGACTATTGTACTGTTCCTTTGTCGGGTCTGCCCAAGAGGAGTCTGCGAGGTCTGCAGATGGTGCAGAATGCAGTAGCTCGCCTTCTGACCGGGTCACACAGGTATGAGCACATAACTCCAGTGCTCTCCTCTCTTCATTGGTTGCCTGTTCACGCCAGAGCGGATTTTAAAGTGCTACTGCTGACTTTTAAAATTGTATATGGTTTGGCATCTTCTTACCTCAACGACCTGGTGGATCCATATGTGCCTGCTCGGGCACTTTGTTCTCAGGGGACCAGCCTTTTAAGTGTCCCTAAGGTCCGTAAAAAGACCTGAAAAGTTGGTGAGCGGGCCTTCTCATTCCGTGCTACCACTCTATGGAACAGTTTCCCTGTCGACATTCGGTTGGCACGTTCAGTGGATGTACTTAAAGCAAAGCTGAAGACCCACCTGTTTACTGCTGTTTATGGCTGATGTTTCTTATGTTGTGTTGTGTTTTTGTTTGTTATTTGTTTTTAAGCTTTGTAAAGCACTTTGATCGAAAGCGCTCTATAAATAAAATTATTATTATTATTATATTAAATATATATTCATATACACACACACACACACACACACACACACACACACACACACACACACACACACACACACACACACACACACACACACACACATATGTGAGTCCACAGGCAAATCAATCGAGAAATTGTATTAATAAGGAAATATTGCCATCTGTTGATCTGTCCGAACCACCACAGGGTAATCTGTGGCGAGCAGTTGTTGTGTGAGATGATCATTGCATTACCACAGTGAATATGTCAGATAGCAAGCTTATTAGCTCAGTTTTAATCGTCCAGTTCCTCAACATTGAAATTGTTTGGGTGGAATTTTTTTATTTTATTTTATTCATTTTTTTGGAAAACCAATAAGATGTTGAGAAAAAGTGGCAAAACGGTGTCCCTTCATTTGTTTCCTTACTCATCATGAACTTGTTTTAAACATAAAGATCTGTTTCCCCTACAGTGGATATCCAACCGGACAAAGACTCCTCAAATCTCCAATGGTATTTGGATTTATGCATTTTTCTATCTGTAAAGTTACTTCAAACTGAAATCATTAGTTTGCTCCTCAGTCTTTGTCTAAGGTCTGTCTCCTGAGTGGTCCTTCTATTAAAATATAGCTCAACTCAAGCTGAATATTGATCCTATAATCAAATTATCACAAAGTAATACACACAACCAGCAAACTGGCCGGTTAATGTGGCCCAGAGGTAAAATATCATGGAGGGAGAATACTTCATATATTATTCATATACAGTTAATGTGCTCTGCCCTTAATGGATACTTAAAGAAATAGTTTGACAGTTTAAACTTTATTCACTTTCTTTCAAAGTGCAATACTAAAAAATATATACCATTTACTTTCTGCAAATTGAATTTGGGCCATGAGGCTGTTAGCTTAGCGTAGCTTGTTATTTTTGAAGATATTAAGCTTACTAAATTGGCCAATGCCTGACTGGACTGACAGGCCTAACCCTAACCCTAACCCTGTAGCTGTTAGCAAAGAGGCTAAAGAGCCCACCTCAACTCCACATCTGTGTGTCATACTAGAGTGACCACAGTTAGGTTGAGTCGGTGTGTCAATGACACCTGCCAACGATAGGGTTTAAAACTCTGCCTCAGAAACAATTGGGTGACGTCACGGAGACTATGGCCATTGATTCTACAGTCTAGGATTATTTGTTGATGTGTCCACTCTGTATATTAAGCTAGGCTGGGTTAGCAGTGTCCCAGCCAAGCGGCAAACTCCCGCCAAGAGAATTGAAGCCAATGCAGAAGTGTTAAAAACTGCAGTTCTTCGGGTGTCTGCTTGAGGCTGGCTCTGAAAGTACCGTACACCACATACACACCAATTCAAAAAAGCCGGTCTTTACAGCAGAAATAAACACGTTTACAGCCTGGTACAAAAGACGAGTGTAGTCTGGATAGCTCATTTCTCGTTCAGAACACACTGTACGGAGGTGAATTTTTTCATATCGCAACAATTTTGAAGATTACGAGTTTTCCATTATGAGAGGCACAGCTGACTTGATTGACAGGCTGGAACACTGTAGCTGTTGGCAAGGAGGCTAAAGGTCTGCCTCTTTACCTCACACTTGCTCGACAGAAGTCATGTTGAGTTCGGCATTTTCAATATGGCTGCCGCCGCCGATTGGCCTCACAACAGCACTTCAGAAACGGGTGACATCACGGATACTAGATCCATTATTTATACAGCCTATGGTCCCAGCTCTTACCTCTCCATCTGCATCCGGAATGATCAAATATGGAAAGGTCTTTAAATATTTATTATTTTTTACTCAGTAAAAATCTAAACCAGACAATGAAGCAGGAGCTAATATCTGATTTAAGCACCGTGGCTTCTTCAGCAGGTATACTGACACACGTTGTTGAACATCTTTGATTTAAAAATAAAACAATTCTTGACACAGTTGCTGGATTTCAACAAAACCTTTTAATTTCACTGGTACTGTTTATAAAATCAGCGAATCTGCTTTGATGCCAACTTAAACATGGTGTGCAATTTGTGTTTTTGTAGGATTTGTGATTTGGTGTTGTGCCAAGTGTGCTGTGTGTGTGCTAGTGTAAGTGTGATGTAGTGTGTAATCTATGTGTGTGTGTGAATGTCAGATTGCTTCATAAGGCAACATGCAGTCATCAGTTTCCATTGGCCTCAAAGTAAAAACACACAAACCTGCTCCAGACACAAACACACACTCACAAACTCACAAACACACGCACACACGCACACATTGCTGGCTGAACAGGTTCTATGTTAACACACATATATATTTAACACACACATACAGTGCTTACAGACACACACACTGATGCCAGGCAGACAAGCAGTGAGAGGTGACTGACAGGAGAAGGAAGTCCTCTGATTGGCTGAGACAGTTGATGGGTGGGAGCTTCAGAAAAGCGAGGTTTTATACTACTGTGAATAATCTACCCTAAAACAACAGCTACATATCCCAGGATTCAAGCTCGACAAAGAACTACACATAAAGCTAATATATGCTGAAACCTAAACCCTCATTCTGCTTTCTAAGCGCTCAAAATTGAGGTTTTTCATCACAGACATCTGGGCAACTTGCTTGTTTCTTTCTATGGCATGCACACAAAGACGACAAATGCAACTACGTAACGACAAGAGGTAATCTGTACCAGCTGCTTGCATCTTTCCCTTGAAGTAAGATTTTTAAACCTAGCTTTCCCCTTTCAATTTCCATGCATATAGCGTTGTATAATGAGATCCCAACTTATCCAATTGAGTCAGACATATATTCTGAATTTAAATTCTTGGTTGGAGCTTGAAATATTCAAACCTTGAAACAACCTTTGGCGTTGAAAAATGAACCCGTGCAACGCGGAGGTGCAAAAAACTGCAGCTCCTCAAGTGTCCACTTGAGGTATGCTCCATAAGCTAAAGGACCTGCACTTAGAGCCCATATTAAAACACTCATTTTTTACACCAGTGTTAAATATGTTTGGAGCCTGGTGCACGACACGTTTCAATCTCACTGACTTTAGTTCTTTGTTCACAACATACTCATGTTTTGATTGTATTAAGGCTAGGAGTTATGCATAATGAGACATAATGGGGGCGTGGCTGATTGGACTGATTGTTGCAGTTGTTGGCCTCAGCTCCACCGCATCACAGGTTCCAAAGTCTGCTTTCCCAATAGGGCGACTGCTTTCGTTTGGCTTCACCCCGCACGGCTCTTTAGAACCCAAAAGGTGATGTCACTGAAACTTTTTTTTTTTTTTAAGTCAATCAATCAAATAGCAGTTATTACTGACAGTTTAACATTTAGTAATGTATTGATAATGTGTTCCTCCTTTGGACATATTTAATGTTATAAAGCAGTTCCTTTGAAATTTAGAGGCTACACAACTGCTCTCATTTTCTCGTGCATCACTTATCACAAGCCAAGTTGTTGTTCTAACAGCTGGAAAAAGATAGGTGCTGTGTATTGCTTCCTGCACAATGACACGGTGATAACCCTGTTTCTAATAAATGTCGAGGCCAAACACACACGAAGCCATACAAAGCTACACAACACAGCTGCTATACTCTACTGTTACAACACGAGACGAGTCATTCTACACACGGGTTCATGCAGGCTATTGTAGCTAACTAACTACTGCACACACACAACAGAGTGAGATCTGTTTTTAATGCCTCTGGAGATTTATTTGATACGCCAGCAGCTACACATGCACACACACACATATTTAAGCTAGGATGAAGAAAAAGGCAAAAAAAGATAAGATAACACCCTCACACACCCTGCCTCAGTCACACAGTGAGTCATTGTTGTGATTTGCCCAGTGTGTGCGTCTGTGCTGGCATCGACTGTATGAACTGTATGTGTGTGTTTATTGCATGTGTGAAGTGAAGGTTTATCTCTTTTTGTGTGTGTGTGTGTGTGTGTGTGTGTGCGTGTGTGTGTGTGTGCCTGGTGTGTTTGTGTGTGAGGTTTCCCTACAGGTTGTTAGGTGTGTGGGAGGGGGGCGGTAACAACACCAGGTTTCATATCAGGACGACACTAACACACGGGTGAGGCAAGGGTGAAACGGGCAGTGGAGGAGAAAAAAGCTACAGGCTGCAGAAGGGTGAAGATAGGTGGGGGTTGGGGGGCATCACACAGGGTGAGGCAGATTGGGTGTGAGGAGAGTTGGGGGGCAGGGAGGGGGGAGGGGGGCTCAGGTGCGGCATCCGGAAGAGTCTGTTTGAGTTGATTTTGGTTCTGTAAAGTCACAAAAAAATATGTCGAACATCTGGAGTCTGGTAGAGCGAGGCGAGGGGGAGCGAGGGGCCGCCGGAGAGCAAGGGAGGGGAGGTCCTGAAGACGACTAATACCCCTGGAAGGACAGAGGGACAAAAAACAAAGATAGAAATACATGTCAGTGATGGAAAACACTAAGATGCTCTAATTAAAAAGTCTAGTATGGGAGGTAGAGCTCTCAGTTATCAGGGCCCTCTCCTTTGGAAACACTCACCAGTCAGGGTCTGGGAGGTAGACACCCTCTCTCCTTTAAAGAGTAGGCTTAGAACTTTCCTTTATGATAAAACTCAAAGTTAGGGCTGGCTCTGGCTTGGACTAGCTCCTAGTTATGTAGCTATAAGCTTAGACTGCCAGAGGATACCAAGCTCCTGTTTCTCTCTATCTCTATCTATATAATTTATGTCATAACACCACGTCTCTAACTCAAAATCTTATGCTCCATTAAAGTAACTTAATATATATCTTCCCTTTCTTGTATTATTATCGTTATTATAATTGCTAATGTAAATCTTAGAGCTGCTAGAACTGTTAGTGTTAATGTTAATCTAATGAGTTTATTATCAGATGTTGCAGTTCATGTAAATACCACTCATTTTCTTAATTGCTGACATTTTTTAAATCTGTTGTAACTCTTGTTGTTGTGACATTTTATTTAAATGTAAAAAAAAGTCATAAACAAAGTATCATTATTATTATTATTATTATTATTATTATTATCCATCCATTATCTTGACCGCTTATCCCGTTAGGGGTCACGGGGGGCTGGAGCCTATCCCAGCTGGCTTCGGGCGGAAGGCAGGGTACACCCTGAACAGGTCGCTAACCTATCACAGGGCTAACACAGAGAGACAGACAACCATTCACACACACACTCACACCTACGGGCAATTTAGAGTGATCAATCAACCTGTTGAGCATGTTTTTGGATTGTGGGAGGAAGCCGGAGAACCCGGAGAGAACCCACGCATGCACGGGGAGAACATGCAAACCCCACACAGAAAGGCACCCGCCCGGCCGGGGATTTGAACCAGGAATCTTCTAGCTGTGAGGCAACAGCGCTACCCACTGCACCACCGTGCAGCCCTTATTATTATTATTATTATTATTATTATTATTATTATTATTATTATTATTATTATTATTATTATTATTATTATTATTATTGTTATTATTATTATTATTATTATTATTATTATTATTATTATTACTATTATTATTATTACCTCTGTCCCTCCTTCTAAGCCCAACTCAGTCTCAGCAGATGGCTATTTAACATTGAGGCTTCTGCCTGTTACATGGAATTTACCTCACTACATTTACAACACAACACATTAAAAAAACACAACAGAGGTGTTTCCAGAGGACACTAATAAATGTGATGCACATGTCCGGACACGCTTGTTGTTGACGCAGATTTTGTGTCACAGCACCATTAAGGTTCTCTTAATACTTCTTCAGAACCTTAATAGCGCTGTGACTCAAAATCTGCGTCAACAACAAGTGCATCACTTTTAATGTCCTCTGGAAACACTTTTGTTGTGTTGTGGTCTTTGCAGCGCATTTTCTAAATGCTGCGCATGTGTTGTCAAATTGATGAAGATGTTTTTCTTAATGTGCTTGTGTTTTGTCTTTTTGCATGTGTTTTCTTAAGTTGCAGTGCTGTGAGCTCTCACTGAAAATATACATATATTTCCGTTTTTGCTACTTTAATATTTGTTAAAGGAAAATGTTCTACATTTTTTCCCCCACTACATTTCTCAAAAGGTATAGTTAGTTATTACTTTTCAGAATAAGATTTTACATTAAAAAAATTGCATTTGGAATTTAAAAATTTAAAAATATAGTCAATCATTAATCTTCCCTAATCTCAATCTCTTGGGCTTGTGAACACTATGAATAAGTGCTTTTTTTATGGTTTGAGAAAAGTACTGTTTTGGGCCCAAAGAAGCCACATTTGACATTATTTCTAGCACAGAAAAAAAAAACCTCAAAGTTAAGGGAAGCATCTGAAACATGAGTACAGAATAGGGTTGAGTAATTTACCCTTTTTTTCCTCTCACATTTAATAATTCACAGCTCCTCTTGTTTATCTTTGGGTACCTCCTCAATAACATGAACTGCATGTAAAAAAAGTACAAAGCAGCTCCAACTGTAAAAGGCTGATCTAAGACTGGTGCAACTCTCTTATGACAGATAGAATAATATACCACTTACACAGTTGCAGTCAGTGCTTCCTTTTCTTTCAAACCTTTTCACTTATATTACTGGGAAATTTGACAAGATAAACTTGACGGAAATGTAATATATAATTAGTCATCTGGATAGAATAAAAAGGGAAGGCATATGTCTGGGCTGTTTTAAACATGACTGATGTAACTCAGTTTTTCAGACTACGAAAATTTCAAAAACTTGCATTGAGTTTTTTGTCTTGATCTCTTTTCTGAATTCTGTGATTCAATTTCTACCTTCTAATGATCTGTTGTAGATACTACAGCACTCTGGATCATCGATAGGTTCTTTCACTCAAGCTAATTAAAATATTTGAAAATAAAAAATTAACAGTGGCACACTGAAACGACTTTGCTGAGACTTTATCTCATCTTTTGAAATACATATTAAAAAAAAACCTCCAGTCTTGCTTTTATCACCTTAGGAATATTGCCCGGATAAGATCTATGCTCACTTTTAATGACACCCAAACTATTATTCATGCTTTTATTTCTTCTAGACTAGATTATTGTAACAGGCTTTTAACAGGTTTAACTCAAAAATCGCTCAATAGATTACCATTGGTACAAAGGTCAGCAGCAAGACTTTTAACTAAAATCAAGAAGAGAGAGCGCATTACTCCTGTTTTAATGACCCTACACTGGCTGCCCATTGCTTTTAGAATAGATTTTAAGGTTTTACTTATCACTTTTAAAGCACTTCACAGCCTGGCCCCTGAATATATCTGTGATTCGCTGTCACCCTAACAACCCGGGCGCAGCCTCAGATCCTCAGGCAGGAACCTCCTTAAAGTTCCCGTCACAAAGTTAAAATCTAAGAGTCTAAATCTTAGGTTGGCTGTGCATGAAAGGACCTGTTAGTATTAAATCAAAATATTGTTTGCTGATGTCCCAGTGGGTAGTTTCTGCTTAAATATATTGAATGTAGTTAAACACACATCATAGAACTAAAGTATAAGACCTCACAAGATAAGCCTACTTGATTAACCTTGGGTAAATGTATTCAACACATTTTCATCTGTTAAAAACATTCATCTCTACACTTTACCAAAAGTTTCACACAATAATTTGACTTGACCGAGCTGCTGCTGCTGCTCTGCTTTAATCTCTAATTTGGTTCCTTACCTCTCCTCCCTCTCCACCCTCCATTCCTCCGTATTCTCCCTGCAGGAAGAAACAAGAAGAGGGGGAACAAATCAGACATGAAAAAAAGAGGTGGAGTCATCTGAGGGGATGAAAGGATGGGGTAACGGCAGGGCAGAGAGCCTAAAGCACCAATGGCCATCTGGCTTTCGTTTTACCGCCGTCTCTGACATAATGAAGTAGTTACGCCTATAAAGAACATGCTCTTCAGCTGACTCAGCACTTATTATCATGCTTAAACTATCCCCTGCAGGCTCAGTTAGTGGATTAGAGGTTTACAGCGCGTGAAGTAAACCTTCAACTTGGTGCTCAAACTTTTTTCAAGATAGTGCATCTGTGCATGCCATGAATATATTACAGTATTAGCTTATCTGACGTGCTGGTGATGCAGCTAATGGTTTTAAAGCTACATTAAGGGGCTGCATGGTTAGAAATGCAGAGTCTTAGCATCACTATTATTTAAATCTTAAATCAGTGAGCGTCAGGAGGTTGGTGGAAAAGGTTTCGTACATTCATGGTACGAAACTGAAAATTGCTCCATAAAGACGTGGCAATTTCTCTTCAATTCAAAGATTTATTCAAACAATGCAAACATTAAGATTTATTTTATCTCAAAGAAGAGTCTTCCTCCTCCTCTTGATGCTCACTTACTTGTCTTAGCTAGTTAGCGATTACACATTATGTTACAGGGTTATTATTTACACCTGTACCAATTAATCCAATCCAACACTCCTACCATAACCATGGTAGGTTCTGCATGTTTGTTAGATCAGATTGTGCAGGTTTCCTTATTCTGGTTACTTAATGCAGATACAGCATGCAGGTTATGCCCTCTCTTTCCTTAACCCTAGCCCACCCCATACATGACCTATAACCCCACAATGCTCTGTCCAATAGGCACCTCGTATACTGGCTCCTCCTATCAGAGAAACACAGATAAGACACAAACAAAACAAAAAACAGAACGTAAGGACAACAGCAGCACAGAACCACACACGAGACACAAGCACATAAAAGCACAGTATTCAAACAAACGACACCGAGAAACTATAAGAGACATGCAGGACAGACAAAGTTAGATGATGAGAGGTCATCTAACATCAAAATATGTTTGACGATAGCTCATTCAAAGAGACAAAGCAGAGATTTAAAATATTTCAGAAACTGTAAATAGATTTTACATCACATTTCAGCTTTTAGATATTGATATAATACAATTTAAGACCTCATTAATCAATCACTTTATGCAGTTTTCTTAACCCTCCTGTTATGTTGCGGGTCAAATTTGACCCATTTTAAAGTTAAAAAAAAAAAATGTTAAAAGTATTTTTTCCCAATGAAACTTATTCTGCTTATCTTGATTAGCGTAAACAACATAGAAAATGAAAATGGTTAATTTCACACATTTGCATCACCCCCTGCATGTTTATATTACATAGATCCTGTCCGTGGGTCAATTTGACCCTGCAGTCAAAGTGGAGGCTAAAAGGGGGTCAGAATTGTTAAATATTAAATGTTTCTTTGCAACTGTGTGACATATTTCACCCCAATCACTTTCCAATGTACATATAAAAAGTTTTAACATTAATTTTTGAATTGTGAATTATCCTCATTGAACCATGATCTGTGAGAATTAAAGAACACCAATGCACTAACTATTGATTTAAATGGTTAGTAACGGAGTTAATGAGATTTAAAAAATGCTTAAAATTTAGGAACATTATTGTTGTCCCTAAGAAACAAACATAACAGGAGGGTTAATCCAGGGTTGAAATGAATAACTGATGAGCTGTAGAAACATTGCAGATATATAGTGACACTATAAAGTGAAAATAATAAGAAATTGCGGTAGGGAAATGTTAAACTAGGACAAATATAGGGATTATTTACTAATTGTAGTGTACACTTTTGTGAATACATTTCGATCAATCAATCAGAATGCCAAGTGTCACCTTGTTGTAGACATTAACATGTTAGTATTTTGCTCTCTAATTTATATTTTATTGTAAACTGAAATAATTTTTTTATGCTTTTGAGAGGGGACCAGAAAGCACGAGCACTACAAACCCATGCAGTTTGGATTAAAGGAAATAAAGATAGCCTACATTAACACCTGGTGACAATTTGTTTTTGGTAGAAGCTCTTATCAATTTACAATATTCATCACGAAGTGCATTGAAATAAATAGCCTACTATCTGGGCATGCTGAGAGCATCAGTACATTTAAGACACAAGATAAAAAAAAAAAAAGGAATGACATACTGACGCCATCTACATGTGGGAAAGAGCTCGACCTAGTGGCACATAAGTAGCTCTACAGTTTAAAAAAAACACTTTTAGGCCAACATAATTTTGCACACTGAAATGTCTTTTTAAAATCATTCATCAACCAGACTAACAACCCTTTTTATTTATCTTTTTTAACCTTTTTGTATATTTATTTTTTTTAACCTTTTTGTATATTTATTTTTTACTTGGATTTGATCTTATTTAACCCTCCTGTTATGTTGCGGGTCAAATTGACCCTTTTTAAAGTCTCTTTTAGGCAATATATGCCTTACAACCCAGCTATATGCAGCATAAAAATCTGGGCAGCATGTGACAGAAGAGGTGTCGTGTTAATTTATCAACATCGCTTCATAATAAAAAAAAAAAAAAAATAGAAATGTAGAATAAAATAAACAAAAATCAATGGCAGGTAAAACAATTGTATTTCTAGGGCTTTCAAATGTACATAAAAAAAGTTTTAACGTTAATTTTAATGAAAAACGAGTGAGTTATCCTCATTGAACCATGATCTGTGAGAATTAAAGAACACCAATGGACCAAATCTTGATTTAAATGGTTAGTGATGGAGTTAAAAATTTGTTTAAAAAAAATGTGTATTGTGATTTTTTGGGGTTCTGACACTTTTGGATAACTGAATATGCCATGGGTCAAATTGACCCAGGAACATTATTGCTGTTCCAGAGAAGCGAACATAACAGGAGGGTTAATTTTTCTATTTTTATTTGTTTATTCTTTTAACTTTTTTTTTTTTTTAGATTATTTAGATTTCCCTTTCTAAGTGACGTGTCCATGGTCACCGACCTGGTTGCTGACCGCAGCGACGTTCTCAACCCCCTCGACGGTTCCCTGTGAAACTTCATTAGCCGCGCCCACGGCTGCGTCTCCGACGATGTTGGCCTGGTCCACGGTCCTGTTGGATACTGTCACGCAGAGGGGAGGACAGTTAATGACACAACAGCTGAACTCTTCAACACATCTTTTCCTAGTATTGACTGAAGAAACACTGCACTATGTGTCGAGTCTGTATGACGTCATATCATATTTGTTTATACCTAAAGCTAGGTTAAAAATATCTGAACGCTAACGCTTGTTATTGTGCTGTATGGTAAAGACTGTGGTTGAATGCCACATATGTTGTTGTTTTCAAAGGGATATGTCTGTAAATGCATTCCCAATTATGCTATATTGCATGATACAAGATAGGGACATAGGCCGAAAGTGGTTGAATGCTATTGTTAGCTGTTGTCCAAAGAAACAAATGGTGTCAAAATATTACTCTGTCTAGCTCTATATATTGCGAAATGCCCCCTTGACATTGGATATTAAAGCTGCTGTTGGTAGTCGTGATATAAACATCAGTTCTGAGAGAGATTTCGAATGTCAACACTACCCCTCAAGCAAGTTATGATTGATTAAATGCGCTGACACTGGATTGCGCCTGCCAAACAGATTACACTGAGTGGAACGGGTGACCAGACCAAGATGGTGGCCCTACAGCTCGTCAGCGCCGATAAGTAGTAGCGGTCAATGCGGCGTCTACTCTTTAAATGTCTATGGTTGTGCACGTTCTATGAGGAAGTAGTGGCTTCCCAGCTAATAAGGGCGACGTAGTGGGTTCGCCACTAGACCAATCAGGATGGAGGTTTGGAGATTAGCTCTGATTGGTCCGTCATAACAGGAACGAGGGGAATAATAACATTGCTTGATACAAAGGCATTGGCAAACACAAAGATTTCGCCATACTCTCAAATAACTTCTGGTGAGTAGCGATGGGTATTATGACTATTTCTCCAAACCCAACAGAAACCAACAGCAGCTTTAATTTATTTTTTGAGTTGCTTATCAAATAGGAAATGGTGTAAAAGACTTCTGGCATAATGCCTCAATGTCTTTTAGATCTTAAAAATACATCTGAGGAAACAAGCCCCTGCTTGACAATACCTCAAAGAAGTGTTTATTAAGTGTAGGCATATGTGATGGAAGAGTCAGGGTCAAAAATGGGGCCAGCACATCATTTTTCTTACCTGTGTTTACTCCTGACACAACTCCCTCCTTTGTCTTACTTCCTGAGGACCAAAGAGAAATCACAACAAAATGAATTTTAATGCAATCTCATGAAAAGATAAAAAATCTATAATTTCCATATTTGTAATCTCCCTAGGCGCTTCATTTCAAGACGTGGAAAGCCATTTGAGCTCATAAGTGATCAGGGGACAAACTTCCGAGGTGGAGAGAGAGAACTACGAGATACCTTCTCCAAGCTTGCTCCAGATCTTCAGGCAAATCTTGCAAAACAGCAAATCAGTTTCAGTTTAATCCACCCAGTGCACCACATTTTGGAGGAACTATGTACCCTAAAAAACGCCCTGCATGTCACACTTTGTGCGCAGTCTGTGAGCGAAGAGGTGCTTCGGACTGTTCTGATTGAGATAGAGGCCATTCTCATTCCCAAACCTCTTGGATATACATCATCTGACATTGCAGACCCGGATCCAATCACTCCAAACCTTCTCCTAATGGGGCGGCCTGATCCTTTGCTTCCACAGATGGTCTGTGCTGACACAGAGTTACTGAGCAGGAAAAGATGGCGCCAGAGTCAAGTCATCGCTAATCAGCTCTGGACTCGATTCACAAAGGACTATCTCTACACTCCCTATGGGAAAAGAATCATAGTCATTATTTTGGAAGTTTCCTCTCCATTTCATGATCATTTACTTTGTCCTGTAATCAGTGAGGAGTTGGTGAGAATGTGAGCGTGACCTCTTTGTTACTGTCATACATCCATGAGCCAAACTGGGTCACTCACAGCCATCTGATTATTAAGAAAATGCTATGATGTAGTATGCAGAGAATTTTGTTATAATAATGCTTAATAAGACATTTGACAAATCAGTTTCCCTATTTACCATTATCCATTTTTGTGTGGTGTTCTTTGATAGAACTTTGACTTCCTAAGTAGGGGAGAACGGGGTTGGTTGTCACATGGGTTGTTTGGCACACTCGTTATATCTCGCCACAAGAGGGCACTGTCTCTCAAATCGGGGTATGGACATTTCCAGAATTAGGATCAGAGCTCACCTACATAGTCTTCTCTGGAGTAAGACAGCTGAACTTGAGGGGAGAGGACTTTTTGTGTTTTTCATGTCAAATTGTAAATATTCAGCTCCTCAGTATTTTTCTTCTAGGCTTTTAAACGATGGGTTTATAACAAAACAAGTGTTACCCTTACAAAGTGTGAGGGGAAAGATATAGTTTAGATTTTTATTAGCTAGCTAAGTAGTTGTTAGATGGTTGTTAGCCTTGATGCTAGCAAAAAATTCCAGTTGGGGTTGGTCGTCACATTCTCTTTGGGGTTGGTTGTCACATGTAACAACCAACCCCTATGTTGGCAAAATCATGCATGGCGAAATGAGTTGAAGTGGGCAGACCCTACATTTACCATCACTGTAACTCAGACAGTGACTGCATGTAGCCTAGTTGAGTAGGCCATTATTGTGAGGCCTATTTGTTTTGTTCTTTACGTTGTTATATAGGCTGGCCTAAAGATGTGTTTCCTGTTCATGGTCCTTGCTCATTTTATGTTAAAATGCATTAAGTTATGTAGGCCTATCACTTGTCAGTGCAATTAAACTTTCAAATGTAGTTCTGCCTTCTTGTCTTTTTTAAAAGATTTTTCCCATTAAAATACCATTGTGACAACCAACCCCATAGTGTGTGACAACCAACCCCATAGTGTGTGACAACCATCCCCGTGATGGGGTTGGTTGTCACAATGTGTCAGAGTGTCTTTGATAATTAATTGCCTCTTTGTTACAATGAGTTGGAAAATGAGAGGGATACACATTTCAAGCCAACACCTTAAGCTTCAATTTAATGTAGGAATGACTATTGAAAGATGTTTTGATGATGAGCAATCATCAAAACAGTAAAAAGTGTGACAACCAACCCCGTTCCCCCCTACATATTGAGATTACTCGGTGATGTGATGTACATTTACATACATGTATCTCTTATTTTAGTCACTCCCAATACTCTGGGATATATGTCTCCACCGTTGTTGGGCCAGGAGCATTCATTGCTCTTTCTACAGATACATTTAAAGCCCTTTGTCTTGGGGTTCTGTCAGTGTGGCTCATGTGTTTCCCCGCTGAAGTGAAGCTTTTCTCTGCTTGGATTGCTCAATTTTCAACCTTGAGGACTAGTTGTTGGTGTTCAACAGCTCTGTGAATCTCAGTTGAGTTAACAGTTAGTGTTTCATGGACTGATTCTGTATTAGAAAATTTGCCACGAATAGCAGCACCTCGCTAGTGTGGCTCTTTGCACAGAAACACGGTGCTCATTTCATTATGATCCCAAGCAGATTAAATTGTGGTTATATAATCTGGCAGAATGAGGGGACAGAAGGAGGAAGATATCGTCTCTAAAAAAGATGAAAGGGAACGAAGGGGGGAAAGGTAGAAAAAAATGAGAAAGGAAGAATGATCCTGCAGAATCACAGGATATTTTTGCACACTGACTGTTCTCTTTTTTGCTCATTCACACAGATGCTGCCCTCCTGCATCCAGCCGTCCTCGCTCCAGCTCCTGCTCCCCTCCATCTCTCTGCACGCTCTCTGTGCTACATGAGCCACGTGCCTGAGTACTGAGCAGTACTGCAGTACAGCCCATCACACACACACGCGCACCACACACAGACACACACTGCAATGACACAGCTTCTCTCTCCAGTCAGCAGAGGGAGCGCCCTGAGTGTCACTGTGAATATCTGTATGTAAGCCTGGGCTGATCTGCCTGCCACCATCACCAGGCTGAACGTCAACATCAAACCGTATCTATGAAAGTGCGTTCTTCTTATTATCATCACAGGCTTCTGCAAATGCAATTCCTGTTATTGCGAGGGGTGTGCTCAGCATTTAGCAAGAAAAAGAAACAATTAAAATCCAGATCTAAAGCTTGCATCCATAAAGGAAGATTGCACGGATTAGAGTGTGTGAATGCCTTTTCGTATTATGAAATAATGTATTAAATGTGCAAAAATTAAGGCATTGGCTAGTTGTTCCAGAGGAGGATTTGTGCTTTAGCAGTCCAGATGAGATGAAAGCTCAGATATATCCTGTACATAATGAACAATTTATACTCAGTGCACGTGTTTGCAGCAATGTAAAAGATTTACTGAATGTCCTAAAACATTCATGACACGTACTTGTCTACTCATACACAAGAAGAAAGATGTGCAGGCGTGGCGAATAGTAAAGATGTCTCCTATAAACCCAAATGATAAAAAAAATAGATACACCTTTTTTCATTCATGAAGGATAGAATGAACCAAAACTCAGCACCAATCCTGTTCTGGAAAATGTAATATAAGTGCTTAAAATCAGGAGCAAAATGATTATTAAAATACTTCACCTTTTGGAGCTTTCAAGGCTCAAAAATCAATGATGTGAATGTCTGAATTACATTGCTCCAATCTTATTCAAACAACACTTAATTAAAGATAAAATAGTGATGATAATAATGTCAAACTAAAATCAGTAGCTGTTAAGAAGGACCAAAAAAGAAAACCTTTAAAATAACTGTTCTTTTTTTCTTGGGGAGGGGGGCGGATTGGGATTTTATGGCAGTTCGTGTGTTTGTTCTTATTTAATCATAGATCACGTCACCCTGTCTGCCTAGGTTTGGCCTCTTGGTGAAGTCGGCCTGAAGACCTCCATGTGCCCACGCTTTCCTCCTGACGTCTGCACTCTGCTGCAGGCAGATACAGTGTTCTATCTGAGCCATTGGCCCTCTTCACTTCAGCGACCACAACCCTCTCTTCTTCCTCTCCCCTTCCTCCTTCTGTTCTCTGAGTGGTCTTTTTTTTCCCTCTTCTCTATCTTTCTCACTTTACTTTTACCTGAGTCACATCCCTCCACCTCCATCATCCATCCACCACTACATGGAAACTCTCTCTTTCTGTTCCTCCATCTGTTCATACACGAGACCAGAAGCTCAGAGCCTTTTCTGACATAACACTCATCCCCTCACCCCACCCCACCTCACATGCATCCCTTACATCCTTCCCTTGGATGGGTGGTGATGGTGGGGGTTTATATTTTGAGAGCTGCGGGGGAGGAAGGTGGTTAGTCATCGGAGCAGCACATCTGGCGGGCAAAGTCCTGCAACGTACGTTCACGCTTCTGCCTGAACTCAGGGATGGGGAGAGAGTAAAGGGTGGAGGTGGGGGGTGGGGGGGTAGGGGTGGGGTGTTGATGGGATGGCTAACTACTGCAGTGCAATAGCGATCTTCCTCACCTCCCTCCCCTCTCCATCCCCTAGCTTGTGAGGTTGACCCCTTGCATTATCAAAAGATCATTTTCAACATCACATCTCCCGTTTAAACGCTGTCCATCGGAGCAATGAAAGGCAACGAGACTTCCACTCCACTAACTCCTCACCCACCCACCCTCCTACTTTTACACCCATCTCCCCCTCCCTCCCATTCTAAGCGGCCCTAAAAGCCTGCTACTCGGGGTAACCTTGAGATGTGACGCATTAGCTGCTCCAGCTAACGTAAGAGTGCATGAAAAGAACAGCATGTCCATAAAGCCTCCTATGCATCTTTAATAAGTACAATTTCATTAGTTCTGCTTATTTTAAAAAGGCTTGATTTCTTTTTTTTGCATTTGTGTTGAATTTTTATGCATTGTGTTAAAAATATACGTAAAAAGATATGTTTCGTTGTCCGATCAATGTAGGTCAGCCTCTAAATTATTAAAATGACAGATAAACTCAGTGGTTATAGGGACCAAACCATCATAGGACATCCCTCTGCAAACTGCTCCACCATATAAATAAAATATTAAGGTGATAAAATCAAGAGGCAGCGTCATCCCAGGATCCTGCAGAATCCCTCTTTACACCTCTCCCCTCTTTTCTTCTCCCTCTTGCCCATTTTTACCCCATGACAAGACCGAATTACAACTTTTTCCGCCTTCTTCTCAGTCTAATCCCCCCCTTCTCACTCTGTCAGACCCCCACCCTCTGCCCTGCACCAGTCCTGCAGCAGTATCCTTCCTCCTCCTCCTCCTCCCTCTGTTCCTGTCACTTCTCACAAGTGTCCCAGACGTGGACATGCATGGGACCCCACCTCAAAAACCGATGATGCATCTACACATGCACATGACTAAAAGAAACAGATGAGCCCAGCTCCACCCAGAGCAACCTTTTTTTTTTGTCTTCCTGAAACACAGCTCCACAGATAAGATGTGTTACGTACCTACATACATCACCCCTTCCTTGGTCTTGGCTGCTGCCTCTTCCATGCCAGCTTTGGTCTTCTCTGCAGCGGCCACTACCCCCTCCTTGGCCATAGAGAACCCCTTCATCAGTACATCCATTTTGGGCGACGAGACGGCTGGGCTCCCCTGCTCCAAACAGGCCTGGCTGGCTGGCTTTGCTGGTGCTTACAAGTGAGCGTGCAGTAGAGATGATGTGAGATGTCAGAGTGTGCGTGTCTATGTGAGTATGCGTATGTGTGTGTATGTGTGTGTATGTGTGTGTGTGTAAGTGTGTGTGTGTGTGTGTGTGTGTGTGAGAGACAGTGGCTCCTCCTCCCTTTGGTGCTACAACAGAGGACTGAGAGGACCGCACAGCAGGGCTACAGCACGCAGACTGAGAGCAAGAGGGGGGAGGAAACAGCCGGTATGCACGAGATGAAGAGAAGAGGAGGAGGAGGAGGAGGAGGAGAGACGACCGGATGCTGCAGCATTTTCAAGTTATGCTGCAATCCCGCGCCTTGACCACGCCTCCATCCCTCATCCATCTTTCCCCCGGATGATTCTCACTCACGCTCTGCTCAGCCTGTCTTGCTCTTTGCATATTTTGATTGACAGGCTGCCGTGGACACACCTTTTTGGATGCTGAGCTTGTGAGCGATGTTACATAACGAGCAGAGCATCAGCGTCTGAGGCAAAGAGGATTTTTTTTTCTGACATCGTATGGCTTCTGAAAAATTTTGCCATGTAATCTATAATCACCCAGTTTGTCCCAAATTAACACTACATTTTCTCACTCACAGTTTACAGTTTGCACATCACTATTTCCTGATTTAATTATTGAAGTGTCAGACAGAAAGAGAGTCCCTGTGGCTCTTTTTTTATTGTTTTGAGAGCAGACGAAATGCGTTGTCATCTCCACCTGGATGAGTCACAACTCTCCCTCCCTCCTTGTCTTCCTCATCGTCCCAATTCTCCCAGACGTGCCGACTCAGCAGCACAATAAATCTGAGGGTAGATTTGATGTAAGATCAGCTCCATTTTTCTTCATTTTCCCCTCCATTTTTTAACCAAAAAGGAAGCAGGCAAGAAGAAGTGACTGATGACACAAAGGCTGCTCGTATTAATCTATGTTCCTTATAAAAGAGAGGCTGTAAAGTGATGATTTGAAGTTGCTGTGCTGCTGGTGCAGAAGGGAGGATGTCTCGCATTTTGAGTCTGGATGTCTAGAATTCTGCTGCCCTCTGGTGGCTTTAACATAAATAACATCATGACACAGCAGTATGGTACTCCTTAAATATATAAAGGATACATAGAATTGAATATTAAGTTAAAAAAAAAAAGAGGCTATCTTAATAATATTGCCTGCAGAGATTTATTTTGGTATGTGTTCTGAAAGAAGTTTTCACAACCAAGCTGCGAGTTAAGATGTTTCTGTGTGCTGATCCTCTGAATGACACAGCATTCTAACACTTTTCTTCAAGGACAGAGTTTATGTTGTTTAGCAGATTTTTTTCTGCTTTAAACTCTTAAAACAAGCTTTAATAATAATTTTGAATTCATAGGTTTTTTGTTATTGTTGTCCTTTATTCCTTATTTTTGTATCCTATCGCTCATTAGCCGTGTTTCTAGCCACAGTAGTTAGATATGTTAGTGAAAAGGCTTTGGAAGGCCTCTGTGTGTTACCTGCATGGCTCCGACCGACAAAGTAAGTAGACTTTCTAAATTCCAGCCAACAAAAGTTGATAAAAATACTGTCTAAAGAAGCTTAACTTTTTTGTTAGTTGTTTATTGAAATTCAAAAAAAAAGATTCTGACTGGTCAGTGCTAATGCAATCCCATCCATAGACTGTATAAATAAAGGATGTAGTATCCGTGACGTCACCCATCTGATCCTGAGCGCTGTTTTGAAGCCAATTTATGGCAGCAGCCATATTGGAAATGGGGAACTCAACCAGGCATAGGCCCAATCTCAATGTCCACCCTCAAGCACTCACTGACTTTGAGGGGCGTTCCTGGTAAGTCCGTGAGGGCTTTGGGCGGTCCCACTGTCAAATCATTAAGTGTATGAGGGAACTCTCACTGACTTTTTGAGCCCTTTATGCCCCCTTTCCGTAAGTGGGCATTTTTGCAGACTTAGCGTAAGGGAATTACCCAGAGTTCATAGCATTATGACGTAAAACACAGGATTCCCAGGGGAAGCCCGCGAGCATGGAAAGAACATGGAAATTTAAAAAAAGTGCGACGGTAAAAAAGAAGCATGAAAGTTGCAAAGAAATTTACAGGTAAAAAAGTTTTCCTGTAAGAATAAATATAGAAACAGCGTTAATCTATTAATCTTCACATATATGTGTATACAGTATAATTTATAGCCTATATTTATAGTTATATAGCCTATTAATATATTTATAGTTATATAGCCTATTTATATATCTTAAATTGTGTGGTTAAGCAGTCTGTACGGTAAGAGCCTGCCTGACGACAGTCAGTCGTCCCTTAAGCGCCTTGAATTTGAGGAAAGTAAAAATTGTGCAATAAAAATTCCTAACATCACTAAGGTGAGCTGATGACGTCATGCAGGTCATGTGAGAAGTCTCAAAGTGCTGCCCCATTCCCAGTTCTACAGTTTGAGCCCTTACAGCCTCCTGCCCTCAGTCACTTTCCAGCTGACGTCAATTAAGTCAAGAAGGGCTCAGGGCTCAGGGAGGACATTGAGATTGGGCCATAGCGTGACGTAAAGAGGCGGAGTTTCAGCCTCATAGCCAACAGCTATGTGTTCCCGTCTGGGAGTCATGTCAGTCATGTCCTTATTTGGGCAAAAACTCGTAATCTTAATATCTTCTGAACCGTCACGTTAGAAAGAAATTCACCCCCCGTACAATGTGTGCCGATAGAGAAATTAGCTACGTAGAGCCAAGCCGTTTTTTGAACCAGGCTGTAAACATGTTTATTAATGCTGCAAAGATCATCTTTTTGAATTGGTGTGTATGTGGTTTCCAGTGTTTCTGCAGCCAGCCTCAAGTGGATTCTTGATGATTTGCAGTTATAACACTTCCGCATGGGCTTCATAGTTTGAGACCGGAGGTTGCCGCTTGATCTCAACATGCTCTGTTCAAAGCAATAAGATTCTATTTCTAAATGTTTTTTGTTCTTCAAAAAGTCAGAACTCCGCCTCTTCTATGTTAAACGCATTCAAAATGTCAGAAGTGACTAATACTAATTAATATAGGAATGTCCACTAAGTCATGAAACCAGCTTTTATTCACAAAACAGAGTGACATGATCATTTAATTCCACTCAGCCATCTGGTTTAAAGAAAACATTTATTCACATTGATATCAGTACATTTTTGAGTGCATTTTTATTACATACTGTATTTGTGCATGAAGGTAAATCTCTATGTGTGTATGTCTTCCAGTGCCTTCTCACAAGCATGCGTGTACTGTCAAAAACTCATGTTTTTAAATGAGGTTCATGTGCTATATACTACATGTAGGGCGTAAAAGAAAAGTCGTCAGTTCTGCATCCCAACTTGAATAATTAACATTTTTGTACAATTTCCCTTTAATTTAAGAGAGACAGAACCCAAACAAACAGAGAAAGAAAGAAAGAAACACCCAAGGGCATTATTAGGTCTTAGCAGCAGACAGATACATTTGACAGGTAATTCTGAGCTATTGAACTCTAGCATTCTTACGCTAACAGTTAGTATCTCACATTCTACTAATCTAGACTAAAACACTATCTCACATTTCTGAGGAGTTTCCTCCTCCTGCTCCTTTTTCCCTCCATAATTTACCCCTCCTCTTGTTAACTCCAGTGCTTTTGTCCATTTCCTCCTTTATATGTTCCTTTTATAGCTTTTTCTCCCGCTCTTTACTCCGTGACGTTGAGGATCTGTGAAGACAGTCCCTGGTGCCAGTTCTTCAGCTTAGCAAAGCGGGGCCCTTTCACCTCGGACTCAAACCTCTCCCTAAAGGTGTGGAAAAAAAGTAGTACATTCTTTTGAAGTTGAATTAATTCCACTGTTATCTTTGTGCAGTGAACTCCAATGAGTTGGGAAGCTAAGCATAGCATCACATCTAGAAACAGGGAAAAAGCTAGCATGGTCCTGTTTAAAGGTAACAAAAGGTGCATTTCCACCAAGAGTTCCTGGGGCTTTTAGCCCCCAGAACTACTTAACACTGAACTAAAAGGTTCCTGTGCCCCCCATTGTTGTCTGCGTTTCGACTACGTATAGATTGTGAAAATCAGGCCAGTGATGTATGGAGGGGAAAAAAAGGTAAATGCACTACACCACCAGACCAGTAGAGGGCAGTAGGACAAAGACGAATGGCATTCATCGCAGATGACACCATAGAAGCAGACTAACAGGCAGGAATCATATTAGCAACACAACAGTTAGCAGATTGCAGATGGATTCACTAAATAAACACATGAAAGGAGATAAGCGCGAGTAGCAAGGACATTTAAACACGGCTTTAAAATCCTTTTTAACTCAAAAGCTGTGGCAGAGATCGACCGGTGTTTTGGTTTAAACAGCAACCCTGTTAACTGCTGACTTTCAGCAAGATGCATCCCTCATAAACGTCTTTAGATGATCATTAAATATCTAATGAGGATATTTTGAATCTTAATTAAAAAAAACAAACTAGTTTGCATTCCAAGGATCTCCATCTGTGTTTCAACAGCTGTGTAAACTTCACAAACACAGACACGTTCAGCTGAAGGTCTCCAGTTACACTTCTAAAAGCGCTACTACTGTTACAAACTGCTAAATCAAGGGAATCACAGCTTCTTCTTTTTTTTTAAAGTACACACACATACAACAAAGATAGAACAAATTAAAGAAAGAGAAATCAAGTGAATCACAGATGTGTGTGACGTTATAGTGGAAGACGGACTGAATAAAATCACTGCGGTTAATTTACCAATCAGACACGTTTAGCATTGCAGGCCCTGCCCCCCAAAAGTCCCAGGACCTTTGAAAAGTACTACCCCCCCTAGCAGTGGCTTTTTAGGGGGGAGATTATCTACCCCTGAACTAAATGTAGACCCTGGGTCCACAGGTCGAAACGCACGTAGTTCAGGGGTAAAATGCCTAAAACCTGACTAGCACCACTGCTACAGTGAACTTATTAGCTCACTTGACAACATTTGTTTAATGCTTGGAAAAAACGTTTAACTCAATTTCAGGTTACATTTTTTTTCTTATTTATTTTTCTAACACTTTGGCCAAAAACAGGCTAGTTTCAATCTTTTTATGCTAATATTTTGTCTCGTATTCCTAAAAAAATGAGAATTCAAATTTTCGTATGACCTAATTTTCTGTCAATGTTGCTTAAACCATGAATTTCTTGTATTGATTCCAACCAATATCTGCTTCTAAAGGCAACTGATGTACCAGATTTACTTCAGCAGGAAAGATTACCGTCTGTATTAAATGTAAGCTCTGAACTTTTATAAAGGCATCTCAAGCAACATTATTTTCTGGTTGCTTTGTTGGTGAGAGTTTGATTGAAAAACATTGACAGCACTCACGTATCAGTGCATTGAATGTGAGATTACATTTAGGATAGCTCCGTTTTGCAAAAGTACTGTAAACAAGGGGAGACAACTAGCCTGACTGTCTGAAGGTACAAAGCACCCATCAGCATTCAAAGAAGTCAGGAATTGGAACATTTTGTTTCTCTTTTCTTTGACTTGTTCATAAGAAATATGAAATGTAAAAATGAAATCTTGGTTCTTGCTGTTCTCACAAATCACTGCACCCAGCCTAGAGAAGTTCCTGCACATACAGCAAGTCCTTGAAAACTGAAGTTTTTTTCACACCATGCTTTTGTGGGACTTAATAAAAAAAAACTGAGGGCATTGACAACTCCTCTCACTTCCCCATCTTACCTCGACTTCTGCAGGGCTTCCTCATCTGGGTCTTGCACTGCATGGAGAGAAAAGAGCAAAAGGATTTGTTAAGAATGATCTCTGAGTCTGAGCAAGAAGTGAGGATCAGCGGTGATAAGTACCAAAAAGATCAAGAGGTAAGAAAAGACCGAAGAATAGAAAGAAAGAAGTGGAGGATTAAGGAGTGTACTGACGGTATTCAGTGCCAGTGATGTGGGCCAGGATCCTGAAGCTCTTGGACTGCAGGTTGGCAGCACGACGAGCCCATTCAGACATATCCGTGAGTGATTCTCCTGGCCTGATCACTGCCTGGTAAACTGGAGATGCACAGTCTACCACAGGGTCCTTGACGGGCAGAGCTCCACTGTGAGTGGAGACAGTTCTATTAGAGGCCTGAGTGTGGAGTATGTGGTGTATGCATAGACCCCAAATGTAATAAATGTTCATAATGTACTAAATGCCCACAAAGCAACTGAAGAAATGATATAACTACAATATTTTGTGTATCGGTATTGTACATTATGTAACATTCAGCACAGAGCAACAGGAATAAAGCTAATACCATCAATTAACCCTCCTGTTACCCTCAAATTTACTACCACTTTTATCCTTGGGGTCAATTTGACCCCAGCAATCCAAACTTCCAGAAACTGATTGTTACCCAGGTTTATGTGTCAGGTACTAAATGTTTCTTTGTTGACTACCTAAATAGCCTTTAGATAAAAAAATATTTCAAGCATCAGAATGACTTTGTTCGTAAAACAGAACATCAAACTGCTGCGAGTTTGTCATGCTCTCGTCAACCCTGGCTTGTTTCTATCTTATCAACACATAAGACACAGGACACATCATTGAATGTCTTTAGAAACATGTTGGCTGGAAATATTATATCTCAATATAAAGGTTGGCAGTTCGGTCCCAGCTCCTGCAGTCACATGTGGAAGTGTCCTTGGTTATAGTGATCTCAATATCATCTAAAACAACCAAAACAATTGTGTGTAAAATGTTGATATGTCTTATGTTTTATAGAGATAAACAGCCTGGGGTCAAATTGACCCCAAGGAACACCGATGCATTTTTTTTTTTTTTTTACAGGAAATTGTACCATCAAGATTTCAATTTTACGTTTTCCCAGTTTTCCCCATTAAATTAGGAAAAGTCATGAAAAATGAAGCCAAAAAGATGTCAGTCATTAATTTAGAGATGTTGAACATTGAATGGGGTCCAATTGACCCCAAGGATAATAGGAGGGTTAAATACTTTCCAATAGGGATATTCAAATAAAACAGAATTTTTTATTAAAAGATAAATTAAAATTCAGAGCAGAGCAGTCAGAAAGCAGTCAAAATGTATTTAACACTGCTAATCATGGGCTCAGAGTGTCTGCTGTAAAATGATGTCAAATTGGTTTACTGAGCACGGCTAACAATAGCAGAGCTAGAACCACCAGCCTTCGTTCCTCCTTTCACGTTAACATCATGTCATACATGTCTGTGCCGTTACACGTTGCTCCAGTTAAGTGGTTATCTCATTCTCAGTCTACATGGGCAGTTTTTACATTATGATCACTAATTGCATTTTCGTTGGTGAACACAGTGTTTCGATTGTTCATAAATGTTGTCTGTCTGTTTTCATATAGGTGATGATGGTGCTGAAGGTGTGGTTTACAGGAGTTTAAACAGCAACATGGCTGAACTGTATTTTTCCAGGATTTGTAATGATTGTTAGAAATATTGATTGGGCAGTATTCCTTTAAAAACCAAGAACATTCACATGCCATGAAGTCCCACCAGGTTTCAGACACTGCGTTAATCTCACCTGCTTTTTTTTTTTTTTTTTTGAAGGAAAAAACCTTTAACACTCACACACTTATGCCAAAGTACCTCGAGGTACTTCCACACACATCACCAAATCCTTGAAGGCCTTATGGTTAGTGGGTTTGTAGAATCATGAAAAAACTTTAGTTTGACACACAATATAACAAGAAGAAAAAACATTTTAGATACCCAAATACGTTCAACGGAATGTTATGGAGACACACGGAGCACTGCACAAGCTGTTAAGAAATAATGAGACAAAGGAGACACGAGTACGAGGAGAGGCGGGATGGAAAAGGAGCGCTGCTGTACTTACGCCAAGGGAGAGCCGGCCTCCTCACTGAGGTCACAACCAGGAAGGGAAGATGGGGAGGGATTTGTTGAGGGCGGCACAGGTGTGGTTGGTTGTTTTTTTGTGGACGGAATGAGGAGAGGAGAGTGGGTGAAAGGCCCAAAGGAGTTTGGGGCACGGACAAAGACAACATGGAAAAGCCCGGGCATACAGTAGAGGCGACATCAGAGTCGCTGCAGCGCAGGCTAAACCGAGTTTGGTTTCTAAAAGCTGCTTTTTGTGTTTGGGCTTTTCAGAATCAGTATCACAAAGGGTTTGTTCATCCAAGTGACCAAAAAACACACATATTCTCTCTCTTATGACAAAGTTCTCAGCTATGTAGATATTTTTATTATATTTACCAAATCTTGTTAGTTCTCTGATATTATGTCGAGTATGTCCTCAATGTTCCTCATGTAGGAACACAAGATTCTAACAGATTAAAAACACTGCTGCAGGTTTAATGCTGCAGCTTCTGTGTCTGAGATTCTTCAATTAGTTTGGTGTGGTGAATGTCTCTGAAAGGTACCCCTGAGCCTCACTAATGTTGCAATGGGGGAAAAGCCTTTGCAGTTAAGCAAATTAAGAAAATAGCAAACTAAGTTCATCAAACATTGACCCAAAATCTGTACTTGAACTGATGCTTCATCTGGGATCCATCCAGCCATTATCTATGCTGCTTATCCTGTTCGGGGTTGTGGGGGGCTGGGCTCAGTTGTCATTGGGCGAGAGTACACTTGGGTACACTGTGGACAGGTCAACAGTCTGTCACAGGGTAGACATAATAACAGATAACCATAAACACTGACACCTATGAGCGGGGCCAGCCCGTGGCTTAGGCAGTATAGGCAAATGCTAGGGGCACTGGCCATCCATAGGGGGCGCCGCTAAATGACTGAGGAAGAAAATTTGAAGATAAAAGGAAAAACAATATTGTTTTATCTAATTTAATTTTGGATTAAATTGCGGAATGATGCCAGTAAACATTTAAAAGCTTGTGATTCACTTTTGGTTTTAAAAATAATGGTATGCAAAGCAGTTTTTGAAGTCTTTAAGTGTTCATGATTTACTTGTTTTTGTTGTTTTCTTTACACTGTTAGCTTAATAAGATAGAAATGTAGGCTAGGCTTAAATAATACTGTCCAAAGGGAGCAGTGGTCCAGCTTAAGGACCTCTGCTCCCTTTGGACAGTGCGGGTGGTCCAGAAAGCGAACCAAATTTTGACCCAACCGGGACACATTCTTGGCAGTGAATTCTCAATCATGCTCTCATGTCGGCGGTATTATGTTCCAGTGAAGAAAACAGACCGCTAAGCTAATTATTTCATTCCTTCCGCCACAAGGCTGCTAAATGCACAAAGGCAGAATAAATCTGGAATCACCTAGCATCCCACTTTTGCTGTACGGTCACTGGTTGTGGTAGTTGCTGATGTCACGACGTGTTATCTATTTCCTTGACATGTTATTTTTATTTCCTTGTTTCCTTTACTGTATATTTTGTACTATGGACAGGTTGACTGTAAAACTGAATTGTCCTTCGGGGACTAATAAAGTATTCTGAATCTGAATCTGAATCTGAAATGAGCATTTTGCTTCTGCCTTTTCAGTCATCAGTTAATACATTACTGTTGCTTTGTTGAAAGTGTCTGCACTGTGGAAATGAATGTGTTATATAATGACTGAATAAATTCTACTACTATTACATTATGTATTTTGAATTTGCATTTGTATTATTATTTTCCTACTAAATATCAGTGTTATTACCATTTTATTAATGTTCTTTTAGAGGTCATTTTATTTTAAAACAAAGGAAACGTGTAAAACATAAAGCTGGATGTCAGTTTTCTTTCAGTGTATATGTGATGTGATTGTTGGAGTTGGTTATAATACAAGGGGCACCAGTTAAAATATTGCCTAGGGCACCAAGTCGGTTAGTAAATTGAGCAAATTAGAGTGGCAAATTTACTTAACAAGCATGTGTTTGGACATGGTTCTTAGCTAAGTGGCAGCTCGAAAACTGGCGAACACAGGCAAGAACTTAATATATTACATATGTTTAGCACTGTACTTCAGAACTTTTATTTAATCAGATCTGAGAACCTAAAAAAACACTTTGTAGGTCTAAAGAGATGAAACAGGGGGCCTAAATCTTTGTTAGAAAGTAGCATCAACAATTAGGTCTCTTACAGAGGCAACCAGTACTTAGATAAACATATCAGTTGCACAAACCTCAGATTGATTTCCTCAGAAAATTTAACCAACAAATATCTTCATTGTCAGAAACTGTTGGCCGTAAGTGAGAAAAGAGAGATTTTGAAATTTGGGTGAACTAACCCTTTAATTTGACATTATACACTGGCCACTTTTATTGGTGGAAGTGAAGTCATGTGAAGTGTGTGTGTGATGGAAGATTTCAAAAACCAGAGAGCTTTCTTCTGTGACCTCACCTGTCGTGCCCCTTGGCCTGCGACTGCCCTGCAATGGCGTCCATGATGGCGTCCTGTGAGTACATGCTGATTGGTGTGTTGTATTGGGCGTGAATAATGGTGGCCTTTCCTCCCGGGCCCTTCACCTCAATGGGCTTGTGGGTAGACAGGGCAGAGTCTTTCAGAGCGATGGGGTTGAAGCTGGGAGTGTACTCCACACTGTCAGTGTCGGGTGTCAGAGGTCAGCGGGTCGAATAGGAGGTAGGGAGTGGAGGGCGGTGTCAGGTGAAGGGGTGGAGATGAGGTTAACAGCCAGGGCGATGAGGGGAGAATATGAGAGGAGAGAAATGGAGAGAAAGCACCAAAGTGAAGGGAGGAAACTGGGTCAGCGTGTGGTCATGTGTGGCTGTTTTAGAACTCAGTGTTAGAGACCTCGTGTGTGGTCACTCAAATACACAGGAGATACACCTCAAACATTATAGAAGCTCTGTCCCAGTTCCAAACTACATACTACACATTTTAGATGAGGTCAGATTTGAAGACTGTGTAAGTCTTTAAATATTGATTCAAGGAGTGAAATATATTGATGAAAAATACAAACTAGAATCCCCAGAAAACCCAACAATAAGAATATTATTTAATTTACACAATAGCAATAATAATTAGTCTAAGAATTATTGAAGCCATATGTGCAAGATTACAAAAATGAAGGAATTTAAGAATATGGTGTATTATTATAACTTTTTAAAAATAGCACTGGAACACAGCATGTCCATAAAATAAATCTCAGGCTTTATCAATCATTACTAAGAGCTTAATGACAAGCAGTAGTTCATGATTAAAACTGTCATACAAGTCCAAAAGAAAATCAAACATGCCAAATTAGTATTATTATTTAATATTATTATTATTGTTTAAAAAACCACAGTGCCAAAATTGACATTTTACTACTGCACTGGATTATAATGACAAACAGATGACATAAAACACCGCTGATGATGTATGAAGAAGCATCAGGGCCACTTTATGGAAAACAAATATTGCCAGCTGTGTGCACTTTGATGCAGGCAGCTGTACCTTTGATATCCACCTTTGGGTCTTTTAACAGATATATTAACCCTCCTGTTATGTTTGTTTCTCTGGAACAGCAATAATGTTCCTGGGTCAATTTGACCCGGGGCATATTCAATTATCCAAAAGTGTCCCAATACACATTTTTTTTTAAATCTAATTTTTAACTCCATTACTAACCATTTAAATCAAGATTTAGTCCATTGGTGTTCTTTAATTCTCACAGATGATGGTTCAATGTGGATAACTCACTCGATTTTTATTAAAAAATAAAGTTAAAACTTTTTTAAATGTACATTGGAAAGCCCTAAATATAAATACAATAGTTTTAAAAATAGGGATGGTGTATATGTAAATAACACAATATTACTCAAATTGAAAGGACAAATTAAGTCAAAACTATTTGAACTTTTCCACTTTATTGTTTTGGAAATACTGAAGGTGTATTTTAGTTCCAACTCGGCTAAAATGTGAATTTTTATTATGACAAAAATATCGATATTAAGAGTTGAAATATAGATATCATATTGGAGGTCAAAGTATTGTGATATATTGCTGTACTGATATTTTTTCACACCTCTACACACTACTTCTGTAAAACTGTGCATAAGTACAGCATGTGAGTAGCCAATAGTTCTTTCTGATTTGGGCCCTGGATGCTGTTAATATGTTATCCATTCTCAGCCAGTAAGAAATTTCAGAAATGATATGGGAAAATAATTACATTATCGCAAAAGTTTTAGTCCGACCTCCTGCAACATGTATCCATAATGGACACAAGTTCACACCACACCAAAACGACCAGCCAGTAAACTCTCAAAGCCACAACTCTATCTACTGATGCAAACTCCATGCACATGAACTCCTGACAAACATGATAGTACTGACGTTGCAGCTGTGTTGGCGATGACCTGAAATACACCACAGAGAAAGACGAAGAGATAAAGAGATTGAGTGAATGTAATCAACTGCAGGTATTTCAGCAGTAACAATGACCAGTGTGCGTTCATAGGAAACTATCCAGCTCCACCCATTTCCCTGTAATCCCATGTACAGGTCAGAATAGCAGTCATTTCTCATCACTGGGATATTTCCCAGCTTCCCCTGCATCACCAGCAGTGACTGACAAGAGCAGAAGCGTTTCAATCACATGACACAGGAGCGGGACACATTTAGCACAGAACAGACACAAATACACACAGCGACACACACGCTACACCTGATCTACTTGTGTCAGGACTCCAGTTATTTCATATAGATGAGAGGCTGTAGGTGGGAGAAGATGCCATTGCTGCAGAAACTCATAAACATGTAAGATCTGTATAACTCTTACAGAGGAAAATACTTTTGAATGTTTCAAAGAAATATGAGGAGGAGACATGATTTCAGAGCTGCGGCGTTATTAGATGCTCTAAAATTAAACTCAGTCTGTGGGGGAAATAGTGAGGTTAAAACCAGCTCTGTTGGCCTAGCGGTCTAAGTGTGAGCCCAAAGTGTGGAGGCTTTGGTCCTCAGCACAGCTTAATTAAAAAAATGCCTTTTCCTTGCTCTCTGATCTCTTGCTAGCTTGAGCTGTGCATGGTTCCTGGCTAAAATTCTGTTTTTACCAAGGCTGCCTTGAAAATTTAATCATCAGTTAAGATTAGTGTCTGAAGGATCTCTGCAACTGACTGAAGTACTGTAAACTTAAAAAGTGGATAACAAAAAAGTTATCCACTCAAAACTAACAGGCCCAGTTATTAACCCTCCTGTTATGTTTGTTTCTCAGGACTGAGTCAAAAGTGTCAGAAAACAAAAAATCCCCAAAACATTGTTTATATCTCATCATTAACACCATTATTAACCATTTCAATCAATATTTAGTGCAATGGTGTTATTTACCTCTCACAGATCATGGTTCAATGAGGATAACTCACTCATTTTCTTAAAAAAATAATTAAAAACCTTTTTAATGTACATTGGAAAGACCTAAATATAAGTGCAATAGTTTTACATGACATAGATTTTTTTTAAATTTTATTTTACATTTTGAATTTTTTTCTTTTTATGAAGTGAAGCCCAGATAGTTATGCCGTATTTAGCTAGTTTGGAAGAGCAGCGACCTCTGAATACCGCTAGCCTTTCATCCACTTTCACATAAGGACCTGGATTATAGAGTGGTAGAAGTTGATCTACCCATAATACCAAAGAAACAATTATTATTTTATATTTTTGACTCCTTTTAGACTCAACTTTGACTGCCGTCACACTTTGATACAATATATATACAATATAAACATTCAAGGGGGTTTGCAAGTACTTGAAATGGACCATTTTCAATTTATGTGTTGATAACACTAATTAAGCCAAGAAGAAGACAGTTCATACCAAAAAAAAAAACTTTAAAACATTTTTTTGAGATTTTTGAACTTTAAAGTGGGTCAATTTGACCCGAAACATAACAGGAGGGTTAAAACTAGTAAAATCACTCATTGAACTAATAAGATTGAAAGTTCAGCATTTCTCTATTCTCTGTGGTGAATACAAAAGTCAGAAGCTGCTGCAAGTACAACTGCTGCAGTTCTTCTGTAGTTAGCTTTCACAAAATTTTACTTGGTGCCAGATCACCAAGGCTAGTCCAAGGCTAAACTTCCAAACAGCTGTTGTGTAAGTTATTCTTGTTGTTGGTTCACACATTTAACAGAGTAAATTTGGCTTAAATTCCCAAGCTTAAGCACGTCTAAATTAAACCGTACCAGTTGAGTTTGGACTTTTGGATGCATTGTTTGATGCACAGAAACCCTAAATTACAGTTAAACCCTATTTTCTGTTCTGTTATTAACAGAAGATCTTTAAAAAAAAAGATCATTACTTTAAGTGTGCTAGTGTTAAAGTGGGGGAAAAAGGCTTGAGAGTGTGACCCATAAATAAGGCAACAGAGTTGTCCGTACAGTACGTGGTGTCTTCGGGGTACAGTAGGTTCAGTAGAACATGCTGGACCTCACACGTGAGACAGTTCCCCACAGAGAGGGGGAGCTATCTCAGGTACGGCATCTTTGGGGATTCATGATGATGGTGTGTAACCAGAGGGAAACATTCCATGACTATGTCCAACAGCTGCTCTCTCCTGTGTGTATGTGCATGTGTGTGTGTGTGTGTAATCAGAGTGTCCGTGTACTGGGTGAGGTGGGGCTGCTGGCATGATGCTGCCGTCATCGTCCTGCGGTCTGCCTAGAGCACGTTTCCTGCCTCCTGACTTATCGTTAGCTGCAAAGCTGCTTGGCTCCAGAGGGGAAACACATTAGTGAATGCTGATACCTGGATGTGATATGTCAGAGGCCAGGCAGATTGTGCCCTCAATTAACTTCCACAAGTTTTCCATGGCTGAGGCTTCACCCAACTCATGCCATTCCACTGAGGAGAGCAGCCTCATTGTGGCCACAACTGAACTCATGGCATTGCAACATACAGTACAGTCAGGATAAAGACATTGAACATAAGCTTCTTTGTAAAAGTTGTCTTCCAAATATGATTTGTTAAAAGTCAGGTACCTGATTTCAAAAGTGTTTTCTGATGGAAAATTCAAATACCCAAGTTTAATCTGATAGTATCTCAATATGAGTTATATGTATAAATCGTCTGAAATGCTTAAATCCAACAAGGAATTAATCAAACTAACAGAAAACAAGCCAACTAACTCTCTCTGTCAATACAGTTTGAACTGAATGCTCTTGGTTGTTGAGGCGCTTTCTGAATGGCTGAAAAGATGCGATCCGAAAAATTAAAGTCCCTAACGAAAAACCAAACGGCGTCATTTAATTAAGTTTTGAAAACACTTATCGTGTGAATGCATTAGAAAACAACGATTAAAACATTATTCTTAATAATCCATTTTTTAAAAAGCAAATTTAACCTGAGCTTTGAAGCGAAATAAGGAACTTGATAGCAAGAACTACTAAGTTCAAAGTTAGCTAACCACAGTTTGATGAGGATTTCAACACCGATGATTGAAACAGAGAGAGTGGAATTTAGAAATGATGAGAAAAAAAAAATAAAATAAATAAATAAATAAATAAATAAAAATAAATAAATCTGGGAGTACAACACTGTTGTGGTTTCCTATCGTGTTGTGTAAGACTTACAAACATTAACATCTGATAGGACGTGGTTGAATCATAGACTGTATAAAATATGGACGTAGTGTCTGTGACGTCACCTTTCTGTTCCTCGATGGCGGCAGCCATATTGGAAATGCAGAACTCAAGCAGGCAGAGTGTGACGTAAAGAGGCGGAGTTTGAGCCTCTTAGCCAACAGCTATGTGTTCCCGACCGGGAGTCAAGTCAGTCATGTCCTTATTTGGGCAAAAACTCGTAATCTTAATATTTTCTGAACCGTCGTGTTAGAAAAAATGTCATCCCCCGTACAGTGTGTGCCGATAGAGAGATTAGCTACATAGAGCCAAGCTGTTTTTTGAACCAGGCTGTAAACATGTTTATTAATGCTGCAAAGATCGTCTTTTTGAATTGGTGTCTATGTGGTTTCCAGTGTTTCTGCAGCCAGCCTCAAGCGGATTCTCGATGAACTGCAGTTTATAACACTTCACATGGGCTTTATAGTTTTTGAACAGTAGTTGCCGCTTGGGTTAAATACTAACTTAATTTATCGTCTCACATTAGCTAGTTTTAAAAAATGTTGCCCTATTGATATATATATGTCCCACAAGATTGTCACAAATCATTGTATCCATAATGGCCGTTGAGTTACGCAGTCACAGTATGATAGTCGAAAAGTATTTGAGCTTCCAACTCTGGCAATGACGCCAGAGGAGAATTGTGAATACGTTATGGTGGATTGTTTTGAGGTTCATCAAGTAAGCATTGACATCAAGTTTCTAAAGGTTGATCAGTCTCAGTAAATTGTGAGGGAACTATTTAAATTTCTGCATTTGCATAAGCGTAGATGAATTATTCAACAAAATAACTGTAAGTCCCAAACTAGATAATATTAATGAATTTAAAAACATGTGCAAAACAGACAAACCAATAGGAAGTGTATTCACACTCTAAAAGCTAAAGACTGCGAGGCATCTACCATACTTGCTTCATGTAGATGCAACAAGGTGTCGCCTTTTTGTAACCTAATCAGTAATTTAAAACCAGAAAATGAGCTTTACAAGCAAGTTCAGGGGCAGAAAACAGGATTACAAATCTGTTAAAGGATTTGCATTCGTTAAACAGCATCTGAGAAAAGGTGGAGCTGCATTCGCCTGAAGATAAAATGCAATAAAGAGGAAATCAAGGAGCTGAAACAGCAACAAAATAAAGTTCTGTAAAAAGATTTTCCTTTTTGCAACATCATCTCCCTGGTTTCATGTTTACTGCATGGCTAAAGTGAACTGAATAAACGAACAGCCCATTCATTTTATCAGCTGTCTTTTGTCCATGTGAATCTTGTTCTATTTAACATTTTTAACTTTTCCAACGTCATCTGAGAGTTTCGGATGGGACTCCGAGGCCTCTCGACCTTTAGTGAAGTATATCAGATCATCCTGTAATGTGGATCCTGAGACGACCCTGCAGTCTGATCTCCTGCTATTCTGTATCTGGAGGCCGTCCAGGCATGTTTGTGTATATGCTCCCGATATAGTGCCACGTGTAGGAGGGATGAATGCTGGGATAGGGAGAGCAAAATCTGAGCACATTTAACCACAACAGTCCTGTTAGTGTGAGGTTCAATGAGGAAGGGTTTCTTTGCATTTTGCTCAATTCCTCCAAAGTGAGAAGCAGTATTTTTGGTTGTTTTTACATTTGTTAATCAAAGGATACTAATTGCTTTATATTTTCTAACTCCTATACAAGATGGAAAGAGTTTAAGATAGATTTGGAAAGAAAGGAAATGTTAGACTGCTGACTTCTGACTTCTGCACGGGCTCCCTGCAATTTAAATATCTGAAACTAGAGGGCAGCAGAACACAGCCTGTTGGCCTCTTCCAGCCCAGTGATATTGATAACCTCACAAACAGAACACAAGACTACAAATCACAGATAACAGACAGGTAACAAACGTATAAGGCTGCACATTGACTTGACATCATTGCTGGTAATTTTCATCTGTTTGCTCATTATTACTGTTGTGAGTGTGTTGATACCTTCTGGTGGGGGATGATGGGCATGGGTGAATCCATTCTTGGAGTTCCTGTGGGAAGTAGTGCTGTACGTCTAGATCTGAAGATTAAAGAATGAACAACCTCTTAAAATATCCAGTCTTTTTTTGTCCTTTTCAATCATAAAAATGTTTGGTGTAAGTGCTGCTGGTTATTTACTTCAGCATGGTGAGTGACAGTTTGTGGACGGCACACTTGATCTTGTTCTGGGCCTCCAGGTGTGTCATCCCGTCGGTGCTAACACCGTCGATGGCTGAGATGATGTCCCCTTGGGACAGGCTGGCGCCCACCGCCTTGCTCCCCGGGGTTATCTATGGAGAGGTCAAAAGAACAGGTCACACTGGGACCACTGACACACATTCCTTGGGGGAAAAACAAGCAAGAGGAAAACATTTGTAGCTACTCATGTAACATATTTAAGGAAAATACTGGATGCTAGATTATTTCCCAGGGGTGGGTGTTAAATAGGAAACTAAGAGCTTTAGCAACGCGTTGAAAACTGTGAATGCAAATTGAACAAATTTGTTAACTGGACTGTTTCAAATCCCTGGTCAAAACAACATTACATGTGAGTTAATGCTAATTTATCAAATTTATTCAGTTTGCCTCGCAGATCAGTAAATAAGCTTAAAAGGTAAAGAAGCTGATGAAGCAAAATAAAGTTACCCAGCAAATATTTTGTTAAGTTGACCACCAGAGTGAAAACACATTTTATCCAAGAGTCGGCCTCCATATCTGTGAGTACGGCTTGAATGAATGAATAAAGCAGCAGTGTTTTCTTCTGGAAAGGACAGAATAGTTTTGTATCAATAGACTATTCATAAGAGGAGGATGATGCTTGTGTAGCAAATGGTGCATTGTCTTAAACCTACGTGATATCTGAGGGCCAGCAGGGGGCAATCATACTGGCAAAAACAAGTCAGGTTGTCTTTAGCTTTTCACTTTATTACCTCAGCAAACATTTTCTAAGTCTTCTCTGATACCACATATCAGTTCTGTGAAAAAGTTTGTTCCACTTCAGATTTGTGTTGATTTTGGCGCCCCCTATGGAGAAAGTAGTCTTCTATGAATTTGTCTCGTTATGTGTAATATGTCTTTCTTCACTGAAACCCTCCCCCCCCAAACAATTTTAATTTATCCGTCATTAAAATGTTTCCCTGTGGATTGGGGAGAAAAGAACTACCAGCAGCATGGAGTTGAGCACTCGGACTGACACTGACTCGCTTAACTGTGGTTTCAGACATGAAATATAACTACAAAGTAAAAGTCACTCTTCTATGTATGTGTATGGGTATGCATACGTGTGCTAGTGTGTACGTATGTGTTTGTATGTATATATATATGTATTTCTAAATATTTTATTACTTCTCTTTGTTTATTTTGTCATTTAAAATTATTTTTCAAGAAAAAATTTCTTCACGTGTTTTCTATTAATTTATCTGTTTATTTTATTCACTTTGTTTTTAATATTATCAATTTCATTTTATTTCATTTCACATGTCTGAGCCCCTGTTTGATTGTATTTGTTTTGTCTTGTTACATTAAAAAAGCTACAAATAAAATATAAAATAAAAATAAAAATAAAAAAATCCCTCTTTTTTTGGATGACCATGTCTGCCTTTTTAGATCGTGAAAATACATCAGTATCAATTTCAGTGTGTTTCATGTCAAGCTCAAAACTCCTCACAGCAGCTTTAAAAAGTCAAAAGTTACATTAATACATTAATAATAATAGGGTGATATATGTAGTGGCTACCTGTGATGTCAGGATGCTACCATGCTGACCTGTCTACAAAGGAAGAGTGCCAATGATGCATGTCAAAGCTGTCTCCTAAATTCGGTCACTTAAGGTTCCAAAAAGAGAAAAACAGGAGGGTTCACAGCCTTGAGTGACATTATGGTAGCCATAATGGTTACGGCTGGAGTTAGGGATAATACAGTTGATTTCTTCATGTTTTAGTCTATGAGAAAAGACCAGAAAGAGAGCCCCACACCACACCAATTTTAAGTCTCTGCATTGGCTTCCAGTATCTTTTAGACTAGATTTTAAGATTATTTTATTGGTTTTTAAATCTCTTAATGGTTTTGGCCCTTTTTATTTATCAGATTTGCTTTATCATATGAGCCGGTGAGAGCCCTCAGGTCTTCAGGTAGTGGACTTTTAATGGTTCCAAAAGTAAGAACAAAGACTCACGGTGAGGCAGCTCTTTATTATTGCGGCCCACGCCTGTGGAACACCCTACCTGAAGATCTGAGGGCTGCACAGAGCATCAACATTTTTAAAAGCAAACTCAAGACAGACCTTTTTAGTCTCGCTTTTAACTGAGTTTGATTTTTTATAACAGTTGCATTTATTTATTTATTTATTATCTAGTTCAAATTTTAGTCACTTTTATTCTATTTTATTTATCTATGTACTTATTTACTTTATTCTTTTAAGTATAGCATCTTATTTTCTTTTAATGGTTTAATATTTTAGTGTTTGATTATCTTGGAAATCTATTTTATTTTGGTGATTTTTATTTCCTGTGTTGAGTTTTAACATCTTATTTTGCCTCCAGTGTTTCCTCATTAAGATATCATGAGAGCGTTTCCTCAGTTCGTTCAGCAGGTCTTTTAGTTGTTGATGTATTTTTGTTGTTTTTATTACTATTGTTGCATATATTGTGTTCTTAACTTTAGGATTGCGGGGTGGGTTTAGGGTCGGGGCTGGGGTTGGGATATTTTTCTTAGTTTGTTCTATTTTAAGTTGTTTTTATGTACAGCACTTTGTGTTACAATGTCATTGTATGAAAAGTGCTTTAAAAATAAAGTCTGATTGATGATTGATTGATTGATGAGTAGAGTAAAAGTTAATTTGTCCAGTGGCAAATGTCCCTACTGTAGGGAATTGTCGTTCTGTGTTGATCATTGGTAACCCCTGCTATTTTCTCCTGTCTTTGTTGATTTCTTCCTGTAAATATGTGTTTTCTGATCAACATTCTGTCAAATGTACCACTCACCATGAATATTTGTTGTGGAAAATGTTAATCAAAGGTTGTTTTGGCAGTATGATGTTAATCACCTTCCCTGAAACCTGCCATATGCTGGCTGTCCCAGGCAGTAGGAATGACTGAATAGGAAAAGGCCTTCCTGCCTCTGTTGGTGTCATTTGCTTGTATTGGTCTTCAGGGGAAACAGGACTTTTATAAATACGTTTTATACCCAGTTGAAAATGAATCACAGGAACTCTGCAGTCTTCCTTTTTTCTTTGTATCATCAAAATAGCACACCTCTCAGTTGTCAGTCATATGTTGACCTTCAGCTGAGTCCTCATTCTCCTGACTTGGTCTCCCACAAAGCCTGACTTAAACTCCACAGAGAGGAGGTTTAAATGAGCTCAGAGGCCTGCAGGGACATACAGTATTGGGTCTAAGCTTACAGTCCACTCGTTAAAGAGTTAAAAATAAGCAATGCTGTTGATGCCTGCTTGGCTTCTTTACTGTGATTGACCCTGCTGAGCCCCTCCCAAACACACACACATACATACACACACACACACACACACACACACACACACACACACACACACACACACACACACACACACACACACACAAACACACACACACACACACTGAACCCCTCCCACACACCTGCTCCTGACATTCACACCATTTCCTCATTTCTCTCTCTCTTTCTTTTTGCGCTAACCTTCTCTCTTAAATGTGCAACCCATGCCTACATTTTCCACCCGTCTGCATTACAAACAACTTAATTCTGCTTCTGGCTCTTCATGTCTGTCTCTCTGATTGCTTTTTCTCTCTCTTGTATTTCATTCACGTTGCTCGTGTTTGTAGAATTATGGGGTCTGAGGACAGCAGAGTAACAGTAGGTGGCAGTATGGGAGGTGAAATCAGGCACAGAAATGTACTGTTTCCTGTGTCTAATCAAACACATATGTTAACACATTGCACCACTAACTACCTTGTCATGCATGTTTTTATATGTATCAAACAGGAAGTGGATATAAAGGGTGATTCTGGGATAATTGGATATTAATGAAAGAGAAACACTGGCTTGGATTTTGGAGTGTTTGTCTTCTTTCCGCTTATTACAGAAGAGCCGTTTTGATCTGTTAAGGCTCAAAAGGCATGTAAATATGGTTAAGTGTCTGGGATGACTCATGATTAGACAACTATTTGGGCCGTTTTCTCTGTTTTGGCTGTTAAAGCCCCACTAATTTCATGTTTTATCATTGGACAGAAGACAAAAACTTTGGTGTGTCACATATCTAATGATTTTGGCTAGCCAGACATAAGAAATCTCCTGTCCTCATACCCCTTTCCCCTCACAGTTCCTTGCAAAAGCAGGCTGAAATCCAAACCTTGGCGGTGTTACGTCAAACTGTAACTGCACTCCAAGGTGTCACGTCAAGCTCAAGTGTTTTATGATAACCTGTCAGAGCCCAACATGACCACAGGATGAACACAAATCTGATGATACAATGTCACAGTAGACATGGATCAAAGCTTCCCCCACTGGTTGTCCAAGACAGGGGGATCAAGGGACAATAAAGCAACACGTGTGGAGCTGTGGATCAATAAAGAACGCACGCTGGTCACCAACTGAGCATCAATCTGGACTGAAGAATGAGGAGCGGAAAGTGAGGGGACAGAGTCAGTGTCCACATTGTTCTACTCTGTCTGCAACTGAATCTATTAAATCCTCCATTCATCCATTTTTCAACCCCCCTGTGTCCTCTTGGGATCAAGCTCAGAAAGGTGAAACTAAATCTGAACAACTTGCAATAACAAAGGCTTACTAAAGGCACCACAAGCTGCCATTAGCTTCTTCTCACTCCTTGCTTCTTTCCTGCCCCATTCCCCCTTTCCAAGCCCTCTCCATCCATCTCCATCCACCTCTACTCCAGTGCTATTTAAAGAAATGTTGCCGTAAATACACCAGCAGTCCTGCCAGGCAAAGAAAGAGAGACACCCCGTCTTTCTTCTGCTGAAGTTTTATTTTGCTGAAAACGTCACTTTGTCTTAAACTCTACTTATCCAAACCAAATATTTCTTCAGATGATTGAAGATGAAGGTATAGGAAAATTAATAAACATCGATGCCCTATATAACTCAGCTTCACAAAATCAAGTCTTCTAAAGTAGAAAACATAACTCAACTAGCCATTTTTTATTTGTTAATTTCTTTATTATTGAATTTATTATTTGACAGTTGAAATAAGTTCCACTGACAAAATAAGTCGACCTGTGTCGATAAATGTGACTACCAAAAGCTAGAAGGCTACTCCTCTATGCCGATGATACAGTGATGTTCTATCAACCTGAAGTGTGTCGATTTTTTTTGTACAAAAAAAACGTAGCGCTCTAAAAATTCAATACATCAGCGTCGCCTCCATCCCAGTAAAACTATTCCAGTCTTTCCACTGAAGCTCTATTCTAGCAATCTCTCTGGAGATTACATCTGAGCCCCCCCTGTCATCATGACGTACAGCAACATTACATAACCACAGCTCTTCTCAAACACACACATACAGGCCTGCACACACACACATATCACATGCATATTAATATAGATTTTAACATTTTTCATTTTATCGTCAAACCTGCTGATTTCCAAGTGAAAAAGTGACGATTGGTTCAGTTTCAAACGAAAATTGTACGTTCACGTTACTCTAAGGACTTCTCTTTATTTCAGTGTTAAAGGTTCAACGATGAATCGGCTTCACTTTGTCATTTAAATGTTGTCGAAACAACAGGAAGTGCAACCCTTGCATCAAAAAAACACTCTCTTTTCAACCTTTATACGTTGCTGCTGACGTAATTTCACATATTTGCACCTTAATTTGACAAAAATGTTGCTAAACTTTGGATATTTTTGAATCTCGATGGTTAAGCTGGGCATGAGGAGTTCTGTGTCTTGATGTTTTTGTGTATTGCATTTTTTGATTTCCATCATCCAAAGTCAATCTGTATTTTAACCTGCTTGAGTCTTGAGTCATTTTTGTGCAATTTGTCACAGAAGTATTTCCTTTTAGTGTAACACTGCTGCTGTTTTGTTATGTCACAGTGCATTATCAGTTTCAATGTCACATTGTGTGTTCCTTTTGGTTTATTTATAAGTTGCTTTGTCACAACAGATCTCACTCTGTACGGGGCGACTGTGTCCTTACCCTGGAGATGGTGAGTGGCATGTTGAAGTCTTTTCCTCCCTGTAGTCTGAAGCCCCATGGAGCAGGGCCATTCAGACTCACTGTGTACGTACTCATCTTCGGTTAGACGTCAACACTCCTCCTTTAGACAACTCCTGCTGGCTGTGTGGCTTCTCCTGTAGCTCGGCGTGCCCTCGTTCTCCTCCAGCTATCCTTTTTGTTTCCTGACGGTGCCTTGCTGCTCGTTTATCCTCTGTCAGCCGTGGATTCTCTACCGTCTCTCCCCGTCTGCTCCCAGCTCTCAGGACAAACACCCTGGGGTGGTGGTGGTGGGTGGGTCAGGTGCTGTGGAACCTCTGTGACACACACAAGCATACACACAAATACACACATGACTAGATGGACACAGAAGAGGAGCCTTGCAGTGAGCCGCTGCAAGAAAACAGCCACAGAAACTTCTTACCCAGAAAGCAGAAAGTTCAGAATTGTATAAACACAAACTTTGAAATGTGAATTTTAAAGTTAATATTAAAGGAGAAGAGATTCTTGCCTGCAGAGTTGCTGAGGGTTAGGGACACACAGCCTAAGAATAGACGAGGTGAGCTGAAACACAGGGGCCCTGGCCCTTATAAGGCCTGTAACACGAAGCCCCAGAATGCTTCACTGTCGATTCACATGGCCAATATAGACCCCTCTTACTGCAACACATTCTCTCTCTCTCTCTCTCTCTCTCTCTCTCTCTCTCTCTCTCTCTCTCTCTCTCACTCACTCTCTCCCCGCATCTTTCTCTCTCCTTCTCTCTTTTATACTGCTATCACTTCATGCTGCCAGCACCTTATTATCTGTAATCAGCCTCTGTGCATGGATGTCAGTCACTTTAAAGCCTCACAGTCTTTGCTCAGGGAAGGAAACAACAAATTACTCCGCATTGATTCTCTAAAAACACCCCCACTGAGCTTATCAAGCTGTGAGCTCCATGTGTGTGTGTGCGTCTGTGTGCGTATAAGTGTGTTCTTGTGTGTATGTGTCATCATACAGAGCAATTAAATTAGCAGCAAACCACAGCTGTTAAGGTTAAGTGAACAAAAACAGCAGATTGTGACATAGGTGTTCACAGATTTGATGCTTTCCCTTTTTTTTTTAGGTTGTGCACAGGTGTAACTAAACTGGTGATTTTAAAAGATGAAAGAGAATGATGTTAAAACAGTCCATGGATCCAGTCTGTCAGTCATTCTAGTGCTTAAAAATACCTGGAACTGAAGGTCTATACTGATGACACACTGCTGGTTATTATAAGACCTTAAACAACTTGTTTTTTGCCTTTGTTAGAACAGCTGAGGAGTAACAGTGTTGCAAAGCATGCTTATCATAAGTGAGTTTAAGATCGTTTTCTGTAAAGTAAAGTTGTTGACTGCTTTGCTAACATTTGTTACATGGCTAACAATGCCATAATAAGTGGGCATTGTAAATACAGAAAACTGTAAAGTTAAAAGTGGTAAAAAGAAAGTGCGGTGGACCTGAAGGAAAAAAACAAATTTACAAAAGATGAAACACTTTTACAAAATTGGAGACAAATTTGGCTCTTCCGCCTGCTGAGCACTAAGATACATACAGATGTAAGATACGTAAAAAAAAATCACACCTATTGGGTCTTCATCACTGGGAAATTAGCTACCAAACCAGTTAGCTACCACAACCATTTCAGCTCCTGGCTTTCAATATGGTAAATTTAGCTTTAAAATATGGCTTATATATAGTAAGTATAAATGGGCATTGACTCACACTTGGTTCCCCCCTCAAGTGGCCACTTGAGGAACTGCAATTTGGTACTTTCACATACTTTATGTGTATTCTATATAGTCCTAGAGTATGCTGGTTGACTTACACCAGTTTGAGACTTTTTTCTTAGCTTAGCCTTGACATGGTAATAAGCAGGGTTAGCATGGTTCACACTCAATTATTAAAAAAATATATTTTCAAAGCTTCATTCTTATTATTCATATTTGTGTCATGATTAATAAGAGATTTATATAATATTTATATTTCAAGATTGAAAAAAATATGAATAATGTTCTTTATGTCAATTCAAATAAACCAAACTAAGCCATGGAATCACAATTAAGTGAGAAGACAAAACTAAAAGATGTGAAGTGATATGAAGAGCAGGTCTGCAGGAGGAGGTTTCCTACAATTTTATGTGGAGCATATCTAAAATATGTAAACATTGTATTTATGCCTTAAGCTGGTAACTCAAAATACTACAAACAGCATTTTATTTTCTTTATTCTCTGGAAATATTTGTATTGTATCATGTTCTCTTACCTGGGCCTTATACCAGCTTCACAAGTGTGTTTTCCACAGGTCATCGCCCTTTAAGCAGAATGTGGAGTGCATGTGGAAAACAGGAACCCACGTAGGTTTAAGATGTCACACCAAAACAAGTTTCTGAAACCACAAATGTCATATGAACAGAGTGCATGTCTCACATGTGCAAATAGGACCTGTTCATCAGACGCAGACAAAATCCTTGTACAGTAAAAACATCCTACAATATGTGCAAAACGTGTATTTTTTTTTACCTTTACATTCTTCATTTGTCTTCTTCCTTTTAATTTAGCTGTGCATTTCTTCACAAGTCATTTTGCTGATCTGTTGCATTTGACTGGATGAACAGTATGAACAAACCACCACAGCCTTTTCTCCGACCACAGACACACACATGACAAAACACACACATGCATGAGCACACACGCTTGGTGGAATTTACTTTCCAACAATGATGTGAGAGATAACAAGCATGATTACACACCACAGAGGACACCGACGCTCTTTTGTGGCTCCCGCCCTTCACCTCTGAGCACATTGGATGGCTGCACATGCTCACACACAAACACACACACACACACACACACACACACACACACACACACACACACACACACACACACACACACACACATGCTGGAGAGCCTGCAGCCCTTTATGGTTTCTGAAACCCCTGATGCACTGTGAGAGGGAGAGAGTGGACACAGATCGAGGCAGAGCAACACATCAGAAGGTAATCGTTGATAAAAAAGTTTCTCAGTCAAGAAGATGCTCCATATTGGTTTCGGGGAAAAAAACGACATTAACACGGAAGCAGCAAAATACTGTTCAGGCCATGAGCAAAACAAGTGTTGTAGTGTAATGCAAATAACATCCCTTATGTCAAACCCCTTTACTCCACAAACTGCTGGATTATAACCAATTAAGTAAGTCAGGTACTTTATCAAAAGACACTTAATATGGGAAATTGAAATGTCATGCAACTTCCATCCTCCACTTGGACTACATTTCTGTTTTAAAAAGTCAATGTTTTCAAGTTTTCAAACCTTTCGCATTTCATCATCAGCTCTGGTAATTTAGCTTGTGACGAGCTTTATATCATGGCTTTGGATGTACATCGCTTTGGACAAAGTACTATAAAAACACTTACTATAAAAAGCATTGTTGAAGGCTTAACTAGAGGTTACATTTTGCTTGAATATGGGGTGCTGGTCTGGCTTGGCCATAGTCAATACAGGCCTACCAGATTCAATTCCAGCCTGTTTTGTGCCTGGGAGCTACAGAGGATCACCTCAAGCATCCCCAAACCACTAACAGCAAGAAGTTAAACATCGAATTCAGAATCACTATTCCAAGTAAATCAATAAATCATTGTCAAATTACATCCTGTCAGTGGTGGGACAATGCACGTTAATCAACATTAATGCATTGGGAATCAATGTAAATGTGCCTGACTTAGCACAGAGGCTAAATTTCATCTGAAGTCCCAAGGCAGGTGCCTACACAACACAGACACAGTAAGACTTTTAAACCTCACAGCTACAGGTCATTTGATAGACCCCAGGACATTTTTAGCAGCTAACACATAATTTTCTGGATTCTGGTGAGTGTTTGTGTGCTGGAAATTGAATTATGAAAAAGGAAAAAAACAAAATGATTGATTATATTACATAAATAACATAGGATAACATGTTGAACTACACGGGCATCCAGAGAGCACTTTTTCTACATTTTAAACATATTAGGGGCATCCAGAGAAGACTTTTTTTTTTTTTTTTTTTTTTACATAGGTGGGGCATCCAGAGGGCACCTTTTCATGCATTTTCTTCTGAAAGGCAGGTGCATGTCCAGAACTTTTTGACCAGGGTGGCCCAATTGAGGCTCTCACATAGGCAGGGGTGGCCAGTGCATTTACACTTAAATAACATTTACCCTTTCTGTCTTCACAACCTACTTTCATTAAAGTATTAAATAGTTGTTGTATTCATTTGACTTAAAAAAAAATATGAGAAAGTGGCATACATCTTCTAAACTCAATTCTTTAAGGACTTACAAAATATGTTTTTTCAAAGTCACATTTGAGGGCAGAAATCTACTGTCAGCCTTTTAACTCATCCCAAATTATAGATTTTAACAGAAACCCCATCTCTGACAAGGCAAACAGCCAATCATAGTTTAGGGGTGGTCCCTGGGGTGGCCAATTGGATTTCCAGGGGTGCCAGTGCCACCCTTTGCCACCCCTCTGGAGACGTCACTGCTGAAAGTGCACCAGAGAAGGCAATTCTTAATGTTATCTACTACAGCTGAATCAAAGAGGGCATTTTAAGTCAAGTAAAAGGTCTGTAATCACCTAATTTCTTCTTTCTGAAAAATTCTGAACACACCCCGCACATATACATAAACATTTTACAACATGCTTTGACAATTCTCAGACAGCTCATTTATTAGTGAAGCCTATTTGAATCTCAGAGTGAGACAATTTCCTGACCTCAATGGCTGTAAATGACTGAATAGTCTGTTTATCTGTCCTTCACTTCCTCTTACCCACTCTGTTCTTTCAAACCAAGTATCAATTGTGACCTCTGCGGGGCGCCACAGATCTGCTGGGAGGCCTTTTTAGGTCAAACAGCATGAGGATAATCGTCCATCATGTCTGCTGGCTGACATGTTAGTCAGATATGATGTCCACTAATGCATCAGGATGTTCCAGCTGTTATCTGCTGTTCTGGACGGATCTTTTCCATTCGGCAAACTGATCTAATGATTTCAGAAAATATCGGTCAGTTGACGCTGATGGACAGATGGTGCACCAGGAGCTGCAGAAACCGGACACATTACAATGCTTCTTATGATGCATGTATGTGGATCTACGTGTGAGCAGATTTATTTTGCCAAAAGATTAAGAAGCTTTTGAATTTTCTCAAGAGAAGTTAAGACTTTTAAAAACAGAAATACAGTGTAATGCCTCAAAGGACAGAAATTATATGATCATTAATCATTTAGCAGCAGGGATTTTTTTGATTCAGTTAATTTTGAGGGGCATTTTTATCTTTAATATGCAGAGCAGATGAAGAGAGACAGGAAATGTGTGCGGCAGAGAGTGGGAGAAGACATGCAGCACAGTGTCATGGCCGGGAGTCAAACAAGCTGCGATGAGGACTGTGCGTTCCCTTTTTTTTCAAAGTATGTTTTGAGGCATTTTTGCCTTTGTAATAGGACAGCTGAAGAGAGACAGGAATGTTGGAAGTAGAGAGCGGGAGAAGACAAACAGTTGCAGCCTGGAATCGAACCGGCGAACTCTGCAATGAGGATTGTAGCCCCTGTATGTGGGGGGCTTAGACCACTAGGCCACCAGCACCTCGACATGTATCCTTTAAGCTGCTGGGCTAACAGCACCCCTGTGAACAGCAAAGTAGATCAATTATTTTTTTCAACTAATCTTAGAATCTTACAGTTTTTCTCAATCGCTTTGGTACTTTTCTCAGATCAGAATTGAAATTCTCAAAAATACTTGTTCAATCTTCACATCATTGCGTCACTTGTGCACATCAAAAAAGCAGTTTCTCATTTCTTTGAACAAGCTGTAAATGCTTTGGTTCATCCATGCAAATGATTATGTACAAATCTCTGCTGTTTCCTACATTATCAAGTCCTTATGTCATGTTGATCAAAATGAATTATCATGGGTCTCTGTTGAATAGTCTCACCCTCCACAGCATTTAGGCATTAGTTCATTGCATAAGTCTTCACATGCAAAATGGTTGAACATTTTGTCAGAATATGTCAGTCATATTTCTGTACATTTCCATCAGACTTTTTTTCTAAATCTGTGTTGACTTTCTCTAATGAAGGGAAATGTGTGAAGCATTAGATCAACCAATGATCAACCAGTTTTCTGACATAGCTCAAAGGTGCATCTCATGAACCATCAACTGGCAAGTATAAATATAGCCGGAGCACAACACAAGGTTACAATGTCTGACAATGGAAGGACAAGGAATTAGACTGGGTCAACAGCCAGAGAGAAGAAGAAGGGGAAGAGGAGAAAGGCTGTGTGGTGGAGGAGTTGGGAGACAAATTATATTGACAACATGACTAAGCAATTTGACTGTCTTATCCATACACAATGACACAAGGACTTGTCACTCTGATGGCACTGACATGTTCATTGACACAGATATTCACTTTTGAGCGATGAACAAAGGATTTTGAGCAAGATACTGGCTTTTGCAGGTAATCCATGGTGTTTTGCTAGTTGTACAATTTTTTTTGAGAAATGAACTTACTGTTCTGCAAATGTTGAGGATGATTCAAGAACTGTACCAAAGCGACTGAGAAAAACTGTTTGTGAAATGGGATGAAAATACCTTTTGATGAGAAATTAACAGGATGTAAAATATATTATAATCCATTTCTGACCTTTAATTGAGCAGATTTCACTTCAGAATGAAAACAGCACAATGGTTAACTGGTAACTTATCATTAGTCGTATTTTTAAGGGCCGGTTGACGTCTCTTCCCAAACCACCACAGAGACACGACAGCAAGTCAAACTGATCAACTTTTTTATTTATAAAAATAAATAACAAGACAAAACATTTTGTACAAAGAAAACAAAATCAACATGAAACCATCACTTCATAAACATCACTTCATTTAAGCAGAATTTAAATTCCATATATATTTACATATATATTACTGTATATTTGTGTTACCATAATGCAAAAAATTTGAGCCAACTGTCCTTTGTTTGGAATGGGTCATTTTGTACATTCATTGAAGGGGCTGTAGGAGAAGTTATCAATAGAGGGAGTGTGTCCTTGTTGCTTTGTGAACAGAGAGTTCAAAGTTCAGCTGGACTGTTTATCAGTTAATAAAGTTGACAGCATGTGCCAGATATATTCAACAATATGAAAAGAACACGTATTACAATCATAGTCAAAGATGCAGCAGTCTTAGGAATCGCAAAGGTAGTTGAAATTTTCAAAAGGGGAGAGGAATACTTTTGGGAACGTGACACTCAAGGAGGAAAATGAAGATTGTTGGTCTATGAGGTCTATGACTAAACTCCTGAAACCACACTCTTAACAGCAAAGTCATACGCACCTGTATATCAAATAGAAGATACTACAGCAAAGAATGGCATCAAGAGAAATACAAAGTACAGTACTGAATCCAGTTCTTTAGTGCAGACACATATCATACACACTCGCACACACACACAAACACACTATGTGATGATCTATAGTACTGTGACACAACTGAGACCTAATTTATCTCAAGTGTGGTACTTCATGACACCAGGAATGGAAAAATCAATGCTAAAAACTGACTGTTCACTCTTCCATCTGTCAGCTGCATACTGTATGGATGAGGGTCTGATGAAAAAAAAAAAAAAGTCCTATTAAAGCTGCATTTAGCTTTTTTTTTTGCACACTAGAGGGCAGCAGCACTGGAATGAACAGTCAATATATTTGGAATAACACAACAGAGTGTCCAGCACAGGTTGACATAATTTGATATATTTGTAATTTTTTTAAATTTGAAGTCATTTATGGAGCGGCAGCATTTTATTGGAAAAGTAAACACTTCATTTCAAAAAAAAAAAAAAATTTAAAGGAAAAATTATTTCAATGTCAGTTTCGGCCCATTTATTCTCAAGTAATGAATTTAAAACAGAGTTTAACATTCTTTTTTGACAATGTCTGACCAAATTTGATATGCAGGAAACCCTGCAGCCTTAAAAATATCTACCCATCTTGTAAAAAAAGGGCTTTTTTTTTTTTTTTTGCTATTTTTCTGGCTATTTATGTTCAGTGGCACAGTGTCCTTTGTCCATTTAGCTTTGGCTTAATTCCCAAACTCCTGTTTGCTATTGAGTTGCTAAATGTGTGATTTCTAAATCACCTATACTAGACTAGATCAAAATAACTCCATTAAAGGAGCCTCAAACTGCAGGTAGGTATAAAGTATGGTGTTGACTCTCAGAGGCGTTGGTAGTGCTCATATGCACCAATAATGACACAACTCATTTGATTTACCTTTGATGCACCTTTAACAGCAGCTTTCATGGTATTTTTCTTTTTCTGAAGTAAACTGAAAAAAACTAACAGAAAACTTGTTGGGTATCAAAATTTTTTATCTTTTTTTGGGGGGTTTCTCATACCGTCAATGTTTTTTTTTGGGGGGGGGGGGGGGGGGGGGGGGCTATATATCGAACCTTTATCACAACCCCACATAGCAAAATGGTCTGATAGGTCTGGGCCAGATCAGGCGTCAAGTCGGCACTGCTGGCTGACTGCTGGCATGGCAAGTGGTATGTCAACCGGATGTGAACCAGGTCTGGCAATGATGGCATTGTATATATAATGGCATGCCACATCTGGCCCGATTGTGGCTTGGTTTATGTGGCCCAGATCTGTCCTTGCCGCATCTGAGCCTATTAAGGTTGAGTTTGTGATTAAAATGACCCATGTGAGGGCCGTCTCTGGCAAACTATATCTGGGCCACTTAAGGGCCATCATTCTTTGCGGTATGTTGGCCGAATCTAAGTGTATTGTGGGCCAGAATCGGGCCAGACCAATTTTGCTATGTGGGACTTTGTATTTACAGACTTCGGCTCCAAATTGAGCTCCAGTGCAAGATGTCAGCACCTGTCACAGGGGTATGATGACATTACTTTTGTACAACAGGAGGAGATAGAGACAGGTGGTCCATCTTTATATGCAGTCAGTGGGTTAACTCATACGGCAGCTCTGCTATAAGGAGCACATACTCAGAACTAGAGTTAAATCCAGTGATGAGTAATGAGATTTTGATCAACCTAAATGAAGCTGCTGTTGGGTTTTACTTTCAGACCCTCCGTGTGTGGAAGTGTGTGTGTGTAAACTTGTCTATACATCTGTTTTGGCCACAGTTACCATGACCATGTTAAAATAACGAGCTAGTTCATGTGAACTGGCTAGTTTTTAGTTTAAGGCACAAGTCACCAGTTCCCACTGTTCATAGTGTTCTTACCTTAAAGGTGCAGAACGGTCCTCTTAAAAACATGTGTCACGGTAGGTTTGCATGTTTTCAAGGAGTTCGAAGCACACACTGTGAGTGACACCTGTGAAAGCCAATGAGCTATCCAGATGTAAAACAGAGGATCCTGGTGTTCATATAGTGAGTCCAAACATTTTCTTTTTCACAAAAATGTTGTGAAAATATTTTAGTAGAACCAAGAATCAAAATAATCAACCCTAGAGATATAACTTTTCACATTTTGTTTTAAGGCTGATCTGTGGCCTCTAGTTTCGAGGTTAACCATCTCCAACAAACCTCCATGAAGTGTCAGAAAAAAGTAAAACACAGGATACATTTACTGAGCATTCACACTCTCTCTCTCTTGTGCAAATAAATGTGTAAGAGCATGCTCTGGTTTTGATAGCTAGCAAAACTGCAGGCTGGTACAGAAAAACGAAGGGAAACACACACACACACACACACACACACACACACACACACACACACACACACACACACACACACACACACACACACACACACACACACCCAAGATTACACACTTTGTGTTGCACTTTTGTTCACACAGTTCATGGTAATGCTGTTGTCTCCAGCCTGGCTATGTCAAGGGGCTCCCTGGCAACCGGGCCATAAGATTTGGCCAATTTGAGGTTGCCATGGTAACCAGGGGGGCTATGCAATATGGACGGGCTGGATATAGAGGTGACAATGACCGACGACGTCTTACACACAGTCCTCGGACCCCACTCCTCGGTCTCGCTATCCATCTGTGTATGCGGAGAGAGATAGAAAGAAGTGTGTTCAGTTATTCAGACTTGACAGACATTTATTGCGTGTGTGCGTGTGGAAGAAGAAAAAAATCTTCGAGAGGTGAAGGTTGAAGGGAGAGAATTAAGTTTTTATCAACTGTTGCTGTCATTCGGATCGATACAACTCTCCTCCACTTAACCTGCCAGCACATGACACGAAACAGTCACGGCTGATCAAAGGCATTGATCGGTTGCATTGATGAATTGCTTTCCCACCGTGCCCTTGGTGGAGCGGGACTGTATCGCACGCCTGAAGACCTGAGATCAATAGATGTGTAGAAAAGGAGCAGAGCACTTTAACTGAGCTATTTTAAGTAGATTTCTAAATGGGTCATTCTGGTATATTTCAGCTTTGGTCTGAAAAAAAATGGAAAAAGGAATACTTTGCCAAAAGACAAAAAGATGAAACACTCCTCCGAAGAGTTAAATATTTGTTTAAAAACTGGGACAGAAGTGTATTATAATCATAGACTGTATAAAATATACAAGTATGATCCGTGACGTCATCCATCTGTTTCTGAAGAGCTGTTTTGAGGCCAATCGTTGGCGGCAGCCATATTGCTGCTGTTGAGTGATTGTGACGTAAGGAGGCAGAGTTTGAGCCTCCTAGCAAACAGCTACAGTGTTCCTGCAGTCAGCTGTGCCTCTCATTGGAAGACTCGGAATCTTAATATCTTCGAAATTGCCGCATTAGAAAAAAATTCACCCCCCTCACAGTGTGAGCTGATCCAGACTACACTCGTCTTTTGTACCAGACTGTAAACATGTTTATTTCTGCTGTAAAGATCGTCTTTTTCCCATTCATCATGTGTATGTGACTTCCGGTACTTCCGGAGCCAGCCTCAAGTGGATCCTCAATGAACTACAGCTTTTAACACTTCGCATTGGACTCATATTTTTAGACCGAAGGTTGCCTCTTGCTCAGAACTGATGTTTGTATCAAGACTACCAACAGCAGCTTTAGGTTTTTAAGTCCTTGATGACTACTGGTTTCGAAAATCATGACATCACTTCCTACAGATACGTCAAAAACAATTATTTGAACAGAAGAAGATATCATAGGATGACAACATGTTAGTTTAAGGTATGGATGAAACTGGAATGTCGTTCTACTGTGCTGAAGGTTGGCAAATCGTGTAAACATTGGGAATGTGAAAAATTGTTATTTCAATGTTTCTGCTAGATTATCAATTGAAAAGACTATAAATAACAAAAATTGTGTCATATTTCAAAGTAATACAACATATTTGGTTAAGAGTTAAGACAAAAGGCTAAGAAGCATTCAACCAATTTTTGCGTACACTACTCTTAGCTAGCTAACATTATCATTGGCTAGAACCTGGAGCCTTTTCTTTCACACTGTGTAACACTGTAAAATCGTAACATTGGCAGGTAGTGGTCCAAAGAGAACAATAGCTATTGCCTAACACAAACAATTGTGTACTACTTTTTTAGATTCCCTCATGAGCTTCAATGAGGAAACAAAGAACATAATGATTCAGTAGTGCTTAACAACACCACAGAAAAGTTAGTGCAATCATAACGTCACCCAGGAGAGGCAAATTAATCACAATTGATCAGATTCCCTACGTTTATAGCACAAACACAGTGAATACACTTATACAACAGGAGGCTATGACAGCACTTCAGTTTTCTGCACTGTGCATGACTTCAAAGGAAAATGGGAAAATGGTTGCTGTGTGAAAATGTTGGATGGCCGTGGAGAAGAATAAAGGTAGCCATGCTAGTCTAAAGACAACAATGAAGAGCTGCTGCTCAGATGTACTAACCCTCCTGTTATGTTCATTTCTCAGGAACAGCAATTATGTTCCTGGGTCAATTTGAGCCGGGGCATATTTAATTATCAAAAAGTGTCAGAACCCCCCAAAAAATCAAGATAAACATGTTTTTAATCCCATTATTAACTCCATCAAAAAGCATTTAAATCCCTATTCAGTGCAATAGTGTTCTTTAATCCACACAGATCGTAGTTTAATGAGTATATCTCACACTTTTTAATGAAAATTCATGTTAAAATCAGAATCAGAAATACTTAATTTATCCAAGGGGGAAATTCAGTAAAATAAAAGGGTATGTGTGTGTGCATGTGTGTAGGATTGGGGTGAAATATGTCACACAGTTGCAAAGAAACAAGTATTTGACACTTCTGAACCCTTATAGCCTCCACCTTGACTGCCGGGTCAAATTGACCCACAAACAGTATCTATATCTATAAATGCAAGGAGGATTGCAAATATGCGAAATCAGCCATTTTCATTGTATATGTTCATTTCACCTATTAAGCCAAGCAGAAGAAGTTTCATACCGAAAAAATACTTTAAAAAGGGTCAATTTGCCCGCAACATAACAGGAGGGTTAAAGAAGCTTATTTCACAAAACATAAAACTGTTAGTAGTTGCAAAAATGTGGATGCAATAAAAAAACAGGGACAAGATGCCACATCTACTGCACAGAACAAGAGGTGGACTATCAGTGTGCTCTTACAGTAGCTGGTAGACGACTGCTGGCTGGCTGTTGGCTGAAGTCCGACATGGAGATGTCTTCAGGCTCTGTCAGAGACTGAACAGTGCGCACATAAACACAGCCACTTAGTGTTTGTCATAATCAAAGGATCTTTTGTGCTATTAAAGTCTCTAGGTCACACTGTAACTAAATACAGAACAACCTCAAATTGAGGTTAAAGTATGAACCATCCAATAAAGAAGCATTTATTTAAAAAAAGTACGTCACATTATTTTCCTCCGATAGTTCCAAGATTACGCCAGCTGCAATATCATGTGCCAGCAGCAGCAGGATAAGCATTACTGCTGAAAATTAGGGCAACTTGAATGTTGTTGTTGTTGTTGTCTGGAAACAAAGTGTTATGAAAAATATCTGATATTACATTTTTAGGATAAAGTTTAGAAATAAATGTACCAGCTGTCCTGTTTAAAGTTGAATGAGTAGCCATACCAATCTCATGTCTGTCTGTTATTTATGAAGACAGGCTGTAGTGAGTTACTTACTGGACATATGCCCCCCCTAAGCTACTCTGGCTCTGTCCAAAGAAAAACACAACCCTCTAACCAGCACCTCCAAAGCTTGAGTCATGAGTGTGAGGTTGCCAACACACTGAGACTTCAGGGGGTCCCTTTGTAAACAGAGTCTAGCACCCAGCTCCAATGAAAACAAACTTTTGGCAGTCATTTTTAAAACAACCAAGATATACATTATTAATTATTGAGGTTTATTGAAGTAACTTGGAGACAGATTTTGTTACCTATGGACAGAGCTAGGCCAGTTTCCAACTCTGCCTTAGCCTCATATTTAGCTTACAGAAAACAACCTTCACCCTCTCACTGCAAGATGAGAAACCAGCATACCTCCCACAATAATGAACTAAATACTTAAGATGAAAGCATCAGGAATAAAAATACCTCAGACATAAAAATATTAGCTTATTTTATGAAAAACATTTAGTTAATCACTATATTGCTCTGACATCTGCTCAGGATGGGAAGCTTAAATGCTGTTGTAAAAAATAAAGAGTACCTGACAATTATTCATCTATTTTTTGAGATAAATGAGCACATTTTAAAAAAATATGTAATGTAAAAATCCAGAGGGTAATCTCCCTAATTTCAGAGTGAAATTATTTATTTGATAACCCTTTTGCTAAGTGTAAACAAAAGCTAATGCAACCATTCAAGCACAGTGTTGCCAATTTAGTGACTTTCTCGCTCTATTTAGCGAGTTTTCAGACCCCTCTAGTGACTCTATTTCAAAAAGCGACTAGCGACAAATCGAGCTGCTTTTTTTGGTTTTAAATGAAGACTTTTTGAGACTGACGTGAAAGCATGTTTCGCTCTCAACGAGCAGTGGATGCTGCTGTGTGTCCCTCCTAGCTGCATTCAGAGCAGGAGGCGTTCACCCCTCAGCATCCAGACTGTGAATGTATCACGCATGTACGAATGACTGATCCCACCTACTCTCTCTTTTTGATCTTTTTAGATAGTAAATGTAGATTGTATACAATAAAAATGTAGAAAATGTTATGGTTGAAAAATGTCATGTTTTACTTTCATTTGTTGTAGGCTCCTAAGTGTAGTTATAAACATATTAAGGGTGTTTTTTTTACTCTTTTTTTGTCTCTCCTTCAATGTTACACGTCTCTCCTACAGCGTCCATTATAATTTAAATTATGCAAATTAAGTTATGACGTCATTTAGCAACTTCTAGCAACTTTTAGGACAGCCAATGGCTACTTTCCTCACTGGGGAGTTGGCAACACTGTTCAAGCACGAGCTAGCTAACAAGTAGCTAACAACACTTGACAATTATGTATTTTAACTAGTTAGTTAAACCAAGCTATAATAATGTTAACAATGAATTAAAGCAATTTCATTTTAAATCACCTAAACTAATCAAAAATTAATTTGTTTTTAACTACTTCCATAGTTAACCATAGTGTTTTCTAGAAAGTGGATGTTTGGCTACTAGTTAGTTAGTTAGTTGGTTATCTAATGTGTACTTTCATTCTGAAAAATAACCACATTTCCCTCCAGTTCTCACTTGCTGGCAGACAGGAAAATGGTGATTACAGTTTTTCTCAAATGTTTACGCACAAATACTGGTACTTGAGACACAATGACCACAACATGTAACCCATACACCAACCCCCTGAACCGATTCTTCTAAACTGCAAGCACAATTCCTGCTTTACACTCAAATTGCAGTTCTAAAACACACTTTTTTCAAAACACTACACACAATTTTCTGCATTTGGCACAATTTTAATGAAGAAAATCTCTTGTTTTTCACAAGGAACACACTGCCATTCAAAATCTAAAGTTAATTGCCCTACTATGCACACTGACTCATCACATGGGCAAACACCTGTCACACTCTGATTTCTGATTTTAGCAATCAGAGCTTTATTTCCCTCCGCTGCTTGGCCATGCAGGGAAAACATTGCTTGTTATGAGGATGAGGTGCTGTGGCCAGACCGAAACAGAAGAGAGGATGCAGCATAGTTTTTTTTTTTTTACTGTAACTGTACACAGTAAATTCTTCTGTTGTTTTGTATGTAGACCACTGTATGTGCAACTTTGTGTTGGTTGGGATGTACACTATTTTACAACACACTTATGTATGTATTGTCTGTAGTAAGTGTAACACTGAACAAAAAAAAAGGCCTAAGTCATTATGATCAATGGAGAAGAAGTGCTTTCCATTCATCAAAGTGTTTTACATTGAGCACATCAGTGTTCAACTGGTTCTTAGAAAAGTCTATTCATATGGTGGTTTGTGTGTGCCATTTGAAAACAAGTTACCATTATGAGAAGAAATAACATTGTTTGGAATGTAAAGTTTCATTTTGCAGGAGAACTGAGGGGTTTTGCCCATTGTGTGTGTGTGTTTTTTGATTTGTGTGTAGAGTTCTGAGAGTATGAGGCATGCTTTCAGAAAATGTGTGTAAACAATCGAGAAAAACTGTAATAAAATGATCTGAAATACTAAATCTGTGCTACTAACAACATGGGAAATGGCAGTTTTATAACAGCATTTAGCGTCCCACCCTGCATGATAGTTGAGAAAAATGACTTCAGTGTGAAAATGTTCAAAATGTTCAAAATGTCAATAATTTAAAACCAAATGAGCAACAAAAATGAATTTCTAGCATCTCAAGTTTGAACCACAACAAAAAACTGTTTAAAAGTAACATACATTTTCACAGACACGTACCAAACATAAATTTTACACTCAAGTAAAAGTGTTTATATCTTCTGCTCTGTGCAGAGAGTGAAGCAGATGGAGGTCAAACACTTCTTGACAATCAGCCGTCTTCGTCTGCCTTCAAGTGTAGTTAAAACATGGAGTCACATCATGCTAACCCTGGATTAAGTCTGAAACACCCAGATTATTGGATTAGTCTTTGGGCCCTCTGTAATGGAGTCCTCAGTGAACCTGACCTGCATGCCAGTGGGTCTGTATGTGTGTGTCTGCATGTGTGAGTACATGAGGATTGCTTGTGTTTTTTTCCCCATGAACTAAGATGATTACAGAAAAACGGAAATGCTCCATATTCAATGCCCCACTTAAACATCTATTGGTTGGACCATTGAGTTTTACTAAGCCTCAATATGCAATATGTATGAATGTTGTTCATGATGCGTTACAACAATTGCTTTAACTTTAAACTTAAGCCTAAATTTACTTAAATTTAAGTCATAATCCTAAGTTAAAGCTTTGCTACTCTGCTGAGTAGAATGGTCAACTTTGGACTTTTTTTTTTACATCTTGAAGATGTATTACTGCTCATCCAAAAGGTTTTTAAAGTTCTGACTGATTGGTGGAGAGTCAAAGGCATTTAACCTCTGAAAGGTCTCCACTCCTTAAAAAGTACAAAGGTCAGATAAGGGTCTCCCATCCACCTGGTTGGCATGTGAAAGTCATTAGAGTCATATTGTCCTGGTGTGAATGAACTGCCTGGGAAGGAATGTTTAGAGAAAAGTTAGCCATGGTAGAGAGATGTAGATGTGATATGATTTTGAATTTGGGAGTCACAGTTTATATCTTCATACAGTCTTCTCTGGAGAACATTTCTTTTGTGTAGCCCTTTACATGACAAGAGACAAATACAGTTGTGCAAAGAATGAAAAATGAGGGCATGAGAGGGAAGCCTGGTTCCCTTGACACCTCTGCACAGCTGACCGGTCACAGCGTGAGGTGCATGGAAACAACAGATCACGGTTTTCAGAAGGTTAAGATATGGTCTGACATGTCACGCTGTAATCTGTCAGCGGAAATGAGCTGAAGAAAGGAGTTTGAAATGCTCTTCAACCAAATGACACGCTGTTCTTGAGGAGGAGATGAACAACGATGCCAAGACAATCTCAGAACGTGGTAACACACATATTCTCTGTTCTGTACAATGTGAAGCTTTTTTCATTGCTTTGTTTTTTAATGGCTTATTGTAATGATTTTTAAGGGTGCTCTTTTAATATGTTTCTTCTGCCCTTTGGCAGGATGTTTTGATGTCTTGTTGCAGAGATGTGCAATAGAAATAAACTTTCCTTTACATTTTAAATCTTGCAAATTTCTGCACAACTGCACATCTTCTTCCCTTAAAAATCAGATAATTTGATCACCTTTTTTCTTTCATTTTTTCTTCTAATGTATTTCATCAGGCCAAGGCAAATTCCATGTAATGTAAAATTCACTGGGCTATATATAGTTGTGCTCATAAGTTTACATACCCTGGCAGAATTTATGGTTTCTTTGGTAGTTTCTGTTGTCATTATGATATGAAAAGAGTAAACACGGTTGTTTGATACAAATTTAGCTTCAGCCAACCACTAACCATGTCATTAAGAAGTATCATCCACACCTGGATCACCTGTTGTGATAATGTTATGTTGAACATAAGATTTCAAAACGTGAGCTTTGTTATTTGGGCGTCTTTATAAAACGTACATCTGACGATTAATGTCAAAAGATCAGATACATAAAGAAAAGAAAAACTGTAGAAGGCGGAGCGGGACACACCACTGTGCATCAGAAGTGTACAGAACAGAGAAAACGTAAGTGGTGTGTGAACACACTCTAAAATAATATTATAATATTGGTAGATAAACGTAATATTATAATTAAAAGATACACGATATAATGGTATATAAACAGGGTCATGTATTCTAATATTTTCAATAGACATCCTCCCCTTGGCATCCCCATTCCGCCCTAGGTACAGCGTCATACTGTGGGAAACACTGAACAAATGTGAGGTTAAGCTGAATAGTTTTCCTAGCTTACTTACTAACAAAGTGTCTCTAATTGTGGAATCAAACTATGCAGAGTTAGACTACAATCAAGATATGTGCAGATATTAGTCTTGAAATTGAAACAGATATTAGTCGTTTGTTATCAGAGTCCAAAAGTCCAAAAATGTAGATCGTCCCTTTGGGTAGGAAGACCTTTTTTTCCCATTAGAATCCAGACTTTCTAATGACTTTTAACTCTGACAGAATATTGTTGCTGTGATCACTCTGAAGGTCTAATCATAAAGACTTAAGTAAAAACATTTAACATATCAGATGATTGTTATTTCGCTGTAGAAGACTGAAGTGGCTATCCGTGTTAGTTTGCAAGCTACTGTGTTTTTCTGGAGGCTTAGTTTAAAATGTAGACCAAGGCTTGGTAAATATACAAAGAAGCATCCAGAGAGTCCAAACAACACGGACGGTGATACTACAATGCTAGGATCACAACATCAAACCACAACAGGGCACGACATGATGTAATCATATTGCACCCTCAAGAATCCGGCTCATGACTGTCTGCAGCCTGGATTTAGGGGGCGCCATCTTACATGACCTCATAAAGTTATGTGCCGTGGAATACCGGATATAAACATGGTGTGTATTGACTTTGAAAGTACTCCAAAACAACATGACCATCCTACTCATATCAGGGAGGAGAAAATTGAAATCAGCTTTGACATGATGCCAAAAAAAGGAGCAAAACTTCACGTCAACAAACTGGTCTGAAAATGAAAAGTGCGCTTTATATGACAACCTATCTCAGTGTGGCGACACCTCTCCTCTGACACTTTAAGTGATAGAGTTGGAAATGTATCACTTTCATCTTCAGTTTGAGATACACTGGTGTGTATTAAAGTGTGTAAGTGACACTTTGTTGACATAATCCAGGCACCGACACTCACTGTGATGTGTGAGATGAGACGTATGCCCGGGTCAGGGAGGTTGTGGCCACTTCTCTCAGACTCTCCCGTATTGTGACCTCTCACCTTTGACCTCTGGCTGGAATGGCGCACCTGTTTGGCATCAGCGGACAGCTGACGACTGACAGGCGTCCGAGACGAGCACTCGTCCTCTGTGTCTGAAAAGCGAGCCTGCAAAACACACACAAAAAAACCATACCGCAGACAAAATCAGCAGCTTGTAATTCAAAGTATTTATCATGGGAGGTGTAAGACAGAGACATACCATATTAGATATGAGAGACACTCACTGATTCGCTCTCAGACAAGGAGGAGTTGCGGGGCTTGCTCAGGCCTTTGCTCTCTGATTGGCTGGTGAGGGTTGATCGACGGGTGGACTGGAAGCTGCTGCTGCTGAAGCGATCTCTACCAGTCATGCACAGCAACACCCCGAGATAAGGAACATATCTGCTGATCGCTGACCTGACAGAGGGATCAAAACAAATAAAAACCTTAGTAGAACGCATTTAATTGTCTCACGGTAAAGACTGTGGCCTAGCTGAATTGGACCAATTTCACCTCTTTAATTAACCTTTAAAAATACAAAAGAGATTCAAACTCTATTAACACATGAAAGCCAGTGGAAAAACTGCTCTGATTAACAAAGCAAAGTGTTTCTAAAGGTACAAAACAATTAAAGGCTTCATCAGCTAGTTTAAAGCTGTGCACTGAGGGGTTGCAGCACAGTTACCAAGACCACACAAGTAGACACATTATATTTGCTGCACACTGTGGGTGACATGCTCCTTCTCAAGTTTAATTACACAGTGTTTGGTGTGTCATCTTTATTGTGTTCCCTTTATATTTTTATGTGAGTGGTGTATCTAATTTTATATAAATTTGAACTTCAGTTAGGAGCCCAAGGCCAGTTTCTCAACAGGAACAACCAATTCATGTCACTTCACTTCAGATAAATTCAATGTAATTCACTTCAATTCACTGTAATTCACTTCACTTCACTTCAATTCACATCACTTTACTTCCCTTTAATTCATTTTATTACCTGGCTTTCTTACTGGTCTTCCGGTTGTGTAAGAAGCTTGATCTGATTGGTCAAAAAAACAGGGCTCTAAATTAACACCCGACTCTCGGCCGCGGCCATTTCTTGCATTTCTTCCTCCACTCTCTACTCCCCGCGTTTCCTGTCTCTCTTCAGCTGTCCTATCTAATAAAAGGCATAAAAGCCCCGAAATATAATACAAAAAAAATAAAATTGCGACATTTGCCTTGTTTATCTTTAAAGGTGTGTGAACCGCAGAGCTCAGAGAAGAAGGAGAGCTGAATGAGGACAGTTTCATGTTAAATGGACCACAACAGGCAGATAAGAATCCATCTCCATTGATGGCTTAATGGCGAATCACTGGGTCTATTTTTTTAAAACTGTAAACATAAATAATCTTTTAAAAAAGGCAAACAGAAATAATTTTATGTGTCTAATGTGTTTGTATTTTAAGTTAGTAGCCGGGTAATAAGCAGGATAATGTAATGTATATTATCCCTTACGTTATTCACTTGAATTTAGTTCAGTTCAATTAAACTCACTTGATTTCAATACAATTCACTACACGTCACTTTAATTCTATTCCATATTTATAATGTACAACTTCATTCAGTTCTATTCAATTGAATTTGATCCAATTTCTCATTTTAATTCCATTTGATTCAGATAAATCAACTTAAGTTCTTCCATTCATTTCAATTCAATACCACTGCTGTCTGTGCAGTTCCTCTCAAATGTATTTCACTTCTGTTTGACTCCATTCCATTCTACTCCGATCAATTCCATTTCACTTCATTCATAAATTAAATTCCATTCCATTTCTGTAATGGCTATCCGTTGTCTTCTTTGCTATGTTTCTACACTTACTTATTTATATAACCATTCTTGAGTGACGACATGACAATGTTTCACGCGTTGAGTCGGCTCGGTGACCTTCTTGCACACGGTAAAACAACTGTGACGCTCTGCCGCACCCATTTATCGAGAACAACAGAACACTTGTTTTCACACAGTACCAGAATTCCCGTCTCTGAGTAACATGACTACTGGAGCCGCATAAGACGGCAACCTTACAGGTAACAAATACAGGAAATAAACCGGCATATATTACAATATTCTTTCCAAAACGGAACAATATGTTTTTTCTCTGTATTCTAACAATGTATACCGTTTAAGTAATATAAACAACTTATCATTGGTAAATGTAGCTTCCAATTTTACTCCACTCAATTTGGGTTTTTTTTCAATTCAATTGATTTAATTTATTTTCTTTCGACAGAATAAAATCAATTTAATTCAACTGTTTAATTCAACTCAATACTTTTCCCCTGAAGTCATGTATTTCAATTTAGCTCCATTCAATCAGTCCTAATTACTTCAATCCCTTCCAGATCCACACAATCAATTAAATTTAACTCGACTCAATTTAGTTCAGTTCTATGTAAATCACTTTAGTGCAATTCACTCAACCCTTTGCCCTTCCGTTTAATTCACTTTATTGCCCGGCTCTCTTGCTGATCTTCCGGTTGTGTAAGATGCTTGATTCTGACTGGTCGAAATCTCTTGACAACGGTTAATAACTTTCACTAACATGAGCAACACCAGAGGCAAACTGATCACACATCATGTGAAATCAATGCTAGCCGGCAGGCTATGGACCTTTACATATTGGATCCTGTCCAGCAATATTAGCAACGACAGCGGAGCAGGTGAGAGTCACTTTACGTTACCAGTCTCTACAAAGAAACTTAAACCATGAGCGAAAGTGATGATAGCAGCAGGGTTCAAAGTTGTGAAATTTGCCTTGTTTATCTTTATAGGTGTGTGAACCGCAAAGCTCAGAGAAGAAGGAGAGCTAAGTGAGGACAGTTTCATGTTAAATCGACCACAACAGGCAGATAAGAATCCATCTCCATTGATGGCTTACTGGCAAATCACTGGGACCAATTTTTAAATACTGTAAATATAAATCATTTCAAATCAATAACATTATCTTTAATCAACATGTTTGTATTTTAAGTTAAAAAGGTAAAAAGCACGATAAGGTACGGTAAGCTTTGCATCGGGGTCTTGTCTCACCCTGTCAGGATATTTCCCATAACTACCTGCTAACCATACAGTATCCCTTACTTAATTCAATTATGTTCAACTTCTGTTTCTTTAAATTCCATTCTATTCAATCTTTTCCCTTCTTATTTTTTATCATTTAAATAATGCACCAAATCATATCAAATGTTATCTCAACACTCAACTTCTTCTTTGTTCTTTTCCCAAAAGCATCAACTACCAACGCCTTGACATGACACTCTGCATCTCATACGATACAAAAAATAACCCTCAGCTTCTTTATCAGACCCACATGGCTTTCAACACACGGTTATTCTAACCTATTTATGGTAACATTGATCGTTTACAGAAACAGCCTCTGAAGGTAGAGTCTGAGAAAGTCTGCTTCAGGAGGTGGTTGGGGGTGATTAATGGGCAAAATAACAGTAGACCTTTATGAAGGGGAGCTGGGATCTAGTCCCATGTGAAACTGAAAGTAAATGTTGTGTTATTGATGTAACCCACCTCGTAATGTTTCTCTAAGCTTTAATAAGGAGTTTTGTTTCAGTGTAAACCAAACACACCATCTGACATAAACCATGACTCCAACAGGAGGGAAAAAGACGCTTTCTGGGAGAACTACGTAAAGCACAATGTACACGAGACACAAGGCTGATTCTGTCTGGTGTTGCTTTGATGCTTTTATTAAGTGTATCTGAACTATCTGAATATATGTCTCCAACAAAAACAAACTCATACGCACCACAAACACTGCCACCAAAATCATCCGCCTCCCCACACCCAACCTGTCTGACCTCAACAACAGAGCCATCATACGCAGAGCACGCACTATAACACTGGACCCCAACAACCCCTCTACTAAGTCTTCACACTACTCCCATCTGGTCGCAGATACAGATCCCCATACTGTAGGCGAGCCCGGTTTGGCAGAAGCTTTGTCCCGTTGGCCATAGCACTGCTAAATAAAATGCCCATGTAATGTGTCCGGTGTGTTTATATGTGTCCAGTGTGTTTATATGGGTCCGGTGTGTTTATATGTGTCCAGTGTGTTTATATGTGTCCAGTGTGTTCATATGTGTCCAGTGTGTTTATATGGGTCCGGTGTGTTTATATGTGTCCAGTGTGTTCATATGTGTCCAGTGTGTTCATATGTGTCCAGTGTGTTCATATGTGTCCGGTGTGTTCATATGTGTCCAGTGTGTTTATATGTGTCCAGTGTGTTCATATGTGTCCAGTGTGTTCATATGTGTCCAGTGTGTTTATATGTGTCCAGTGTGTTCATATGTGTCCAGTGTGTTTATATGTGTCGAGTGTGTTCATATGTGTCCAGTGTGTTCATATGTGTCCAGTGTGTTCATATGTGTCCAGTGTGTTCATATGTGTCCAGTGTGTTTATATGTGTCCAGTGTGTTCATATGTGTCCAGTGTGCATATATGTGTCCTATGTGTTCATTTGTGTCCATTGTGTTTATATGTGTCCGGTGTGCATATATGTGTCCGGTGCGCATATATGTGTCCTATGTGTTCATATGTGTCCAGTGTGTTTATATGTGTCCGGTGTGCATATATGTGTCCTATGTGTTCATATGTGTCCAGTGTGCATATATGTGTCCAGTGTGTTTATATGTGTCCGGTGTGCATATATGTGTCCTATGTGTTCATATGTGTCCAGTGTGCATATATGTGTCCAGTGTGTTTATATGTGTCCGGTGTGCATATATGTGTCCTATGTGTTCATTTGTGTCCAGTGTGTTTATATGTGTCCGGTGTGCATATATGTGTCCGGTGTGCATATATGTGTCCTATGTGTTCATATGTGTCCAGTGTGTTTATATGTGTCCGGTGTGCATATATGTGTCCGGTGTGCATATATGTGTCCTATGTGTTCATATGTGTCCAGTGTGTTTATATGTGTCCGGTGTGCATATATGTGTCCTATGTGTTCATATGTGTCCAGTGTGCATATATGTGTCCAGTGTGTTTATATGTGTCCGGTGTGCATATATGTGTCCTATGTGTTCATTTGTGTCCATTGTGTTTATATGTGTCCGGTGTGCATATATGTGTCCGGTGTGCATATATGTGTCCTATGTGTTCATATGTGTCCAGTGTGTTTTTATGTGTCCGGTGTGCATATATGTGTCCGGTGTTCATATGTGTCCAGTGTGCATATATGTGTCCAGTGTGTTTATATGTGTCCGGTGTGCATATATGTGTCCGGTGTGCATATATGTGTCCTATGTGTTCATATGTGTCCAGTGTGTTTATATGTGTCCGGTGTGCATATATGTGTCCTATGTGTTCATATGTGTCCAGTGTGCATATATGTGTCCAGTGTGTTTATATGTGTCCGGTGTGCATATATGTGTCCTATGTGTTCATTTGTGTCCATTGTGTTTATATGTGTCCGGTGTGCATATATGTGTCCGGTGTGCATATATGTGTCCTATGTGTTCATATGTGTCCAGTGTGTTTTTATGTGTCCGGTGTGCATATATGTGTCCGGTGTGTTCATATGTGTCCGGTGTGCATATATGTGTCCTATGTGTTCATTTGTGTCCATTGTGTTTATATGTGTCCGGTGTGCATATATGTGTCCTATGTGTTCATTTGTGTCCAGTGTGTTTATATGTGTCCGGTGTGCATATATGTGTCCGGTGTGCATATATGTGTCCTATGTGTTCATATGTGTCCAGTGTGTTTATATGTGTCCAGTGTGCATATATGTGTCCGGTGCGCATATATGTGTCCTATGTGTTTGTATGAGTCTGGTGTGTATATACTGTATGTGTCTTGTGTGTTCATATGTGTCCGGTGTGTATATATGTGGGATGATGTGCACCATTGTTGTGAGGCTTGGTAGATGTTTATTGTTTATTTGTGTTTTATACTTGTATTCTTGGACAGACAGTGACAACACATCTCCTTATTAAGGACAAATGAAGATCTATCTATCTATCTATCTATCTATCTATCTATCTATCTATCTATCTATCTATCTATCTATCTATCTATCTATCTATCTATCTATCTATCTATCTATCTATCTATCTATCTATCTATCTATCTATCTATCTATCTATTTCCCTCGCTTGAGCCACAACTTTTCATTCCCTCTCTTTCTTTGTTTCCCTAATCTATTTTTGTATCAGTATTAGCACAACCAAATTTAGACTTCAGTCACTGTTTTGTTTTAAACCCTAATTTGCAGCATCAAAATTTGTCTCCTTTAGTCAAACATGAAGTGCTTCGTTAAGAAGTGTGCACCTCAAATGGTCCGCCTGCATGCAGCTACAGGCCGTGTGGATTGGTATTTCAGTGCAGTTGACTCTTAACAACACAAATGGCAGATTATATGTGGAAAATAGGAGACATTGATGGACTATGTGTTGACAAAAACACCAAAGCGAAAAGAAGGCTGGCGACACAAAGGAAACATGGACAGTAACAGGCGGAGAAAAAGAAAAGCATTGCCAAGAAATCAACACAGTCTGAGACCTAAACAAAATTCAATGACTGTCTCGAGGAGAAAACTCAGTTTGCATTGGAAGCAGAAAAATATGTCAAAGCATGACAGCCTGAGGAAAAACACATGGAGTTCCACTGAGCTACTTGTCATGCTGACTCATGCCTTTGATTCAAAATCGATTTTCCTCTGTGGCGGTATCGTGTATTTTTTTCCATTATACGTTTTCTTCAGTTTTATGTTCTATGAAGTTTTTACAGTCATGGAAATAAGACAACCTTGAACCTCAGACAGAGGGTTTAGTTCTTCAAAAACAAGCGGTGGATTCAGAAGTGAAAAAGCAACACTAGAATATGCATCTTACCTGTATTTAGGATGTGTTATGGCATAAATGATAGGGTTGTAAATTGCAGATGCTTTGGCGATGACAGCAGGAACTGAGTTCATATATGGAGTCAACAGGTTGGCATACCTGAGGGAGAGGAGGAGGAGGAGAGAGCAGGGACAGATGTTAGCAGGAGGAAGAAAAATGAGCGAAGGAAATGAGACGCATTCATGTGACAAGGGCAAATGTGGGTGTGTGTCTGAGTAACAGATGAGTGTAGAAACACAGGAGCGGTCACAAAGTCAATATTAGATTCATGTTGCTGTTACTGAACATGCACTGCAATAAAATTGTATTGAAGCATGTTAATAAATCAAAAACATGACTGTTAATGTTATTATGGTATCTGAAGGTGAGTTCTGTGGAGTGTCAGTCCTTTGTGAGACACTGATTCTGAAAAGACAACCTCACAACTGATTAGTCTAACAGCTAAACACTATTCAGTGGAAATTGGGATTATTTTTATAAGCTCTGATTGAAAATAGAATAGAATTATCTCTCTTTTTCACAGTTCAAATGGCTGATATTTTAAATTGACACATCAGATCAAGCTGTGATTGGCTGGATTTCATTATGAGGCTGTCCACTACTAGTCTGAACTACAATGATGATGAGTTTTTTTCATCATCTCTGATTGAAAATAACCAGCATTCTCACTATTTTTTCAAATTTCGTTTGGCTTTTATTTTGAAAGGACACATCAGAATGACCTGTGATTGGCAGGACAGTCCATTTCTCTCAACCAAAACAAACTGCACACTTTGGTCAATGGCGATTGTTTTAAAATGTGCACTATAAATAAAATTTGACTTGACTTGACTTGCATTTCCAGCCACCTTAAATAAAGCCCCATAAGCAGGAGAAGATACATATTCAGAGAAAAAGTCTCAGTAACCATAGACTGTATAATCAATGGACGTAGTATCCGTTACGTCACCCATCTGTTTCTGAAGCCCTGTCAGTCTGGAGCCAATTGTCGGCGGGAGCCATATTGGAAATGCTGAACGCAACCTAACTTCTGTTGAGCTAGTGTGAGGTAAAGAGGCAGGCTTTCCTCTTTGCTATCAGCGACAGTGTTCCCGCCTGTCAGTCAAGTCAGTCATATCCTTAAAAGGGTAAAACTTGCAATCCTAATAGCTTCTGAGCAGTTGCGTTCCAAAAATTTGCCCCCGTACAGTGTGTGCCAATAGAGAAATTAGCTATTCAGACCTGAACCATTGTTATAACCAGGCTGTAAACATGTTTATTTCTGCTGCAAAGATCGTCTTTTTTGAATGGGTGTGTATGTGGTTTCCGGTGTTTCTGCATCCAGACCCAAGTGGACACTCAATGACACACTTCCGCATGGGCTTCAGATTTTGAGACCTGAGGTTGCCGCTTGACTGTAACACAGTTTCCACATCCTCATTTTGTGATCTCTTAAGAAAGATTTAACTCTGCTGCACTCTGTTTCACAGATCCAAGCCTGTATGCTTTTTATAACTCTTAGAGGATCTTGATAGCAGCTTGGTTCGAAAGCCGTCTTTACAGATTATACTTTAATGCCCATCCTTACTGTACAACCATTTGCTCTCAATGTGTCTGAATTAAGTTTCATTTCCTACCTTCCAGGCAGCTGACATCACGGTCAACTTGCAGAGCCTTAAAGCTTTTTAAAAAATGTGCAAGTAATCCTTCAAGGTATTTTCAGACTGAACACAAAGTAAATATTTGTTTTGCTGAGGAATAAGAACACTGGATATCCTCTACTTTATCTCCTGCTAAACCTTGCTGCCTCAACAATCCCCTGCCTGGTTTTAAAGGGGTGATGGATGGACTTTGGCAGCTTTAACAACATATGTAACCCCGAGCTGTCAGTACAGTACTGACACACATAAAGTGCTCAGCCAGTTTTCAGTTCTTAAAGTGATCTTTTTTTTTTTTTACGTCACAAGACTGTAAAAAAAAAAGTCTTCAAGCAGTGTTTGATGAAGTTCTCACACACACACACACACCTACCCAGCAAATGCAGTGAGGGCAGCACAGGAGTACGGGGCCCAGGAGACGACGAATAGTAGAATGACGATGAGTGCGATCTTGGCCATTTTCCATTCGCTCCTCATCTTATGGACCCTCTTTGCTGAGTCTCTGGTCCCCTGACTGTTGATCTTTGTTATCGCTCTGTCAAAAAGAAGTAGAGAAAAGCTCCACATAGTTATGAAAGCTTTTTGCTTTAGGTTTTTTCATTTCAAGATCTTTTTTTCTTGCCATCGTTGTATTTTTTCTCTTCAATGTATTTCTTTTGACTGTCTTGTAAATTGACTTTTACGTAAATTGTTGTCGTGAGGAGACACTTCTTTCATCACCTGCATTGGCAGCCCGCCTGCAGAAGCAGTGTTAGCGTTCAGGTTGAGCAACATATCAGTAAAAAATCAATAGAAGAACCCAGACACATCATTAATCAACGAGACATCAGTATCAACACACACTCACGGGACAGTGTGTGTGGTAAGAGTGAATAAGATGGTAGCATGATTAAACTCAAACTGTGTGTGTGTGTGTGTGTTTGTGTGTGATCTAACCGTGTTGTGTGCCGGATGGCTCTGAAGATGCAGCAGTAGCTGAAGATGATGATGGAAAGAGGGATGAAGAAGACGAAAGTAAAGAGCAGCATGGTGTACGAGCGGACCGAGGGGGTGAAAGTCATGTAGTCCCAGGAGCAGGATGTCATCAGACCTTCAGGGACATAGGCACCTGTGAGAGAAAGCACACACTTCAGACTCAGAGGTCTCTCCTTATGAATTCTGAAGACTCATTCTTCAGTCAGTGTCTGTATTGTTTAACCTCCTGCTCCTTGAGAGGCCTTGAACCATGTGCATCTGTAGTCTGAACACATCTTTCTTTGCAATTTTCTGCCCAAGTATGCTTAATCTGTTCAATAACCTGTAGGCACTGTTGCACTCCACATTGTATTCACTCAATACTTAAAGATTTACTGTGGTCTGCTCCACTGAGGTTCCACTAGTTGTCCGCCCCACACACACACCATCCTCTGTTATCTAAATAAACAATCAACGACCTCCAAGTTAAAAACCCACACAGCACTAATGTGAGGTTTGTGCAGAATAGCAGGATGTTAATGCCTTCTAATGTTCAAATATTACACCCAAACAAGTCTTTGTAAAGGCAGCATTGTGTATTCTAGGCCCAGCTTGGCCCACACAAATTGTCATAATTAGTGTAAAATGTGTTCTTCATTTTACATTTATAGGAATGAAGAATCCCCTTAACCAGCCACCACACCTCCCTGCTTATAAGACTAGGTACACACACACACACAAAAAAAAAGAAAAAGCAGGAAAAACCAGTATGGCTATAAGAATGGTATACTTATCTTGCAGAACAAAACGCTAAACAGCAAGAAGGAAAGTAAGATAAACAAATAATCACCCCAAAATTGAATGTACCAGTGGTGAATTTAATGGTGTTTTTACAGGCTCAAACAAACTCCACAGTCTGTTCAACTGCCCTTCAATCAGCAGCAGGTATATTCTCCAGAGACAGGTCTGCAGCACACAGTGTAAGTTTGACTATATGTCTGTACCATAGACTGTATAAAATATGGACGTAGTATCCGTGACGTCACCCATCTGTTGCTGAGAGCTGTTTTGAAGCAAATCGACGGCAGCAGCCATATTGGTAATGCGGAACTCAACTAGGCCGAGTGTGACGTAGTGTGAGTCTCTTAGCCAATGGCTGTGTGTTCCCGACCGGGAGTCACGTCAGTCATGTCCTTATTTGGGCAAAACTCATAATCTTAATATCTTCTTAACCGTCACGTTAGAAAAAAATTCACCCTCGTACACTGTGTGCCGATAGAGAGATTAGCGTTGTAGGGCCAAGACGTTTTTTGAACCGTCTTTTTCCCATTCATTTCTATGTGGTTTCCGGTGTTTCTGCAGCCAGCCTCAAGCGGATTTTCGATGTATTGCAGTTTATATCACTTCCGCATTGGCTTCATGGTTTGAGACCGGAGTTTGCCGCTTGGTCTGTACATAACATTTGGAGCTCCCTCTTCTGACTGGCTGCAGCATAGGTCATAAGCCCCGCCTCACCCACGTTAACAGATGGAACATGGGTCAAACCATAAAATAAAAGTTCATGTCAAATACGTTTTTCTCAAACATGGTTTCTGTTGTTATAATTATTTCTTAATATGCTTATTTATGTCCTAGTGTTCATTTCTCTGAGAAGTTTAGCTTTTGATTTGTTATGTGATGTTAAAAAGATGATCGATAGCTCTGTGGACAAATGCAGCTTTCCAGAGGTGTGGACTCGAGTTATGTGACTTGAACTCAAGTCAGACTCGAGTCACAATTGTGATGACTTTGGACTCGACTTGACAATATCATCAAAGACTTGGAACTCGACTTGGACTTTGGCATCAATGACTCTGGACTTGATTTGGACTTTAGTCTGATGACTTGAAAATACTTGAGATTTTGAGCATTAGATGAGTTAAAATGACTGTACAACGTCTTCAGAAGTTCATTTGTTGTTGCACTGCTTAGCACTGATTATATCCTGAATGCTATGTCAGCACTCTTTTTCTGTGCGATTAAGTTCTGTCGCTCGCACTGGTCTTATTTGAGTTTTCTACCTCTTTCAACAAAATGTCAATAATAGTCAATGTAAACACCGAATGAAGAGACCATTTTCTCTTTTTCTGTGACTAAGTCTTGTCACACTGGTTCTATTTTATTTAGAAAATAAAACAATTCAAAATGAATACATTGTATTTGTCAAGTTCAATAGACTGTTACATTGTTAAAATGGCATTTTATTTGGTAAACAGTGCTTATAACTTGTAAGGACTCGAAAATTTCAAGCCTATGACTTCGGACTTGACTCAACTAGTCTTGTCTTTTACTTGAGACTTGACTTGGACTTGCACATCTTTACTTGAGACTTGACTCAAGACTTGGGATTGAAGACTTGAGACTTACTCGAGACTTGCAAAACAATGACTTTCTCCCACCACTTCAGTTATCTCTTAAAGCATTAGCAGTGTAGGGAAGGAACAGCGAGAGAAAACATAAACATTAACACAAACAATATTTAACTTTCCATAGCTTTAATTACTGTGGACTGTACCCACCTGTGAGATCATTTATTAGTGGAATCAATGTTTGTTTTGTTAAGTGGAAAGGATTTAACATCAGTCCCATGGCTCTACCGGCCAGGTCACCTTACCTCAGCTACAATAGCGCGATATGTCAGCACTCTTGGATGGTTTCTTTTGGTTTCAAATCTTATAATAAAGACACGTTGTCCATTCTATAGACATTCAATGGTCTGCTCTGGATCACTTTTTCGACTAATTGACACAGTCAATTTTTGTACTAATTTCTGCGATTAGTTTTGCAGTTGCCTTTTTTTTCTTACTACTTTTTAGGGGGGTTTTTTTAGCCGTTATTAGGTTGGACAGCTGGAGAGAGACAGGAATGTGGGAGAGAGAGTTGGGAAGACATGCATCAAACACTGCTGGGACTCAACCTTGCAACTAGTGCAAAGAGGTGCTGCGTCTGTATCTGGGGTGCCAGCTCTACCACGTATCTGTCTGTCACTTTTTTTGGCTCTAGAGAATATATCAACATGTAAACCTTTTTGTAAAATTTCAATTTGACATTTTGTGCAATTGTGGGTGTAATTTGTCTTTGTCATTCAGAGCAGTATGACCTTCATTGGTTTCATCTGTGTAGTGAAAGCAACTCTTTCAGTCTATTTTAGTTATCAGAGGTCACAAAGGGAAATAGTACCTTGTGGTTTGGCTACACCAGTGCAATATGTGTGACACCCTTTTTTGTGCTCATTAAACAAACAAGATGTATTGTCTTAGCTACCGTGGCTCAAAGCTGCTGGTAGGCAGATTTTTCTTTATCCTAGGACATCTGGTTGGCTTAGCTTGCTAAATCTGTGCCAGTACTATGAGGGCTCTTGGTGCTGTAAACTCATTCCCATTATGCACTAGAAAATAAAAAAAGGTTTGGATTTGATCCCTTCCATGAAGCCTGATGACAATAAAACCACAGCACCTACAGATGGCACTTCTGTCTGATGAAGTGACCTCTGACCTCTCCTGCTATCAGACCTGTGCAGGAGTCTGTAGGAGTATAAGCCTTTATCTCACTGTGGTCATCAGTGTAGCCTGCAGGGTTTGAGTGTGATCATTGTAGGTCTGTCTGTTGGATTTTTTTTTTTTCTGTTGTTAAGGGAAATCATCTAGTCTCAGTTGACGGGTAAACAAAAACAAATGTGAAGAAGTTACTTTGCAACTTTTAAAAACAAGCCAACATTCGTACTTGTGACCATTTGAGCATTGATTAAGAAACATTTGAGACTGTTTTTGCTGCAATTTGTCAAAAGTTAATGAGATCAGACTGAACAACCAACAGGGAAATGCTGAAACAATTTCAACATTGCTTTCAAGCACATATTTAGACTCTAACTATGAGCCTCAAGCTTTAAAGTAGGACAATGTGACCAACATACTATACATCTTTCCAGGTGTTTCTGTGGTGGAAACTAAAACCTGTGCTGTGGGTAAAACCCATTAAAAGCTTTTTTTTTAAATAAATATAACACTGCATCCTTAATTTCATACAACATGAATAAAGAAAATACAAAGAAATAACAAAGCATATAGGCATTTCTAAAAGTAAACCTCGAGTCTGAGGGCATACACACACACACACACACACACACACACACACACACACACACACACACACACACACACACACACACACACACACACACACACACACACACACACACACACACACACACACACATGCACATAAATATCATGCAAAAGCAGACCTTGGAAAAACACTATCTCTGTCTCTCCTCCAGACACGGAAGGAAGCCATAAGTCAGTTTTATTGCATGTTGTGTTAAGTTGTTGTGGCAGTAGGGGCTACAAATTCAAAGAGAACTTGTAGTGAAAAACAGCCACAGCAGGGGGGTAGACGAGGGTAACAGAACTGCATCAGGAGTCAACAGAGTATATGTCTACAATACCTGTATTGTTTCTACCTGGATGTGAATGATTTAAACAATCTGTCTATTCAGTAAGGTGGAAGTGGTTGCAAATCATCTGTAATGCAGTGTTATAAATGGAAAAACACAAGAATAGAAGCTAGAACCACCAAACAGCCAGGAAAATCAAAATAATCCACGCAGCACAAAATAAAAGGTAATCAAATATAATTGTAGCAAAGCACAGGCATGGAAAACATCCACAAACAACTTAGTTTAAGTGCTAATAGTATACGTATGGGTCCATTATGTTGTTCTTATTATATGAAATATCATACAATTGGATATTAATGGAAGTTGTAGAACCAATCTATAGACAACTGGGTCGTTTTTTTAAAATTGGTCTCATTCTTTGAAATAAGACTTTTGCCATTTTATGTTGAGGAATCCCAAAGGAGCACCTCAGGGCTCCATATTTGGTCCTCGGCCGATCTCACATCCGGCCATGTTTTCCCATATTACATGTCCAAATACCCAAAGTGCCCACTGGTCCCCCCCTGTGATATACGCCTTGTTTGTACAGGCACTTCATGGTCTCAGTTTTGAGAACAAACATTGGTTTCCTGTTATTTGTTTCAACGGTTCTGCTGTTTGCCCTCTGACAGTCCTACGTTGAGTAAGGCCCACTGTCTTGAAGATGGGCAGCCAATGAAAATGAGAAATGACTGTGACAGCAGTTCAAGTTCATTGGGATGTGGAAGAAGTAGACCATGAGATATGCGGAGGATGTTAAATAAAAACATGCCAAGAGTGTCTTTGTTAGGATACACTGTTTTCACAATCCCACATCTGATAATATATGATCTTTGTGTTAAGAAAGGGATAAGGTATAGTGAGCAGGTTTGTCATACTGCGGTTATTTCCTCTATGTTTTTTACTGATGCTATCAGAAAGTAACATTGTTACCACATTGTCAACAGGTAGAGATGATATTGTAAACTTTATGAATGTGTGGGATTCTTTTCTGTGAGGATTTGATATGACGTGTGGGATTATGTTGTTTCTAGTTCCTACTATTCAAAATTGATTATCATTGTAATGGATTGACCAATCAGGATCAAGTATTAAACACAGCTGGGTGATTAGTAAGAAACTCAGATTGTAAGACCATGTCCAGCTTTCATTTTATTAGGATCTGCTCTGTTTATGCATCGTGCTCCGGCATCCGGCAAAAATAGAAGTCTTACATATCTGATCCAGAGGGCTCTGACCTGCTGGTTCTGTGGCGCAGCCAGAACTCAACGGAGAGGATCCAGTGGAAGGTAAAACATTGACTAGGATAGAAACCTATCAGATCTGCTGCCGCGAAGGAACGGAGACATACCAGACACGGATCTGGTTGAATTTAGCTGTGAGGAACTGCTGGGCCCCGACCATCTCTGATAGGGAAAAAACAACATCCTGTCCTGCAATCCAGGTAATGACGGCAGAGCTGGTGAGAGTATTTCTAAGTCATAGATCGCTATAAAGTCAACGAGAAGCAAGAAGCTGTGATATTTGCCTCATTTATGCTTAAAGGTGCATCAACGGCAAACCTCAAAGGAGGAGAGCTGAATGAGGACAAACATGTCAACATAAATGTTCCCACACCTTGTCTGATGTTACCTTCAATGGAAATGTTCAGTATGATGTTATTTATAGCAAATAAGCAGGCTCATGTTTCCAGGTAGTTTGCAAAGAAGAATCCCATCAGGGTGAACAGGACCCCAACACCAGACTATGGAAGTGAACCAACAGCAACTTTTACTCAGAGATGTCAAAACGATTCACCCTCAGCATCAGCTGTAGCCACGAACACGCTTGCACGCACGCTCACACTCACACTCACACAGGCAAACACATACGAAACCTATGTTGCTAGGCAACACTGGTTGTTGCTATCCCTCTCTGGAGGAGTTGTTTACCTCTCTTAGCATCAGTCAGGGAGTCCTTAACAATCTGCTCTGGGTTTAACATATTTGCTGGACCATTCTCTGCTTATGTTGTGTTCAATCAACTCAGCCTCTAGGTCCCACTTTAACCAGTGCAGCTATCCCCTCTGTCCCAATATGACCATCCCACCTCCATATCCCATTATAACCAGTTTATTCAGCTTCTCAGTACACTGAGCCTCTCTGTCTCAATAAACAGTCCTCCTTCTTGCTGCAATAACCATTTAACATGCTAGTTTTTTCTAATATAAACAGTCCACTTCTTTGTCTGTGGTGTATCATAAAGTGAGAGGCCACGGGTACCTCACTAATGACACAAGTTCATAAATAATGAAGTGTCATAAATCTATTGACATGGCACTTCTCCTATAAACAGCCAACAGTGGAGGTTAGGGGTTCATCCTACAACAAACAAGAATCATTTAAACACAGAAGACAAAGTGATCAAATTCAATTCACCAAATATTGGAATCAACAGTCCACTGTGAGTATTTAGCAACGAGCAAGACCCCCTAAGCACCTTTTATGAGGGCAATACCTTTGAATCACTTAGCATGCTCGCTAGGTGGTGCGTTAAATCATGATGTATGCCTGGGGCTGCCTTTTTTCAACAGAGGCAAAGTACATTAAGAACAGGAAGTTCCTGGATTGCCTCTGCTAATGGAAAAAGCATTAATATAAATAACTTTATTACCTGTAAAACGGAAAATGTCGTTCGTATGATGCTCTGCTAAATTCAAGGTGAGACTTAAAAAGCATTTTAATGGGCATCAGAGTTAAGAGGAATGGTGTAATCTTCCCTGTTGGAAGACGTAAACATAAAAGTATTATCACATGTCGGCTCCTTTTTTTTATGCTCATGACGGCAATCTAGCCTACATGAGAGTTGGTGGTTTCAATTTAGTCTCAACGTCCCCCAAAGCTTTAAGCTTTAAGGCTTTAATGAGGAATATTTACATTTTTTAAATTTGATAATGGTTCCAAAACATGTCTCCTTTATGTTTTTATTAATTACAGGTGTGACAAGCTCTCATGTCAAGAGATCTAAAGACTACAGAGTGACGATATTTCCAGTCCAGAGCTGTCTAGCGAGATCAGTCAGATGTGACAGGCATTGGATTGTATTTATTTCTAAAGCCCTAATCAACAACATACCAACGTACGTCTCCTTATTAAGCATGTCTCAGTCACTGCTCAACACAACCAGGTATTGGATGATGCAGACACTTTATTTTGATTGAATACTTCTAGCTTCCCTGTTACATTCACATGGAACACTTATACACATTAAAGGCTGATTTATACTTCTGCATCCCACCTACACAGCAGGGGCTGACGTGGACATGAGCCCCACATACTTGTGCGTCGATGTGTCCGTGTCGCGCAGCAATTCTGACAGCTGACACATGTTGCTGTTTATCATACAGACATGATTACATGAAGAATAGAGGGGAGGAGATGAAATACACGGCCGATGAGCGGGGATCCCGGAAGTGCTGTAAATGAAGGAAATACAAGCCGCCGAGCGGACCAATCACAGGGCTTGAGGTCTATGGGGTGCCATTTGTAAAGTTGTGCACACCCAAAATAACAGCAACATTTCTCCACATGTAGCTCCAAAACGGCATAAAAAATGTGTGTGAAATTTTTAAAAGTCACTTTTTTATCACATTTAGAGGAATATTTGTGATTCACATTTAATTTTGTTGTGAAAAATATATTAATTTAAAAATAATTGTTAAATCCAAATGCTAAATATAAATCTAAATGTTAAATATAAATCTAAATATTAAATGTAAATCTAAATATTAAATATAAATCTAAATGTTAAATGTAAATCAAAATGATAAATATAAATTAAAATTTTAAATATAAATATAAATGATAAATATAAATGTTAAATGTAAATGTTAAACATAAATATTAAATCTAAATCTAAATGATAAATATAAATGATAAATATAAATATAAATGTTAAATATTAAATCTAAATCTAAATGTTAAATGTAAATCTAAATGTTAAATATAATTCTAAATGTTAAATATAAATATAAATGCTTAATATAAATGTTAAATATAAATATCAATTCTAAATTTAAATTTAAATATAAATCTTAAATCTAAATGTTAAATATAAATCCAAATATTAAATCTAAATATAAATGTTAAATATAAATATAAATGCTAAATATAAATATAAATGTTAAATATAAATATAAATGTTAAATATAAATATAAATGTTAAATATAAATATAAATGCTAAATATAAATATAAATGCTAAATATAAATATAAATGTTAAATATAAATATAAATGTTAAATATAAATATAAATGCTAAATATAAATATAAATGCTAAATATAAATGTTAAATGTTAAATATAAATGTTAAATGTTGCTCTGCGATTCTTAATATTGAGCTGATATGCAGATTCACACTGCCGCCTAGCAGAAATACCAAAATAAAATCCACTCTACATTTTGGACGACGTTTTGGAGCTAAATGTGGAGAAATGTTGCTGTTATTTTCGGTGTGCACAACTTTACAAACGGCGCTGCATAGAGGTCGGTGTCAATTCTACGCGTAGTTAGGAGGAGGTGCACGTCAGCTATGTGTGTTGGCTTCTACGTAGGTATGGGAGCTACGCAGACCCCTGGTGTAGGCTACGCTGTCGTTTCGAAGTATAGTAGAAGTATAAATCAGCCTTAAAACTTCACACAAATTTTGTATGTAACCGTTTTTTGATTGTGTTGTTCCACTGGAAATGAAGGCATAGGCTTGATGTTTTCTCTAGATTTAAATAAAGATTCAATGAAAACTGAGGAGCATGTTTAAAAAAGGAAAAAGGGAATTAAGTAGGAGCTTTAAAACCTTATAAATAATGTAGGGCTGCGGTAATGTCAGGTATGCATAATGTATTCTGCCCTCTGATAGCAGAGTTTATAATAACTGTATAAGGCATCTTCACAAAAGACCAAGTCAGATCTAGTTAATGTTGCGGAACACCTTTAAGCAGGAGGGTGGCATGCTGACACATTAAAAAGTGTAAAAGGGGGTACTTAGAAAGAGCTCACCACATAAATCCCTCAGAGGAATCACCCTGATCAATAACGACTGAGCTCCAACTTGTACTCACTCCAGCCAAAGAAGGGGGGCAGGCTCCAGCCCATGGAGTAGACCCAGGCCGCAGCCACAATGCTCAGGGCTTTCCTGCGGGACATCACCCCAAGAGAGGCCAGAGGTCTAGTGATCACCATGTACCGGTCCACAGCAATCACCATCAGTGTCATCATACTGCAGATACCAAACAGAGCTCCACAGAAAGCGTACAGCTCACAACCTGGAGGAGAAGAGGACACATGATAAACACTGTTACTGTGTCTAGCTAACGAGTAAGTGTATGTTATATTCAAAGATCCTGCAACTTTTAAACAACAGCTAGAAATACTGCAGCCAACTGTGTTCCAAAACTAACAACCAAGTTTTATCGACAGATTTTGACACATATGGGCAATTTCTGTGCGGTTTTGTCCAAAAGATTTTTTGTAAATCACATTAGCAAGAACATCTGTTAAACACCGACATTCAAATATCTTTCAGCAGATTGTAATGGCTCAGAACTTTAACTTTTATGGTTCAGTCGCACACAGCCTGCACAGTATTGTTTCCAGCCACAGCAGGCAGCTGTTTTTTTAATGAAACGTTTCTTGAAATTCATTGCACTCTACCTGCTAAGTACCAAACCCCCGACATACACAGTTAGCGGCTAGCTGGTGAACAGATTGGTACATTTAGCAGCTCAAGAGCCAGATATTCCCACCAGGAATTGCAATCTTTTTAAAAAAAATAATGTGACACGTTTGCCTTGCTAGCAAGATGGTTTGCGGGGTTGTGATGTTGATGAATTAAGTCAATTTGTTGAAAAGTCTGTTTTCTCTACTAGGCAAAACTATTTCATTCAAAAAGCATAACACTTTTACAGATGTCAATTTCTAACTAATAGGGTTTGAAACTTTCCATGGGAATAAACCAGGAATTTATGGGAATTAACTAAATTGAAGGTTGGCTCTTAATAGGGAACTTAAATATAGTTGGGGAAAATATATTTTAGCATAATCCTGACCAACACAACCAGATTTCATGCAAGTACAGTTGAATATCTATGCTATTCCTCAATCACATGCACATCGCACACTGCTTACTGCAGGGCTGTTGAGACCACGCCCCCTACATGCATTGTGCGTTCCTCCATCACATGAACAGATGATTTCTAGAATCCTGCAGAGGCTAGGCTTGAGAAGCTTGAGGGAAGATGCTTTTTTGGAGGGAGAGGGGCTCTTTTCATTTAACATTTTGAATGGGACTTTGTTGGGATTGCATTTTTGTTATTTTTTGAATGGGTTGGGAAGAGTGATATATAACTCAACATTCATGTTTTTGTTCTTCAATGAAAGAATTGATTGTTTAATAAAATATTTAACACTTGATAAAGTTCTACTTACAAATAAATCTGTTTTAATTGTATTATTTTGGATGGATGTCTGCTTATAACAAAACAAATATTTATGCTTGGCTACAATACCTTTCTATTAAATAATCCTCAATTCACAGTTAATTCCTATAATTCCCATGGAAAGTTTCCAATTTGGAAAATTTCCAAAATTCCCCAGCTTAACTTCCCATGGAAATTTACTGGAAAAGTTCCACCCCTTTGCAACCCTACTAACTAACACCACCACTACAGAGATCTAGTAAAATTCATGAAAGGATCCAACTAATTGTTAGCCCTGTGCTGATGTCATTTTACATGCTAACCTATCAAACAAAATGTTAGCATACTGAGATTTCAAAGCTGGCGAAAGATGCCTGCTATTGTTTTTGCTATGCAACGTATTGCAGCTTTTAAAATTCAAACGTTTGTTCTCTTAGATTTGGATGTGATCAAACAGAAGATTAGCCCAAACAGTTCTATAGAACTTTCAATGCTAACCTTGTAGCACAGCATATATTTTTTTAGCTAGCACCAACATCTAGTCAATATTATCTACTCTCCAGTGATGATTGAATTTGAAACGATAATATGTGGTGAAAACATACATTTATTTATTTAATTATTTTAAGGCACCTACTGTAGGTATCCCTGCTTTAACCATAGATTGAATAATACATGGTTGTAGTCTCAGTGATGTCACCCATTTGTTGCTGGAGCAGACTTTTGAAATCATCGGTGGTTGCCATATTGGAAATGCTGATTCAACCTAACTTTCAGTCAACCTAGCAAGAGGCAAAGAGGTGGAGTTGAGGCTGGGCTTGTGCTGGTCTCTCAGTCAGGTCAATTACGCCCTTTATTGTGCCAAACTAGTAAGTTTGATAACTTAAAAAATAACATGTTATAAAATAATCCCCTCCCTGTTCAGTGTGTGCTGATGGAGAAATTAGCTATTCTGACCAAAATATTTTTTTGAACCAGGCTGTCAACATGTTTTTTCTGCTGTAAAGGTCAGCTGTTTAAAATGGGTGTGTATGTGGTTTCTGGTGTTTCTGCAGCCAGCCTCATGTGGACGCTCGAGGAACTGCAGTTTTTTAGAACTCCTGCATTGTCTTCATTTTCAAAATATTTTTTTGAAAATGTGGACGCTCGAGGAACTGCAGTTTTTTAGAACTCCTGCATTGTCTTCATTTTCAAAATATTTTTTTTAACCAGGCTGTCAACATGTTTTTTCTGCAGTAAAGGTCAGCTGTTTAAAATGGGTGTGTATGTGGTTTCTGGTGTTTCTGCAGCCAGCCTCATGTGGACGCTCGAGGAACTGCAGTTTTTTAGAACTCCTGCATTGTCTTCATTTTCTAAGGCCGGAGGTTACCACTTGGTATTAAGCCACTGTCCACTTCTTCTCCGATCAATAAACTGCTATTCAAGTTCCCCACAATCATGTCATTAACGCCATCTTGTCGAGTCATTAAGTACTAAAATGGTTAGTCAAATTGGCAGGGAAAGCAATTCAGAGTGTCAGATTTATTCAGTTAAATATTGATATTTAGCCCAGATAATTGTATCACACAGGTCAGGACAACAATGTATTGCTGTATCGATATTTTGCCCCATCCCTAACACCCGCTGAAATCCAAACTAAGACCACAGTAAATAAACAAACTAAAGACATATTCAATTGTTTCATTAGACTCCTGGCACAATCATCAAAAAATATTTGTGGTGAATCAGAGTTCTGAGATATTTCCAGCTAAGATTTAAAATTTTTCACAGAGGCTTCCTGTTCTCACTTAACAAGAGAAAATGTAAGAGTAGGAAAGAAAGGGAAAAGCAGGTGTCAAAGCTGTTCAGTTGTTAATATGTGCTAAGGTTGTTGGATAAAAGTAGATCAATTACAGGGCTGATAAAATTGGTTGTGAATTGTAGATTACAAAAGAGAAGAAAAAGGGGAAATCAAATTACACCTTAGAACTCAATTTCTAAAGCTTGGAAAAATTATTTGAATATACCCTCTTCAAAGGGGCTTTGAAATGCAGTTCACCATTTTCATGCATACCTTGTTTTACTTGAATGAGGAGAGGACATTCATTTGATATCTTTATTATTAGTGTTAGAAGCCTCATGTTCATAGTAAGCATCACTGATGTACAAAACTTTGATTTAATAGTCAGTTGTATATATGTGAATACAACTACTTAGAATATAGACTGTATAAAACATGGATGCAGTCTCAGTGATGCCACCCACTGGTTTTTGAAGAGGCGTTATGAAGCCTAGAGGGGGACAGAGCCTGCGCATCGCTGCCCCAACTCTCTGGAACTCTCTCCCTCCACACATCCACAACTCTGACTCACTCCAATCATTCAAAAAAAAAAACTCAAGACTTACCTGTTCAAAAAAGCATACAACACATGACCTCTAACCCCTATGCTCTAAAATATATGGTATTGAATCATATAGCAAATTAGACATTATGATGTTCTTGACCTTTGCTCTTGGAACTTAAATCAAAGACCCCTGATCTAGTGGAAGGAGGTTGGGGAAGACAAGAGTAAAGACAAGATGGAGAAACTAGAGAAGCAGGGGGGATGGAAAAAATATTGAATGGAATAGAACAGAATTGGAGGTAACTGCAGGCAAATGTAAGGAGAGATGAGGTTGAGTTTACGGCAAGAGGGCCACAGTATGAAGGATGAGTCAGGGTGTGAGGTGAAGACAAGTAGCAGCATGATAAAAGATAGATGGATTGGCGATAGGAGACAACATATTGGGTAAACAGGGATAGGAAAGTGAAAGTGTGCTAACAGCATGCAGTACTTGTGTATAAATAATGAATACATGCTGAACTTACAGTAAATAGCCAATTATAGGCTGACATTCTGTGCTCTACAGACCTCTTATTGTTCCATAACATCCATACGGTCTATAATTACGTTAAACTTATCCATAATGGATGAAGAAGTAGGATTCATGCATACTTTCATACACACACTGACAAAATACAAACACTCAATCATCCCTCTCTTGGCTGCCGTCCCCTCAGGCTCAGAGTGTGTGATTACCGCAGACCTGTCACACATCATGTAATCACAGCGCCAAGTCATCACATCCAAGCACAAGACAAGATCTGAAGTGTGTCGCCTGTGTGAAGAAGCCCAAACAAATACTTCTCAGGTAGTTAAAGATATATCACATCACACAGCTGTCTGTGTCTTTAAGTTACTGCAGATAATCAAGTCCAGATTTGATCTACAGGAATAGGAGACGTTCTCCAGAGAGAGACTATATATTAAGGTCCTGGAGCACTTTTAAGATCAAGATAACAAGCATGTGTAAAATATCTCAGGAATGTAAGGGTCATTTAATAAGGGACTGCAATCCTTTTTTTTTCGGCATATATCTGGACTAACCTGAACAGACAGAATTATGTGATGTGACCAGCTCTTCTCTCAGGTGTTTTACGCCAAAGTGGCGTGTAATGTGGTTAAATGTTGTGCTACAACCATTAATCATATTAGGTAAAGCAGGTTGGTTTAAAAGAGGCTGGTCTAACATGCTTATGCTTGTGAAAGAGAAGACATTTCGTCACTTGGTATGGTTAGGGTTATAGGCATTTCTGGTCCATTTTTGGGATGCTGAAGCACCTCTAAATTGAATCCCAGCACCCCTCAAATTTGAGTGATTTTTTTTTTTTTTTTACTGTATGTCCTTTTTAACAAGGTAGCAAAGTTTCAAAACCATACAGTACTTGGTTGAAATGTAATATTTTAACAACAAAAATACAACAGCCCCACCGTGTTTTACATGTTGTTCATTGCATTTCAAATGAAAGTCCAAAAAATAATTCCAATGTCAATTTTTGGTATTTTTGGTACTCATGATAGGGGGCTGGTTTACTCCAGAAACATACATACTGTTTATGTATATGTTGAGGAGCTGCTGTATCAAAATGAGTTGTCTTTCCCAAGAAATTAGGGTTACCATATGTTTCTTTTATGATTCCAATCCATTTCTCTTTAGCTGTGGCTCAGCATTTAAATAACCTTAATCAGATTTTATGGTTTAGTCACAGACTTTCCCAAAAAGTGTTATACTTTTCTTTCACAAATGTAAGAATGAAATGCATTAAAATGTACAAAACAGTGAAATGTATCTTGCCCGGCCGGGCAGCTCTCTGAGTGCTCAGCACCCCTAAACATTTGATTGCAGAATTGCTGTTATGGTCCTGATTTGTTGTGTGATTTGCCCTAACCCTCTCTCTCTCTGCCTGCAGGTTGCATGGGTAGGGGCGGGGCCGGTCTCCTCAGCAGTGAGGCTCATCAGGCACACCTGTCCCTGATCTGCTCATCAGCACTGGCTTCTTAAGCCACCACCAAACACTCCTCCAGTGCCAGATTATTCCTCTAGCCGCATGCTCCATGTCCCGTTGTAGCCTTGCTCCTGAGGAGATTCAAGCCACGCTTTTCTCTTTATTTATCTCGAGTTGTTTCCAGAGGATTGATTCCTAGTTTTTGTTTGTGAGTTTTTGATAGAATCTTTTTCCCCTTTTGGGTGATTTTGTGCTACTCCTAGTTTTGTACTTTTTCTCAGTTGTTTTTACCCGCAAGGCGCTTTATGTTGAACCTTGGTTTTTGCTTAATAAATACTTTTTCCCTGTACTCTGCATTTGGGTCCTAGTCCTTTGCTCAAGCCGTAACAATTGCCCCTGGTTAGGGCCAGTGGTGGTTCTAGGGAGGGGCCAACAGGGGCCAGTGCCCCTGAAAAACTGAACCTGGACCCCCCTGTGGCCCCCCCTCCACATCAGACAAACATTAAACACAAACAAATATTATACAGTAAAAAAGCTTCAGTATCGCGCCAATGTTACAGACGGAACACGTGCGTGTGGCACTTGGTTCCAGTCCCTTAGAGCGGTAAGGGACTCATGTTGAATGTAAACAGCCAAACAGCTGCTGTCAGTCTGCATTTCGATATAGTACACAGTAGTATATATATATATAGTATATAGGGATGTTAGATTAACATAACACAGCGTGTTATGTTAATCTACAGCTGATACATGTTGCTGTTTATCATACAGACATGATAATGATTACATGAAGAATAGAGAGGAGGAGATGAAATACACGGCCGATGTGCGGCAGATGTCCAGGATCCCGGAAGTGCTGTAAATGCGGGAAAGACAAAGCCGCCAAGCGGACCAATCACAAAGCTTGCGGTCCGTGTAGGCTCTACGGGGAGTTACATTTTGGAGGAGGTGCACGTCAGCTACGTGCGTAGGCCTGGGCGTAGGTATGGGAGCTACGCGGACCCCCGGTGTAGGGTACGCCGTTGATTCAACGCATAAGTATAAATCAGCCTTCAGTCTCTTTTGTCAGGGTTGAATGTGTCCCTCTGACAACACTCTTGGCCCCAGCCTGGCCCCCCCCAGTAAAATTGGTTTAGAACCACCACTGGATAGGGCTGCATATTCAGTTTCCCTTTTAAATCTGCCACACTGATCTCACTGCTGATGCTCTGTCTGCCTTTTCAGTGGGACTGAGTGTGGAGAAAGTGTAAAATGAAGGAGTAAAAACAATCCTGTGTGTGGCTCTTTATTCACTAGAATTGACCTTTTGGGGACAATGACCGTGCTGTGCCAAATTTCTGTGCATAGGTTGTTCCCTCTAGTACAAAGCAAGATAGATTTTCCAATGTATACCAGGTAATGTTAGTATCCCTCGAGCAACACTTCTGTTAAAATGACCCATCATTTAAAGGCACAAGGGGAACTCCTGTTACTGGAATAGATAAACACAAATAAAGGCAAACAAATGTTGGCTTTTGCTTTGTTATTTCCATCTCCACCATTCATCCTTGAGCTCTCTCATTATCTACAACTCCCTGTGTCTTTTGAAAAGGGCCAGCAGTAGAAGAAAGAGATGTTTTCCAAGTGGTACGGGGTTGGGGGGGATTGAGGGGATAGAAAGCAAGAGTCCTTTCACAGTAACCACTGTTGAGAGTTGAGCTCTAGATCTGACAGCGATTGGCTGTCTTCATCAAGGTCAGGACAACTCCTGAAGGGAAACGTGGCGCACCGACTATCAGTGTTTGATCAGTGGAGTGTGGAGCCTCCTTTTACCTCCTCTCTATCTCTGTTCCCCGGCAGGTTGTTTGAAACACACTAGAGTACGACACCCCCTTACAAATGCACTCATGTAAAACACACCACCGACATGCATCCTAGCTTTGTTCTGTGTGATCGATGGGATTGGAATACTGCAGAGTAAGCCTTTGGTGCTGCTTTTTACGCTGAAGCGGAGAGGAAGATAGAGGATGGCAGGGCTTTGTGTGTGTACAGAATCTCAACTGAACTGTAGGTCACACTTAGCAGGGGAGGGACACAATTCAGTTGCCTATTGAATTTTAGAGTGTGTGTGCATGAATTTTAAAGGTGTGTGTGTGTGCATGTACAAAGTTGCAACCTTCTTTGTTCGACAAATTGTACAGAGAATTGTACATAGTCGATAGTCATCACATCCAAAATGCCACAGGCCTCTAGGGGGCGTTATCTGGGTAGTTTTATTAGTGATGGAAGAGGGAAAAGCCCAGGTGTTAAGGTGAATAAACTCCAGAAGGCCTTGAATCTGTCAGATCTTATCTCACTGGACGCTTTTGGGTCCATCTTAAATGAAAAACAGACCCCAGAACAGTGCCTGTGTTTTTAAATGCTGTTTTGTAATCACAAATTGCACTTTATTTGAAAAAAAGTTGCACTTTTAAATTATAGATTGCTTCTACATACTGTCTGTATATATGCTCCATGTTGTTGAGTTGTGTTATTTATTTTGATGTGTGCTGCTGACCTCTTGGCCAGGTCGCCCTTGTAAATGAGGTCTTGATCTCAATGGGACTCATCTCGGAGTGGAAAAAACTGCAGTTCCTCAAGTGTCCACTTGAGTTTGATCCCAAAAGCCAAAATGATTTTGGATGCATCCTGTTTCTCAAGGCAGTTCTGACCGGCATCCATTGTGGCTAACACACTTATTAGTGACATGTAACGCATACTTTAAAAATACTGAAATATCCCTTTAAGGATTAGAGTTATGTTATAATTGTCCATAAAAAGGCATTGCCTGAATTGACTGACTGTTGAGCAATATGCAGTTTGCTGGTAGCAAGGCCTCCAGCCTCAACTCCACCTCTTCACCAGTGTCTAGGTTAGCCGAAAGATGGTGGAAACCAGTGGTGTAGTGGTTCCTAGCGAAGTGGGAAAACCCTTAATTCTACCCTTCTCCCCACTCTATCTCTGATCCGGAGATCCTTACCCATCCAACCAAAGGAGGTAATGACAAGTTTTATTCTGCTTTTATTGAGCCTGTTTTAACTTTTTCTATGATCTCCTGGTTGGAAGCATCAGTCTTAAAAACAAGAATAAGCTTGTGAAAATCACCAGGCAGTGCTGTAAGATCACTGGTGCCTCTTTTAACGACCTTTGTCACATTTACAAAGTGAGAACCATCTCCAAGGCAAAGGCCATAGTTATGGACCCCCAGCACCCTTTACATGAGGAGTTTCAGATGCTGCCAGCTGGGAGAAGGTTCAGTCTTCCCAGGTGTAGCACTAACAGATATAAACTGTCTTTTATTCCGTCGGCTGTTGGTTTCTTGTACAATCTGTAACCACTGTGATTCTATGCGTGGACAATGTGTGGATCTTGTGCGGTGTTGTGTATGGAGTACTGTTTTGTTCTTGTATTGTGTGGACTACTGTCTGCAAACCAAATTGTCCCTCTGGGACAATAAAGTTCTACTCTACTCTAAGTATTAGCCAATTAGAGACAGACTAGGGCTGGCCATGCCTTTGTCATCCAAGAAAAGAACACAGAGCAAATGCAGCATCAGAGGGGGTTTAGAAATGGTTAATGGACTTGTACTTATATAGCACTTTTCTAGTCTTTCTGATTACTCAAAGTGCTGTTACACTTCTCTTCACATTTACCCATTCACACACTAATGGCAGACACTGCTATATTAAAGGACCATCAGTATTAGCTAATGTCATTCAGAAACACCACTGAACAACATCGGGAGCAATTTTGGGTTCAGTGTCTTGCCAAAGGACACTTTGACATGTGACTGCAGGAGCTGGGATTGAATCACCAACCTTCCAATTGAGAGACAACCGACTCTACCCACTGAGCCACAGGGGGTATACACAATACCAGCATATACCGTGCACTACACCATTGGTGAAATCAGCTTTTCCAATATGGCGACCACCATCACTAGGCTTCATTACGCCTCTTCAAAAACCAGTGGGTGGCATCACTGAGACTACATCCATGTTTTATACAGGCTATGGCATTCGTGCGTTCGTAAGACGGTGTTGGTAACATCATAAATCTAGGTTAAGGATTTAGATGTATGAGATATCCTGTGCAGCTTTTTAAGAATTATACAGGTTAAAAGATGTAATGTGAAAAAGTTAAAATGCTTGTGTGTATGTGTTACCTTTTTTTCCAAAGATCCACCGCTTGTGCATGCTGGTGATGAAGAACACGGGCGTCTGGGTAAGACACATGAGGAAGTCTGTGACAGCCAGATTAATGATGAAAATGTTGGATGGCGTCCGCAAGCTCCGGCTCCTGCACACAAACATACAAGCATGCACAGCTGTTTGAATATTATCCTTTGCGTTAAAGACAGACAAAAACACATCCTGAATATTTAGCAAATATTCAAATTCACACTGCCTCCTAGCGGAAGTACCAAAGCTTCATAAAGTGATACAGATATCCCACCCATAGTCTGTCAGTACTTACTCCTACAGGTTACTAGCCGGGCTGCCCACTGTCCAATGTGCACTGATTTAGCAGAAAATGTTGGAAAGGCAGTTTTGGAGGCCATTTAGAGATTTCACCACACTCAGAGACAGTACTGACCCAGTCTATGATACGGATAAGCTAAGTTGGTATTGTGAAGTCTGTATTGCTTTATGAAGCTTTTATTTTGGTATTTCCACAGCAGTGTGAATTTGCATATTAGCCAAATGTTTAGGATCGCAGAGCAATATTTAACATTCAACATTTAGATTTAACATTTAACATTCATATTTAAATGTATCATTTAGATTTAACATTTAGATTCGTATTTAGCATTTGGATTAAACAGTGATTTTAACTTGTCACAACAAAATTTAATGTGAAAAAGATCACAAAAATTGCTCTAAATGTGATTAAAAAATTGCCTTTTGAAAAATCACTGCATTTTTTAAGACATTTAAGAGCTAAATCTGGAGAATTGTTGCTATTATTTTCAGCATGCACAACTTTACAAACAGTGCCCCATAAGCTAAAATAATTGTACCTGCAGAAAGCATACATGACCAGGAAGTTTCCCAGCATGCCTGTGATGCCCACGAACAGGATGACCACCCCGATGGTGTAGTGAGCGTGGTCTGGGACGTCTACTGTTGGAAACGGGTGGTTTGGGACCACGGAGCCCTTTGCAACAGGAGAAAGGTAAGGGGATAAATGTCACCAAAAGAGAAGCTTGTTTCACTGCAGGGATCATTATCAGTGCTGTGAGGTAAGGGGACGATAAAACTGAAAGGTCAGCTGTGGTGGCAGGTTATCTTCCAACCAAGCAAGGACTCACCTGATGCAACAAATCAACTCTGTGAAAACTGTTAAGTTTGATTGAATGAGTTGAGTCAGGCGTGCTACTGCATTGGCTGGAAAAAACCTGACGCCATACCGGCCATTTCATGGGTCAGTTAGCAGACCTTGAAAGTTATGTGGAGTAACTAAAAGGACGATGGAAAATAAATGATATGGAGGAGCAAAGAGGTGTAACAATGTGATGGCGAAAGCAGAAAAGAAGTAGAATATAAATAGAACTTTGAATTATTGACAAGAAAACTATACACTTTACCATAAGATCATCACATTTTGTGGTAGTTATTTGATTTTAAAAGAGGTGATGTGACGCCATGATTGATGGCTTTGTTGACAAAAGAGAATCCATCAGTGTTCGTTACCAGATCAGCCGAGTAGAGAAGGAACAGTAAGAGAAAACAAAACAAATGCTAACACAAAACTCTTCAAAGATTCCTTACTTCAGATCAGTGCAAGCTTCTGTTCTGCTCTGGACTGTGCCATCTTAAAGGATCATTGATGTTTATTGTTAATTGGTGAGTTAAATGTGTGCTTTGGTGGAAGGGGTGTGAGATCAGTCCTGATCAGTCAACTATCCCCATTGCTTCTGTGTGTCTTGGTTCCACGAATCCAATATTGTCAGCGCCCTTCAAGGCACTTCATATCACACAATGAGGACATGGAGGTGTGCCATCACTATTAGTATACAGCTAATGGTCTGAACCTGCTGGCATTTGGAATTTGCGTTTTCTATCCAATGCTTGGGTGGGTGCCCTAGGTTTCTGCGGAATAGTCTAGAGCAGGGGTTCCCAAACTTTTCAGCCCGCAGCCCCCAAAATATGGGTGCCAAAGACTCGCGACCTCCACTGTCCCTCAAAGTGATTTAATGTGGCTTCATTTAGCTGGTCTGCAGAAAATTAGCCTACCCATACGACCATGTGTCTGTGTTTCCTGTGCCGTTATGAATTAACCTACTGCTACTGATGCTTTTGATGATTAACTGTTCACTAACACTAAACTTAGGAGTCATCTGGCAAAACAAAGGCCGAAAACTCATTACATTTTCTATTTTCAAGGTTTTATTCCAGTTTAGCGACTATTTTTGTTGAAATTCATACTATGATGGGTAAAATTTACTATATTTATACAACTTTTGTCAATCAACTTTTTTGATTGCATTTTTTTCAGTATTTTTTTGTTCACCACAAGTTAACAAATTATTTATAAGTAACGAAAAAACAACAAAGAAAAGAATACATAAATGAATACAACAAAATTCAAAAATAATGATAATAATAAACGATTAATAATAATGAACAGGTCAAAAAAAAAGGAAGATAAACATGAGAAAACAAGGTAAATAGACAAAACAAAAAACAATAATAATAATAATAATAATAATTTATAGATAAATTAAAAAAACAAACATTCTGGAAGACACCATACGATCCCCCATTTGTGTCCTGCGACCCCCACTTTGGGAACCCCTGGTCTAGAGTACAGGTGAACAGGGCAGGTGAGTGCGAGTCTCTCTCTCTCTCTCTCTCTCTCTCTCTCTCTCTCTCTCTCTCTCTCTCTCTCTCTCTCTCTCTCTCTCTCTCTCTCTCTCTCTCAGCCTTTTGATTGACTTGCAACTAGTCAATGACAAAGCCTTTCCCATGTTCAACCACAGCTGGAATACACTTTGGCTATTACAGATCAATTTAAGTGGGGCTTACCAAACAGCTAACCCCAGTTTTCACATTTGACACTTATAAAAAGCTACTGATGCAAAGTGGCTCATTTTAGAAAATGTGCCTCATTACTGAATTTTCATTAAATGCATTAGGTGTAGCTAAATGTGCTTAAAACACGTGGCTGTTTCTTATTGCCGCCTTAATACTAAGATTCAGATATTCTAGGTGTTTTACTTAACATTAGCATTTAGCTTCTGAGAAGTGGCTGCACTCCAGAGCACACAGCTCCACTTGAGAATTCATCTCAGAAATCATGACACACTCCCCTGCATTTACACTTTCCTTTTGTCCCTTGCTGGATTTCTTTCAAGCACACACACACAAACACTCTCACCACACAGCGACACACACTGACTTACCAGGACTACTTTCGCTAAGCTAAATCTTCCTTAGCTGCCCCACACACACATCTCCTTTTATTAATCCTGCCCGATGCATTTAAGCACCCATGTTGTGTGTGTGTGTGTGTGGGTGTGTGTGCGTTCGTCTGGGTTAGTGAGCTACCCACATGTGCCAACATCTGTTTCAGCAGTCCTACTTTTCTGCAGAGTCATAAGTGCTCCTGTTACTGGGAGGAAGACATCTGATGAGTGAAAAGTGATGGTTATGTAAGTAAATGTGTGAAAAGGTCATGGTGAGGTGTTCCTGAAATGGCAGAGAAGTTCTGTGAGTGAAGGTAATATGCAGTTATGGAGTGTGTGTGTGTGCATGTGTGAGTGTGTGGGTGGAATGTAAACACAGTAGGATCCAGTCTGAAAACGTCATATGTGTTGCGATGGATCACACACAAGGTCTCCCCGCCCGACTGGCTTCATTTCTTCCCCGATCCCGATTAATTCCCTCCTTCAGGTCTGCTCCCTAAATCACTCGAACACTCCTTTCCTTCCTTCCTTCCTTCCTTCCTTCCTTCCTTCCTTCCTTCCTTCCTTCCTTCCTTCCTTCCTTCCTTCCTTCCTTCCTTCCTTCCTTCCTTCCTTCCTTCCTTCCTTCCTTCCTTCCTTCCTTCCTTCCTTCCTCTTTCTTGCTCTCATTTCCTCTCTCTCCTAGCAGCTTAGGGGCAAGATGAATGCTCAGGCGAGAGGGGCACAGTGAGTAGCTTGGCATTGGAGTCTCCTCTCCTGTCGGTGTGTTTATGTGATTTCAAGATGGAGATACTGGGTGGTAATACCTGTCTGTACTCTTCCTCCGCAAACACAAACTGAAGCCAAAGATGCTGGCAGTTCTGAGAATCTCTTCGTCAGTGATATAAGTAAGTAATATAAATGTAAATGGTCTTGTGGCTGCCTAATACCCAGCGATTTGGAACAAGCAAGACAAATAAATTGAGACTGCAAGAGGACAACGATTAGAGAGAAAGAAGAGTGTGAGATAGAGTGAGAGGAAAGAGAGTTAAATGTCCATTTCAGGGAATTACATCTGAACTAAAAACACGTGTTAGAGTAAGCATTAACAGCCACAAACACATGCATTTAAATTGAGTCATCTGTACCATGTGTGTATACAAAGACTGGTGAAATAGCATGCAAATATGCAGGAAAACTACATCACTCTGTAACAGCTGACAACAATATAACAAACATGGCTGAGTGACTTCCAGTGATCAGAAAATCAGAGCAACGGTTCAATTACAAAGCAAGAATATTTCCTCATTGGAAACTGGATGGTGACACCATTCAGGTGTCAGGGTACAACTCTGAACCAGAGAGCAATGTGAGTAAGAGTATAAACTGTAACCACGGTGGCTCAAAAGACTTCGCTTAGGATGAATGGTTCCTAATTCAGCAATGATGCACATTCAAAACCACAAACAATGATACCAGAAAATAAATACAACAATGGAAAACATGCAAGAAAATTGTGCATCACAAAGCCTCCCAAAAATACATTTACTGCAAAGACACAAACGTGATAAAGTCCAAAAAAACACAACTCTGGGTGAAGCATGCAATAGAGAAATGCTGCAAATCCATGCATTACAACCGAAGAGCTCCGCGCCTCAAGGGGGCGCTGATTCACTAAGACTGCCAAATGATAAACACTGCTGGAATGGAGTACGAAAAAAACAAGCAGCAACCTGTCTTGTTGAAAAATGAAGCCAAAGTGGAAGTGCAAAAAACTGCAGTTCCTCAAATGTCCACCCAAGGCTGTGTCCAAAGTCAAGGAGCTTCTATTAGCAGCCATGTTCAAATGCCCATTGGACAGAAAAATTAAACACATTTAAAGTTGCATACAAAATCCATGTTGATCTGAATAAAGTTAATATTTTCAAGAACGTATGATTATTGATTATATGAAGGATATGAGTTTTCCATTACTAGGCAGAGGGGTGTGGCTTGTTTGCCACGCAGCAAGACTGTTGCCTGAACTCCAACTTTTTGCTGGTTTCAAGATGAGCCAAAAGTCAGTTAGTATCAGTGCTTCCAATGTGGCGACTATCACCACCATTGGGCATCACATTATGTCTCCAAAACCATTGGGTGATGTCAGTGAGACTATATGCCTATGTTTTGTGCATTCTAACACAAAATACAACCCTTAAACTTGTACAAAAAAAGTAACAAAATTTGCTACAAAACCGCCAAAATTACTCAAACTGGTGAGGAAACTTTTTTTGGGTGTGGGTAGAGGAGTTGTGCTGCAGTAGTAGCCACACTCTGCCGTAAAAGCTTGCTAGCTAGCTGGCTTCTGAGTCTTCTTCCTCTGCTGCGACTTCTTCTGTTAACTAACATAACGAACAGTAATCGCTCCCTACTATGAACCAGATAATATGGTATTACAGTTTGCTTATTTTTAGCACATTAATATATATATACATATATATATATATCAACTTTGGAACGACCTCCCTGAGGAGATAAGGCTTGCAGTCAGTGACATCTTTTACATCTCTTCTTAAAACCCATTTTTACAGACTTGCTTTTATGTGACTTTATCTTTCTAACCACCTTTACTTATATTTAATTATACATTTTAATTTGTATCTTAGTAATTAATTGTATTCAATTGTATTTAATTATTTATTGTTTTGATTTATTAATATTTTTTAAATTTTTTAAATCTCTTATTTTAATTATTCTAATTTATCCTGAATACTTTTTCTAATTTTCCCGATGTGATGTTGTCCTCTTACTCTGAAAACCTCTTTTATTGTCCTTTTAATGCTTTTATGAGCTCCATTGTCTTGTAGATTCCTCTGAGCTGCCGTAGACGTCCTCCTGCTGTGGACGATCTGGACTCCAGCTGATACGGACGTGCTGGACTCCAGCGGCAACAGCTTCTACGACTCGTCTCATCACTATCACCTCTCTCTCTTACTCCCCTCTATCTGTCTTTCCAGACCCAACTCAGTCGAGGCATGATGGCTGTCTAACATGAGTCTGGTTCTGCCTGAGGTTTCTGCCTGTTAAAAGGAAGTTTTTCCTCACCACTGTAACTAGCTAAATACTGCGATGTGCAATGCTCATGATGGATTAAGGTGGGGTCAGACTGAGTCTTACCCTGTCTTGAAGTTGGGTCTCTGTTCATAATTTGACATAGAGTGGTCTAGACCTCCTATGTTTGTAAAAGCGTCTTGAGATAACGTTTGTTGTGATTTGGCGCTATACAAATAAAGATTGATTGATTGATTGATTGATTTACTTATCTATTTTTATTCATTTATTTAATTTATTTATCCTTGTAAAACCTCTCAACAACGATTTACTGGTCTATTTCCCACCACTTCCTTCTTTTTAATTGACGTGTATTCCTTTTAACCTCTTGCGTTGCATTTTGTTTTGCATTGTTAAAGTTCCTCCTCCCTGTCGTTCGAAAACTTTGCTATGTTATTTGAACCATGCTTTGTTTGTCACTAAACATTTGTTTTTAAAGCTGCTATTTAAATAAAGTTATTATTATTATGGGTTTTTTTTTTCTAAAGACAGTTATCATTAATTCCAGTATGTTTTCACTGCCATAGTTAAAGATAAGCAAGCTCTTTTTAATCATACAAACTCACTTCATATAATGAGAACTGAATTGATCCTTTTAGCTAGTTAGCAGCATGTTATCTAACCTAGCACACTGTCACTGTTTCCAAAACAGAAGTTCATTTTTAGAACCTACTCGAGGCAAATTTCAGACAGAAGTATCATGGAGGGGAGGCGTTTTGCAAGCACAGGAGGTATCACAGAGGTTGACCTCCTTACACATATGTGAGTGGAATCAAGGTGTAACACGCTGATTACTACTGTAAAAACAACAAAACAATCACTACTATCCTTTTTATCAGTCGTCCAGTGCCTTAACACTCAACTGATGTGAACACCCACTCACTTAATCAGCCACTGGGTCACTGGATATCTGTAATCTAGAAATAAACTAATTTGTTGAGCAGCTACAACAACACTGATCAAATGGAGAGTGCACACACAGAGGGCATGATAACAGAGGAGGACACACCCACATTCAAACGCTATTCAATGACAGCTACACAAATATAAATGCAAACAATCACATCAGCACTCAAATTATTTTAATTCAAACATTACATTGTACAAAAGGAAAAATATTTCTGGGGAGAAACAGAGAAAGTTTCTCGATAGTTTTAAAATGAAAAACCAAGCTTATTTCGGAGTAGAAGATCCCATCTGTGTGAGCAGAAGCTGCCCTCGGGCACTGCTTCAGTATCAGCTTTCCCAGCACTGCCACCACGAAGGCCAGACCACAAAAGCTGCAGAGACCAAAGCCCTGCAGGTCTCCACTTCAAAGTCCAATCTGAACTCTTCACACTTTCTAGACCGTGCATTCACCATAACCGTGCAGCCATGTGTTTCTCAGTGCGTCTCTCAAACAGCTGTTTCTGCCCCGAAACCAGAGTCAACATCTGGACTCCTGGGGCAAGGTAAAAGCATTCTACTTTCTATTTCATGCTTTGTATTTTACGCACAGAGCAGAGGTGGAGAAGAAGGATTTCCCTGAAATGCTATGCGTAAACTAAGCCCACTGTCTGACACAGAGGGAGACCGATAGAGAGAGAGAGATGGAGTCAGATTCATCCCTGAGACTTTGTAATGATCACATTCTTCCCGCTGGTGATCACACGCCTCAGAGTTTCCAGGAGTAACAATGTGTAAATGAGACTGCAGAGAGGATGTGAGTGACGGCATGATTAAACACCTTTAAACAAACATCTAAATCTACATACAAAGCAGCTGCTAGATGGTTTTTAGGAGACTTTCTGCAAACTGAATTATTTCTGTTTGGATCTGAGCAGAACTTAACCCGCAGACTGCACGTTAATGAAGATGAGGACACAAAATGGTCTGCTGTAAGTCTATGACATCTTAGATGCACAATTTAAATTCAATCCGGTTGATTATGCAAGTAAGCAACAAAATTTGCATTATAATCAAGCTGATGTCTTTCATTGAGACATGAAAATATCCATGTAGCAAAAGGAAGACTTCAGGGTGAAATGCAAATTAAAGAAACGATTTCATGTTGCTTATTTAAGGAATATTTTACCACCAATATTTTAAAGTTGACAGGGAGTCAGAGTAAAAAACGCTGATTCTGGAGGAATCAGCCCCAACGCGTCCAAGCAAATGTCTCAACCAGAAACAGGGAACATGGGATTTGAAGGGCACAAATTGGATCAAACGGGTCTTTACACGCTTTTAAGTGCAACACCAGTTCACCAAAGTGGATTCTAAGCACGCACAAGTCCTCTGAAAGGTTGCAGGACCACTGACAGGAGATGACATGCAAAGATGAATTTGAACAAAACTGAAAAAGAAAAAAAAAAAGAATTGCATTTTCACGCGCGCACAACTGCAGGCACAAAAAAAGCCTTACAAGGTGAGAGAAAAAAACTGCAGCTTTTTTTTAAATCAGTTACTACCATTTCCTACAATACTACAAAGTAAAGCAACAGAGAAAAGGAGACTTGTGCTTTTCTCGTGCTTCATTCAGATTTCAGTGCTGAATGAACGGAGCGCAGATGAGCAGGAGAGGATTCATTCATTCACTCGGAGTTCAGATCACGCTCATTCACACCCCAATCTCTTGAGACTTCTATGATTTTTATGAATGATCTGGTGAAAGAATAAACCACAAATACAACAGAGATCCCTTTTTCGTGCCGGATTTCCAGATGTTTTAGTGGATTTCAGCAGCATCGAATCTTGAAACTGTTACGCATCGCTGCTGCGCGCAAAAGCTCACCAGCCACACCGAGGGGCATTCCTGCAGCTTTAAACCAAACAAACACAAAAGAAGAGTGTGATCATCACTTACAGCTGTGGCGACAGGAGACAGCTCCATGAGCCGGTGCGGACTGATGGAGCTGATGTTCCAGGGTGCCCGAGCAGTCGGGTCCGAGGTGGGGATCCCCGGTCCAATCAGCAGCCTAGAATCCATCCCCAGTCCACGGTGGTTAATGAGAAGTGCGCGAGAGACGCAGTCCGGAGAGGTTTAGAGACTATATGAGGTGGTCTAGGAGTCCAAGTGGGCCGTCATCATCGCCGCCCTGCTCTCAAACACTCTCAGTGTGACAGACAGACAGGACTACTGGTGCAGCTGTGGAGGGGAGGGAAACAACTCTCTCTCACTCTCTGTGTCTCGCCCAATCCGTGCGCCGGGGATGCCTCTTGAGTGTGTCAGTAGGCCTGTGCGTGCATGCACACACAGAGGTGGACATTTTTCGTCAGATTAACTTCGAGGAATCAATACTCCACAACATTCCTCTTATGTAGCCTACCTTTATCTTTGTTTTTTCTTCTTGTCTCTCGGGACGGTGGCACCAAATTAGGATCGCGTAAAAAATATTTATACTCTTATCACTCTGTGCCCTCTCCCTAAACAAAAGGACCCTGAAACCATCCCCTTTACCTACAGACTTACTGCTACAAGACAAGGAAAAGGATAATAATTAATACCACAATTATGCAAAGGGATCAAAACAATCTGTCTCCCACTGGGTTGACTTTAAAGTCTCCTACGTCTTTAATGGGGCAGAGGCAGCTGATACATTTTCATGCACCGCCTGAGGAAGTCTTGCACACATCTTCTGCGTAACAACGGATCAAAATCTATATAAATTTAATCGTAGCTACATGACTCAGACAGCTGGAGTGTGTTTCATTAGGGCAGCTTTGAGTGCATCTGGTTGGGAGAGGAGGAGAGAGTGTAATGGGAGGATTTAAAGGTATTTCTCTTTTGGTAAAAGAAAGCTGACGAGAGGGTTAAGGTGGAATGAGGTGGCCATTCATTCACAGACACGTGGAATTACCTTGACATTTTAATGCAGCCTTGTGTGGTAGTGACAACAATGGGAGAAAGTGACTTGCTGGTTCACAGAGAAGATTCTATTGCAAGGTCAGAGGGGACGTTTGTTTGTATATGTGGGCACAGAAATCTAATGGAAACTTAGTCGACTTGGAATAATGACACTAAAGTGAGCTTGAGGTGGAAGTTGGGGGTGGTGCACGGGTCAAACAAACAGGAATTTTACCATGAAGACCAGAGGTCAAGTCCCATGTGTGATATAAAATCGGGTGTTGTCTTATTCACTAATACAACTGCAAGTCCCAAAAACTTTGGACGCTGTTTTAAATGACAATAATTACAGATTTTGATGGTTTTGCAATGATTTAAACCCTATATTTAATAGATAATTTGTTGAAACTGAAATTGTTATTCTTATTTTTAAAACATATGCTCACTTTAAATTTGATGGCAGCATCATGTTTCAAAAAAGTTGGGACAGGGACATAATTACAAATGTGTCGCATAACCTCTTCTTTTTCAAAACAGTATGTAAACATTTGGAACAAAGGAGACCACTTCTGTAGTTTTAAAAGAGAAATGTTGTCCTATTCTTGCCTGATGTAGGATTTCAGCTGCTCAACAGTCAATGGTCTCTGCAGTCATATGTTTAGTGTCACAATGTGCCAAATGTTGAAGGTGACATGTAGGAACTCTAGGCAGGCCAGTTTAGCACTGGGACCCTTCTGCTACGGAGCCATGCTGTTGTAATAAATGCAGAATGTGGTTTGTTATCTTCTTGCTATGTTATGAAAGGTTTTTCCTTAAAAGTGCATTGTCCAGTCGACAGCATATGTTGCTTTGTATTGTTCAGCATCAATGGTGCCTTCCAGGATGTGTAAGCTACCCAAGCCATAGGCACTTACAGTATGTGTCCCCATACCATCACAGATGCTGACTTTTGAAGCGTGCATTGATAAAAAGCTGGATGAGGCGTCCATGATTTCAAAAAAGAATTAGATTTTGATTCGTCAGACCAAAGGAAAGATTTCCACTTCACCTCAGTCGATCTTAAACGGGCTTGGGCCCAGAGAAGGCCCCAGCTTTTCTGGATCATGTTTATATATGGTTCAAGCGGCAGCCCTACGGTCTAAAGATATGAGTCCAATGCGGAAGTGCTAAAAACTGCAGTTCATCGAGGATCTGCTTGAGGCTGGCTCCAGAAGTACCAGAAGTCACATACACATGAATGGGAAAAAGCCGATCTTTACAGCAGAAATAAACATGTTTACAGTCTGGTACAAAAGACGAGTGTAGTCTGTATAGCTCATTTCTTGATCGGCTCACACTGTGAGGGGGGTGAATTTTTTTCTAATGCGGCAATTTTGAAGATATTAAGATTACAAGTCTTCCAATGAGAGGCACAGCTGACAGCGGGAACACTGGAGCTGTTGGCTAGGAGGCTCAAACTCCGCCTCTTTACGTCACACTGTCTCCACAGCAGCAGTATGGCTGCCGGCGCCGATTAGCCTGAAACAGCTCTTCAGAAACAGATGGGTGACGTCACGGATACTACGTTCATATTTTATACAGTCTATGATATGGTTTCCTCTTTGCATGGTACAGTTTTAACCTAAAGTGTTTTTTTGGCCCTGTCCCAACAGTTTTGAAACGTGTTTTTGGCATCAAATTTAACCCTCCTGTTATGTTGCGGGTAAAATTGACCCATTCTGAGTTCAAAAATCACAAAAAAAAAATAAAAATAAAGTATTTTTTCCCTATGAAACTTCTTCTGCTCGGCTTAATTAGCGTGGACAACATATAAAATGAAATTGGTTCATTTCACACATTTGCAACTCCCTCTGCATTAATATATTACAAAGATACTGTTCAAGGGTTAAAGACTAAAAGGGGTCAGAAGTGTCAAATACTAAATGTTTCTTTGCAACTGTGTGACATATTTCATCCCAATCACTTTCCAATGTACATAAAAAAAAGTTTTAACATGAATTCTCATAAAAAAACGAGTGAGTTGTCCTCATTGAACCATGATCTGTGAGAATTAAAGAGCACCAATTTAATAAATGTTGATTTAAAGTGTGAGTAATGGAGTTAATAATGAGATTCAAAAGATGTTTATTGGAATTTTTTTGGGGTTCTGACACTTTTGAATCATTAAATATGCCCTGGGTCAAGTTGACCCTAGAACATTGTTGCTGTCCCTAAGAAACAAACATAACAGGAGGGTTAAAATGTCTGCATATTTTTCATAAAACAAAAACATTTTTCATTTTCACATTTGATATTTTGTCTTTGCTCTGATTTCAGTTAAATACAGTGTTTAAATGGAGAAAACAATCAATTCCTGTTTTTATCAACAGTTTCCATAACATGCCAACTTTTTGGGAATTGGCATTGTAGCATCATGAGTTAAGTTGCTCATGTACGTAATTTTACTGACACAAGCTTTAATTTTAACACAAACCACACACTTTTAAACAGCTGTATGAGAAGGTTCATGTTTAACACAAGACGTTGCTCCTCAATTCCTTAATCAATGCATTACCAGATGGGATGTACTGAAGGACCTATCTCTATCTTTTGCAGAGCATGTGTCAGGCACTGCAGGTAATCACACACAGGGGCAGAGAGCGACGAGAGATCATCTAGAATCATTGATAACAGATGTTTATCTTGTGAAAATTAAAAAAAACAAAACAGGAAAATATGTAAAAACTGGTGACACTTTGGTGGTTGAGTGTATTCCTTTGCGGCCCGCTCACACATCTCCTGTGTGGAAAACACTGCAGTGCTAACTTTATTGTGTACATATAAAAGCTTATTCAAGGTGCGTTGAATATGAAAATTACAGGAATAGTGAGGATAGAAAAAATGTATGTGTTACAGACCTGTATGAAAATCAATTTTTTTGCATCTCAAAGCTAGCGCAAAGTTATGCTAACACTAATGAAATCTTGTTACAGGATAGAAACACAAAAACAACATTGACAAGTGTGAAAGTGCCCCAATCTACTTTTCTGTCTCATGATTTCTGGGGTGGGTAATAGAGAGACAGAGAGAGAGAGAGAGAGAGAGAGAGAGAGAGAGAGAGAGAGAGAGAGAGAGAGAGAGAGAGAGAGAGAGAGAGAGAGAGAGAGAGAGAGAGAGAGACCAGTAGCAATAACATGTTTGTTTGCAGCTGACGGTTTCTGGGTGAACAATAAAGCACGCCTTTTATCTCTACACATCCAGGATGACATTTAGCCGAGAGCACTCTGGCATGTGGATGGAGAGAACGGTGCAGAGGCTGAATGATAGATTGGGAATAATGGGCGATTGTCAACAGTAGGAGAACGATGTGGAGGAATTTAAGCATGAAGCTCTTCAGGGGTTTGCTCATTCAGAAGGGAAGTACGAGGTCTTATGATAGATCTCGCCTCTTCCCCTCTTTCACTCCATCACTCTCAGCTTGCCTGTGGGTTTGTTTTTGATTTCTGTACACTAACCCCTGCCCCATAACCCATTTCACGGTTTATATAACGCCCTGTTTCGTAGTCTTCCATTTCAACAATAATATGTCGCTAATGCTCCCTAATGCTGTTTAATGCTCGGTAATGCGGCCTAACTGCCTCCTCAACTCCCCTAGCTAGCCCACCTCTGAAACACTAAGTGTTGACATTCTCGCACACAGTGGATCATATTTTCCAAAGAGGGAAGTTCATTTTTCGTCCTGAGGGATGAAGTGGGAAAGGTAAGTGACACGGTCCTGTAATAAAAAGCTTCTATTTCAAGGTTTGATCCCTGCCCACTTCAGGTCAGAACGCTCTCTGCATATTCGCCTCCCTCATAGCGACGTAGACTTAGCGCCTTAAGTCTACTTTCAACAACTTCTACCCCACCAATTATCTGTGCACACACATGCACAAACACCATGTGTGTGAGCTTACTGCTGCTGCATGTTTAAACGTTTAACCTCTCTCTCCTCTTCCCGTCTCACTGAACTCTCCGACAAACAAACACATCCTTCCTGCACGTTGTGTTTACAAGCAGCGTGGCCCTCTGGCAGCTGCAGGAACCGAGGAAGTTAACCGGTCCCATGATGCGGGGTTCTGGCTGATATTAAGAGGATCACAATCTGGGTCTGGACTTACACAACAGTAGCATTATACAAACAACTCAACTAATACAAAGGCCAAAACAATGCCGGTCTGTGTGGCATGATCCCCCCCTCTCGCCCTTCCTCCCTCCGTCGCACTCATTCCTGTTGGAGTTAAATAAGGTTGTTTCAGAGTTTAGAGTGAGAATCATTAGCTCCAATCCAATCAGCCAATCTCAGCTCGGATGTGCTGATGTGCCGAGGATATTGCAACCATGACTGTTTGTTGCTTTACATGTCAACAATTAATCTAACCTAACAACCAAACGAGTCTATCACTCAATGGTTAGGAGAATGAGATTGCAACACAGTAAAAGGTAAATAAACATACTCAGTACACATTTTTTACTGAAGGAATAAACAAAAGTGTGATTGTTTGTTAAATTAATAATGGTATAAGTGGTAAACCTGGTTCTCTGAGCAAAGACTGATTTCTTTTCTATGCTCTGTATAAGCACTTATTCCTGTTTTAAACACAAGCGGCAACCTCCGGTCTAAAAATAAGAGTCCAATGCGGAAGTGCTAAAAACTGCAGTTCATCAAGGATCCACTTGAGGCTGGCTCCACGTATGGAAACCACATACACACCAATTCAAAAAAGCCGATCTTCACAGCAGAAATAAACACGTTTACAGCCTGGTACAAAAGAGGAGTCAATTTAACAATTCGTCATTTCACGATCGGCACACACTGTACGGGGGTTGAATTTCTTTCTAACTCTGCAATTTTGAAGATATTGAGATTACGAGTCTTCCAATGAGAGGCACAGCTGACTTGATTGACAGGCGGGAACACTGTAGCTGTTGGCTAGGAGGCTCAAAGCCCGCCTCTTTACGTCACAATCACTCCACAGCAGCAATATGGCTGCCGCCGATGATTAGCCTCAAAACATCGCTTCAGAAACAGATGGGTGACGTCACGGATACTACGTCCATATTTTATACAGTCTATGGTTAAAAATTACAATTTTGATGAAGAGGTCAAAATAATGTCCCTATAACCAGTGGAGTAGTCAGAGGGTGGTTTGTGGTGACCATGCCCATCTGTGCAAAAGCCCAGCTATCCAGTCTTAGTTGGCTTTTCAATAATGCATCTGTTTTAATACTGACAGTAGAAGTTGGTTGAGCCATAAAATATAGGAAGAAAATCAGGTAGAACCTCATAACCGACGAATGATCAGTCAGTTGGTCCTTATATTTTTGTTCATATAGCTTAAAAACAACAAAAAGGTACAGTGTCACGTCACTGAAAGAGCGGAGTGGTATACTACGAAGCGAGTTCAACATATCCCAGATATCTTTTCTTGATCCGGCTTCATTAAACCTAACAAAGGAGATCGCTCTAATCTGTCACACGAAGCTGGTTATCAACACGTTGAGTCAATCCAGAAATACCCCCGAGCGCGTTCACATTAACAGGGCGGAGAAGGCAACATGTGACCAATCACAGACACCGACAATCAAACGCTACACTGATATTATAAAAATATGAAGTTAAACACATCACCCAAACTAAGATCAACACAGATGAGTTTGAAACATGAAAGAAGAACTGAGAGATAAGACAAAAACACAGTTTAAATGTGCAAAATACATCTTATTTCTCATCATTTCATTACTTCAAGGACTGTATAGAAACATGGATGACACAAAAGCTGATCTAAAATTAAGCCAAAACCTCTACAGCTCCCCCTGGTGACTGCATGTAGCATAGTTTTTTAAGCCCCCCTGTTCCATTATAACAGATGGAACATGGCTCAAACTTAAAAATTAAAATACACGACATAGATGTTCTTCAGTTGGTTCTTATCGTGCTTATTTATCTCCAAGTGTTCATTTTTCAGATAAGTTTAGTTGTTATTGATTATTTGATGCTAAAAAGAGGGGATGTGACCATAGACTGTATAAATAATGGACGTCGTATCCGTGATGTCACCCATCTGTTCCTGAGCGCTGTTTTGAAGCCAATCGACGGCGGCAGCCATATTGAAAATGCTGAACTCAACCAGGTAGAGTGTGACGTAAAGAGGCGGAGTTTGAGCCTCCTAGCCAACAGCTATGTGTTCTCTTCCGGGAGTCAAGTCAGACATGTCCTTATTTGGGCAAAAACTCGAAATCTTAACATCTTCTGAACCGTTGCGTTAGAAAAAAAAATCACCCCCGTACAGTGTGTGCCGATAGAGAAATTAACTGTGAAGAGCCAAGACGTTTTTTGAACCAGGCTGTAAACATGTTTATTAATGCTGCAAAGATCGTCTTTTTTGAATTGGTGTGTATGTGGTTTCCGGTGTTTATAACACTTCTGTATGGGCTTCATATTTTGAGACCAGAGGTTGCAGCTTGGATGTGACTTTGTGATTGACAGCAGCAGTCCTGTCCGGATAAGCAGGGTGGGCTCTGTGCCAGATAACTCTCATTACTTCCTGGCTCTTAAGACCAGCCAGAGATTGGCACTAGATGGGTGTTTGCAATAATGTTTACCAGTTTAGAATGCTATGAAAAAAGCAAAGATTTTGCCACAGTGTCAACAGGTAGAAGTGACATGGGCCGGACTCCTTTCCGTGGATTCATTTGATTTTACGTGTGTGGTCAAGTTTTCCCCTGAGACTTAATAACCATGGTTATGGGGGTTTGACCAATGAGGAACCAATTTCAAGTGCCACCCTAGGGCGAGTATCAGCCCTTTGCCAACTGCCTTCCCCTGCCACCTCCTTTAAAAATAATAAAAGCTGCATTCCTTCAGCTCTTGCCATAAATTTAGCTTTCGCTATTCTCCAATGGTTAACCTTGTTTCCTTGTTGTATAATTTTACTAAAGAGTGTCCCGAGACAGCGTGACATCACTGTTCAGGTTTGGATAACATAACCCTTCTGACCACATTCAAGGGTAATACTGCATGTGATCAGAGATTAAACAGATTTTAGATTTCTAACCTAAGAGTGCATTGACACACTTCTTTACAGCCTGGTATTAAGTAACTCTTTCAGCTTCCTAGTGAGCCAGCATGCACAATACCAGGAACTGAAACTGGACCACCTTCCTTTGAAAAGTCTGAATGTTTGTTGAAATAGAGCTCCAGCAGGATGAGGCTACGAGCTATAGTAGGTGGACAGGATGCTGGAGCTTGGCACTATTTGTTTGGGACAAGGCTCTCAAAACTGCATTTCTAGATTACATTGTCTTAGCTAAAAATGATGGGCTTTTTGTGCAGAGTCAGATCGTACACTTCATGCTGATTTGCTCAGAGAGAAGAGCCATCAGACTGGAAGCTTCATTGATAATGACATGTGTGAAAAGGGGGCACCACACGGGAGGACAACTGAGCCAAAATTTGATTCATGACGTCCTGTTTGAGTCTGCTTCTGGATATGATGCAATTTAATGCTTAGTATGTGCAGGATTTTTATAAAAAGGAAGTGACTTTGAGGCCTGAGCAGACCAGAATCCCCTGTTTGCCTGCTGAATTTACAATTCCACCATCATCTATCAGTCCTCTTAACACATCCTTATGTCTTAGGAAATGCTGCAAGTGTTGGCAGGAAACATCAGCGCATCAATCCCCAGTCAACTGATGAGGCAAAAAGGTTAAAGAAAGCATCTTTCAAATCTGTCATGGTGAAGTGCTGGTCCAGCGACACCCGCTCCAGTAGCTGTTTTTAGTTTGTGAGAGCAAACCATGGGGGGATGTGGGTCTGAAACATGAGTCATATCTCTCTTTCTCAGGTTTTTTCTTTTCCAGGAAATAACAAGAATCCCCCTGTTCTCCATAGGGGAAAATTGTTTCCAGTTATGAACTGTTTCCTTGAGCAACAGTTTCTGTTGGCACTAGCAGAAGTCTTGGATCAATGAACAACACAGCTCAGAGATTGTTTCCAAACTCAAAAGAGGACAACATACAAGTTGACAGCAGGTGACGGAGATGAAAGTTTCTGTTGTTGACAGCTAAGGTATCACTTCAGACAAGATGACTGACATTTAGAAAATCTATCAGGGTGTGGGACAGCAGGTCAGACTGTAGTAAGAGTGTCACAAATTTAACAGGAACCACATCTGAGCCCAGTACTGATAAAAACCCGCTTCAACTTAAAGATAAGGACACACAGTGAAAATTGAAAAACACTGAGAAAGTTAGGTGGGTGAATATACTTTTTTATTTTTGATAGTTAATTTGTTAGATTTTTTTCATTAAAGCTGCTGTTGGTAGCCCTGGAATAAACATCAGTTCAGGGAGAGATTTTGAATGTCAACACTACCCCTCCACACCAAATTTCCCTCTCACTACATCTCCCTCTCTGCTCCTGTATGCCCCGCCCACAAACTGATCATAGCGCATGCTCAATCAGGACAATGTAGGAGGAGCAATAAGGAGAGTGGCTCTGATTGGTCCGAGCTGATGGGAGCGATTGGAATCTATAGATTGCGGGATAAAGAGGCAGAGGAAAACACAGAGATCTCACCATAATCTCAAAATACCTCCTTTATTGATGGCTGTTGAGTGTTATGACTTTTTTGCCAAATACAGCACAGAATAAGTACAGTTTTTGTTTTACCCCAATCCTACCAACTGCAGCTTTAATATATTTCATTCATTAAAGAGTTTTTAAATGGGTCTACAGACATGCAGTTAAGACTTTTTGTATGCTAACACTGCAACAAGTCTGTGTTCCTCTCATAGTCGATGTGTTAAGGTTTCTGGTGACATTGAATAGCTCAGCTCTTCAGGTGTCTCAGTAAGCCATGATAGTGTGGCAGTGAGTTAACACAAATAATACCAAAACTTTGAAAATAGCACAGCTTGACTGAAATCAGTAGTCAACATTCTCAATCAAACCTCTGCCTTCTCTGTCCCGACAGGTTTAAATTTCATCTCCTAAAATACCCATTTGCACAATACAAAATGTGATGACTAGGCTCCTTTGAATGCTGCTTGTTTTCATGCTCTTTAATCAGACAATCAGTGAATGAAAATGTGAGTTTTACAGTCTTTTTTAAATAATTATTATGGGACTTAGGCACCTCCACAGTGATAGTTTGAGAATAAAGTAGACCATATCAGAAGATGGACGCCAGAACTACTCCCCAAGAGTGAAGCCAAAAAATGTTGAGCTCCCCCTACTGATTGACTCTTCAGTATAAGTTACTTTAGCCCGCCTCCTCCATGTAAACAGACGGAAAATGGTTAAACTAGAAAATTGGTCATCAAATACATTTTTCGCGAACATTGTTTCTGTCATAGTAGTTCTTTTCATGCTGATTTATGCGCAAGTGTTCATTCAAAAGAAAAGAAAAAGCTTATATTTGATTATTTCTGTTGAAAAATGCACACATCCTGCAGGGCTCTTTTGGATTAGCAGAGTAGAGAAGGAACAGAGAAAGAAAACATAACAAACACTAGAGTTATTCAACGTTCTATAACCGGTCCTAGTCTGTTCTGCTGTGGACTTTACCAACTGAGGGGCTTTCATCGAAAACGGCCCACCAGCTAAATTACTTTTGTCTCGGCTTAAAAATAGCTCCTATCATGCCAATATTTTGACTTCATTCTATTCATTTCATTCTTTTACAATGGAAGGAGAGGGAGGTGTGCCATCCATATTTATATACAGTCAATGGAAAAAAACAAACATCCTTCCTCCTCTAAACATAAAAGATCTGACTGAAAGAGAGACAGAAAATAGAGATGACACAGTGGTGCAGTGGGTAGTGCTGTTGCCTCACAGCTAGAAGGTTTCTGGTTTGAATCCCTGGCCGGGCGGGTGCCTTTCTGTGTTTGCATGTTCTCCCCGTGCATGCGTGGGTTCTCTCTGGGTACTCTGGCTTCCTCACAAGGTTGATTGATGACTCTAAATTGCCCGTAGGTATGAGTGGGTGTGTGAATGGTTGTCTGTCTCTCTGTGTTAGCCCCGTGATAGGTTGGCGACACCCTGTCCAGGTTGTACTCTGCCTTCCGCCCAAAGTCAGCTGGGATAGGCTCCAGCCCCGTGACCCCTAACGGGATAAGTGGTCAAGATAATGGATGGATGATATTTTTTAAAGATAACCTGAGACGAACACGTAAACCACCAGAATTAAATATTTCCAATGACAGAGGCGATTAACTTTTTGCTTTAAGAGCCGAGAATCTCCCTCCTGACAGCTACAGTGTTACATCACTGAAACCACGAAGAGTAGAGGTCACACACTGACTGCACATACTGTGACAAAATATGCAGCGTCACATTTCATTCACACATTTACCTAATCACAGGCGCACAGGTCAAGACACCAGAGGGTCCCCGCTCCAGCAGATTCATGTGTCATGTATGTTAGCGGTTTTCCTCTTTAGTAGCTATTCTCTCACCCTGTCTATGTGCCAGCACCTCTCTTTACCCGTGAACGGCTTCTGAGGCTGTGCAGCAGTCAGCAGAACAAGGACAAACAGAGGAGGCAAATACAGAGAAAACACCAACAGATCCACATTAGAGGCTGCAAATATATGTGAGACTCTGCCAGAAGGTACACAGCATTCATCACATAGCTGCAGAAAAGCTGAAATAAGTTGTAATTTTGCACTGCAGATTCCCTCCTTTTAAAGTCTTTGGTGTTTTTTCAGTTGTTTGGTTATTTTAGAAAGGTCCTTTACTTTAGATTAAGGGGTCTCAGGGGGAAGCGGGGAGTTACGTAAAAGGAAACTGGGGAAGTCACAGTACAAGGTTTACAACATATCCAAGATGGCAGATGAAGCAACACCGAGTCTGACGCTATGACAACAGTTGTTGTTTTTTGTAGTGCTAAATGCAATTTGACGTATTCAAGGTATCAAGTTAAAAGCGGAAAACAATGGAGAGATGAAAATAGAACAAAGCAGCTTCATTACAGGCACGAAGATCCCATTAGTTTTGCACAGGTCACGATATAAACATCCCTCTATTATATATAATTATCTATAATTTGTCTTTAGGGAGATAAGTCATGTTCTGTTCTATGTTCTACTGAATAATGTGAAAAAGGAAATGATGGCTTATTTAAAAAAAAAAAAATTTGACCACTTGAGATGCACAGTACTTAAAGTTAAAATTGTCACTTATTCTTCTGATTTTGCCTGTGGTTCTAAATCTTGATCTGTCACTGTGCATTTGCAATATTAAGTAATAAAAGTATTAATTTAAAAAAAATAAAATTACAAAATGACATTATATAAATGTAAAATAAATGTTTACATTTGTGTGGAATAAATAAATAAATAAATAAATAAATAAAAGAAAGAAAGTAACATCCCTTCGCCTACTCCCTTGCACTGAATGTCTCTGACTATTGCTGCATTGTCACATCAGTTAACCCCGACTTCCTGTTTACATCTTACAGAGGATCTGCCAGGGAAACGTCCGGATAAGTTCTGGCTGTAATCTCAGAACTTTAAAAAATAGACACAAAAGGTAAGACTGCACAAAGTCTGTAATGGCCCTCATCGCCCTTCCTAGTTGTAGGAACCAAAGTGATGCTGTGTTTTTGGTTGGTTTCAATCCTTTTAGTCCACCATAGTCCATAAGTCAGTTTGGTTTGCGGCCTCAGCATCCTCCCTTGTTCACTTACATTCACTCTTCGACTAAGTTGCTTCTTAGTCACCTGCCATACACCCAAGCTCAACTCCTCCTTCAGTCACTGGGCCGGCCCCTCTTTACCTTCTCCTCTCAGCATACAGCAGCATTTGTAAAACTGTTGCCACCTCTGACTTGTAGAACATCTGCAGGATCTTTTTGCCGCCCCCTATGTTCCCAGCCTGGTGGACCCTGGTGTATTTATAGGAGTGAGCCACCCCGACATCCTGCCCTGGGATGGATACTGAGGTCAAAGGAGGTCAGACACTGGGAGGACTGTTTGGTCTGTTGGTACAGCTAAAAACTATTAAAGTATCCCATATTCAGAAGGAAAACAAAGGCTGCTTCCTTTCAGGTTCTTGAGTGTAGAAAGGAGTTTCCTAAAAGGGGTTTTCTTGTTAGTTTTACAGTGCTAAATAAAATGTGCCTCCTGCTATGAACATTTCAACCTCCTTCACACAGGGTAATAAAACACCCATCCAGAATAAGCTTATTCTTGAACCCAATTTTCAAAGTAAAACAACATGTTGGACTACTCAATCAGCTACACACTGCTGTGCTTAAAAAATGTAATGCTTGGTTCAGCATTTGACCCTCCCCCGCTGTTTGTTAACCTTTCTGACATTAAGCTGCATTTCCTGAAGGAATATTTTAACACATGTCCTTTAAACGTAAGTATGCCTGTTTGAATATTTTGACACACAAAGCTGTTGAACAAAGGGGTCAGGAAAATGCTACAATAGAAAAATGAAGGGTGAAGGTCTGACTATAAGGTCAGGTAATTGATTTTCACTAATGTCAATGCAATGTGTTCAAGCTGCAGGAGGAATATGAAAGGTTTACTCTGATATTTGTATAACTTAGGCTACGTTCACACTGCAAGGTCTTAATGCACAATTCTGATTTTTTGCTAAGATCAGATTTTTTGTTTAGCTGTTCACATTACCATTTATAATGTGAATTGTATCCGATTCCAGTGTGAACTGTTTGCGGCTCTGAACTGCCCCGCATGTGCAAAAGAACAGTAACAATGACGTCACATGCAGCTGTTTCACAAACATAAACATGGAGGAAGTCAGCATTTTCGCCTTTGTTACAAAGTTTTTGTGCAGACCAATTACAGTATGAACCCTCAAGCTTTGCTTGTATGGAAGTGTCAAGGTCCAAGACCTCGCTGTCCCTCCATTGACTTGCTCCATCGTTGCTATCCTCCATTTTTGCAAGACTACCGCTGCGCAGAATTGTGACGTGTGTTGCTATAGGGTGACGTGAAAGTATCAAATGCGCATTAAATCTGCCTTGGCTGTTCACACTGAGGTCGCATTGAAAAAAAATCAGATCTGTATCTTATTCAGGACCACATATGGAAGTGGTTTGGGCCAGATTTAAGTGTTCACCTCTAAAAATCTGACCTGGTCACTTGACCCCCCAAAAAATCTGATTTGGGCCACTGTCGCCTGCAGTGTGAACACAGCCTTAGAGTACATATTTCAAAGACACAGGTCCCAATCTTTTCCTGATTGCATAATAACAGCTGTATTTGTCAGCATTTAACCTCCTGGTATGTTTGTGTTTGCAAAAACAGCGATCTGATTAAAGTAGCCTACTTTACAAATGATGCTAATGCTGTGCTAATTTCAAACCAGCATTAGAGAGGACTTTTCCAAATCAGCTTCTGTTTGTATGATGTCTAAAGAAAGTGTGGCACTGTTTGATTCCAAGGAGCTGGATTAACATGAATAATTATTGGGACAGATGAAATGGATTTATTAGGGCCTTACTGGTCATGGTGGTGCAGTGGTATTAGATGTAGCAGCTATCAAATCACAACGTTGTGGAGGCAATAAAACGTTCAAATGAAGCACTAGAGAATCAAAATAACACTTTAATGTTTGTTTCGTGTCACGTACATCTTTAAATACTTATTTACGGATGAATACTGCACTAACCCAAATACAAACACAGGGAACGGAATGTATGTGTGTGTGTGTGTGTGTGTGTGTGTGTGTGTGTGTGTGTGTGTGTGTGTGTCTTTCTTGTAATTCTGTTATGTAAGGGAGCTGGCAGAGGCTGCAGGTAGAGCCTGACACTACTAAGCTGCTCTGGGACCTGGATTCGCTCCAGAACAACCAGTTCAACAACATCCCTGCGCCGATGTCAAAGTTTCTAGGACACGACAGCTGACTGACACAGATTTAACCTGACTACACACATTATCACTCTCTCTCTCTCTCTCTCTCTCTCCCTCCCTCCCTGGTCAAATAATTATGATTCAATTATAGTAAAGCAAGCAATGATCACACACCAAATGGAAACAAGCTGGACAGCTTCTGTAAGGAGTTTTAAACGGGGTCCTTCCATATGACCTGCAAAAGCAAACAAGACCTAAAGAAGAGGATTGATTATGTAAGGGATAATGTATAGTGAGTGAGTGACTGTGCAAATAAGAACTCTGACAGGGTGAGCAGGACCCTGAATGTAGGGATGATAATCTGCATTCACCCCTGTTCACTATACACCATATGCTGCCAACTAAAGACATTATATTTGATAGGACAGCTTGAAAAAGATGTAGGTGCAGAGAGGAGGAGTCATGTTTGGACCGGGATTCAATCCCATGACCACTGCAAAGAGGACTGCACCATTTGAACATGGTGTGCCTCTCCTACTCCCCAGGGGAGCATCTTTAAACACGAATGACGCAAATGTTACAACTCATTGCATTGTTGCTTCTATCAGTAACAACAACTTAGAGATGCACTCACTAGCTCTGCTATTGTTGCTGGACAGGATGTTGCTCCACTTCTCCCAGTCAGAGGTGGCTGGGACCCAGTAGCTCCTACGGCTGCTCTCACATCTGTGCTTCTACTTTCACTATTTAATTACTGTTGTTCAGGGTGTTTGACCAGTCAGAATCAAGTATTTAACACAGCAAGATAATAATGCTATATAGTTGTTTTTTGATGCCAAACTTCAGTCCATCAAGTAGCTCTAATATTGTGAATAAAAGGGGATCTGTCTTCAGTCTGTCTTCTATCATTTTTCTGGTGTAACTCTCTGTCTCTTTTTCTTTCTGTTAGATCTGATGTTGTACATGTGGAATCAAAGAGCTTGGGGTTGAAACATCATTCCGGGAATATGAGTGTTTGATCCAGGAAATGCAACAACCCATTGCAAGGGCAGAGTATGTTTCATTGATTGATGGATTAAAGTGTTCGAGCCAAGAAGACCCATGTTGGTCAAAGCCCAGGCTCACTGTGAGTGTGTAACATCTGTAGACATAACACACCCAAGCTTTTTAAGACAGAAGTGATTCTCTTTGCCACTCTGTCTACAGGAGCTGTATGGTTTAATTCCAGTGCTTAGTGTTGGACCACATCAAGGCTGTAAAAAATCAGAATCAGAAAGTCCTGAATCATTTGCCACACAGCAGAGGTTCAAACTGTGAGAGTGCAGGGTGGTGCAATGCATTAGGACTCCCTCTCTACTCGATGCAAGGTGACACTCTGTGACAGCTGATGTACCACACAGTGACAAAGTGGGTGAAGATTTTTTTTATAGCGGTCCTGTAAAAGTTGAGCAGCACTTTTTGAGGGAGCTATCTTCTCTATCATTGTCTTATCCTGCAAATTACATTATGGGACTGGGCGGGTGGATGGGGATGCAGTCACTGGTGAAAAGTGTTAAGAGCACAGGGCTCTTGATTTTGCTATACTGCAAGCAAAACGAACACTGGCCTTTAACTGGAAGAAAACTGAAGCACCTACAATCGGTGCTTGGATTAGAAATATGGCACAATGTATGTCAATGGAGAGAATAACGTACACCTTGAAAAACATATTAACAGTTTATGAGGGAATCTGGAAACCATTTAATGATTATATTAAAAGTAAAGATCTAGGAGGGCTTTTACAGGCTGGAAACACAGAATGAGATACTTATATGGACTTGTGGTAGATCCCAGAAAAAGGATGAAGACACTGAGAACTGATGTAACTTACATTTTTGTTTTTGTGGATGTATATTTTACTTTATTCAAGGTACCTTTAAATGTAATAGAGATTCTGTCTTGTGTGCTTAACAGACTTTGAGAGAGAGAGAGAGAGAGAGGAATGTGGATGGGAAGGGGTGTTTGTTTGAAAGAAAATAACAAAAAATGACTTTTGTATGGTACAAAATGATGATGAAGACGTAATGTTTATGTCCGTGTAATGCACAATGTACATGGAAAAGTCAATAAAGATGTTGTTAAAAAAAAGAGCACAGGGCTCAGTACACATCCTTTTGTGGTTCAAGTGTTTCGGATGAGGGTGGAGGAGGTGTAAAAAACACCATCTATGTTGTTTTGGTGACGGGGTGAGGGAGTGGGCGAACAAAACTATCAAGGTTTATATTTGATGGGAAGAGGTGCCAGTCCAGTCACTTCCTCAGGCCTTTGAGATGATCTCACAAAAGCATGAAGAAGGTCAAAGAGCTGTTTGGGAGGATTGACTTCATGGTGGCAGAAAACAGTTGTTATGAGACTGACAGGATATTGAGGTTAAGTGTTGACTCAAAAAGAGAAAAGACAAGACAAAAAAAAACTGAGAGGAAGTATTTGCAGTCACAACAACAAAGACAAAAGCTTAGAATCTCCTTACAGGTGAGATGAATGTATGTGTGTATTATTGTACCACAACAGTTCAGGATCTCCTGTCGTATTTTTTATTTTATGATGCACAAAATGTTTTCAATGGGACTCCTCTACTACTGAGCCATGTGGTTGTTAATATGTGCAGAATATGGTTTGGATAGCTGCATATGTTGCTCCACCTGTAAATATTGTTTAGCATATATGGTGCCTTCAAAGATGTGTGAGCTACCCTGTCTGTGAGACAGCCTGAAATCAGACGGAGAGAATAAAAATGGGAAAAGGAAGCTTGTTTTCGAGGGCGGCTGTTTAGGCATGGGCAAGCGAGGAGGTCCCTGAGGGCACCATGCTCTGAGGAGCGCTAAAGGGAGGAAGAAATCCTTTTTTGAGAAATGAGCCTCTCTGCCTCCTCTGCTCTACTCTCCTGCTACTGAGGAAGACCAGAGGCAGACTGAGGGGAGACGTTTTACTGCTGTGGGCCATTAACCGGGCAAATGAAGGTGGGTTAATTAAAATGAGGCGAGCGGCGGTGAACGATGCATTCAGAGCGTTAGAGTTGAGTCTAGGGACATTTTGCAGGTACACCAAACATCTGGAGTGAAGCTGTTTGTTGAAAACATGTCTTTTGTTAATGCTGCTTTTTTTTAATTTCCTTGCATAAGATTCACTTGGACATTAGACTGGTATCATAGATATTCCAAGACACTACAAAGCAATCTATAGGAAGCACAAGTACTTGGGGGAAAAAAAGGATTTCCTGCTGTAGCATTTATCCAAAACACATCACTCATATGTTAAAAATGAGCACTAGGAAAGCTACAAGTGAATACTTACAATTCAGACCAAAAGTGTGATAAGAAAACATTAACTGGATGATAACACCTGTAACACAGTGCAGAAATAAGTGTCAGAGAGGTGGAGCAGTCAAAGACTCTTCACATCAGTGTGCGGGGTGATCCCTCCCTTGTTAGTTGGTAGCCAATGAAATAAATGAGGAGGCTGTGTTTTCAGGCAGAGTTAATGGAGCAATACATGCCACTGATTATCAGATAACACTTCCAAACAATAAACAAAAATCACATTCTTTAAAGAGATACTTAAACAACCCGATTAAAACTTAATAAGAGGGTAAATTAGGGTGGTTTGATCAAGTTTGAGCCTTTTATAAGACCTGAAGGTGGAGGCACCATCAGAAGCTTCAGTGTAGAGCCTGAGAGAAGAAAGCAGCAGCAGCAGCAGCAGCAGCAGCAGCAGCAGCAGCAGCAGCAGCAGCAGCAGCAGCAATGGATAATTTTCCCCTTAAGTATGGCCTGTCCCTTTATGTCCTCTGCCCTGCACTTTGGGCCTTGGAATGATTTTGTGACAACAACAAGGGAAAAAACTCCAGTGTGGAGTTTTTAACTACACTCAAAAAAAGCAACATGGGTGTCTGTTTTATCAACATTAGTATAACATGTAACTTCTATTATATTAATTAATGTTTAGTGATTAAAATTGTTTAAATCATGTATGTTGTTTTCACTTGTCATGCAAAATCCTTAAAACTACAAGATTGCTTTATGTCAACACAACCTAATGGGTTTAGGTAGGAATCCCATCTGCAATACCTCTCCAGAGCAGAAGGTGGCAGTAATGTGCGACAGGCCTTATTCATCAGCCAAGGTAGCATGCTTTCGGCAAAGAAAAACCATTATGGGGAGTTGGGAGAGATCACCTTTGACTGACTGCAATTGGAGCGCTGGTGGCCTAGTGGTGTAAGCATCTCACGTATCCAGGCTATAGTCCTCGTCGCAGAGGATGCCGGTACGACTCCCGGTGGGTCAACCATTTGCTGCATGTCTTCCCCCACTCTCTACTCCCCCCAGACGAAAAAGCCCCAAAATATAACTTACAAAAATAAAATAAAAATGAATAAAATAAAATAAGCTATCCATAATCATATTATAAAAGTTATTGTGACCCAAGACAATTAAGTCAGATCCTACCTCAGTAAATATGTTGCAACAACCTTTACAAACAAAGTTGGACCCAAACATTGCAAATAAGTAATGGTAACGTCAATACTTTATGTTCACTCAAAGCTTTTCAGTTGGCTGGAAATTCTTTCCATAATTTTATTACATTCACCCAACAAATTATTTCTTCAAATGTATGGGGCAGGCTGAAATAATATTGATGCGTCTTTATGAGCTCCAAAAACAAACAATACCATCAGAAACAAGACTGCTGTTATCAGATGTATCACCTTAAACATACAACTTTTTGCTGTTATCTTGCATTCTCGGCAAAGATTTCCACAGAGGGGGTACTTGGACCGTTAAAAGACAGCAGGATGTTTTCAGAAAGTAGCACCTGCACATATCGAGGACAAGATCAGTAAAGTGAGAAGTTACCTCTGCCACAGGGGGCGCCAAAACCGTCAGAGGCTCCATTATAATCATGCATTTGAAGGAGACAGTGGTTTATTTTTGAGTGAATGAATCATGGCAAGAGAACAAGAGACTAGCAGGGTGGGTAGACATTTACGGAAGAGGATTAGGGCCACTGGAAAAAAATTAAAAAATTAAGCTTAATTTTTTGTTATTATTATTATTATTGTTCTGAGAAAAAAGTCAGAATTCTCAGAATTCTGACTTTAAAATCCAAATTCTGCCTTAAAAAAAAATCAGAATTCTGAGAATTTTTGTTCCAGTGGCCCCAATGGAACAAAAAAAAAATGGAAAAAAGTCAGAATTCTGAGATTAAAGTCAAAATTCTGAGAAAAAAAGTCAGAATCCTGAGATTAAAGTCAGAATTTTGACTTTTTTCTCTAATATTAATAATTAAAAAACTTGACCTTCATTTTATTTTTCAATGGCCCTAATCCTCTTCTGCAGACATTGGTCACAGGTGGTGAGTCTGTATTTTAAAACTAGCTTTAGCATGCAGAGTTGCAAACTACCCACAAAAAGTTGGGGATATTCGTCTTTCGGATTAAATTTCAGAAAGCACCTACAATGTTTTTCCCTTTTCTTTAAAAGGACCATGCATATTAATTAACACTTCTGTAAATATGCCAGAATTAGCCAAAAGGCTAGTTACAACCGTAGTCCCTTGCCAGATGTTAAAAAAGGCTCCCAAAATGCACTATAACCTTTACAGGTGAACTTAAATTGACCTTCTCTAGACTTTTGAATGCACATGTTCATCTGTTCAATGTTTCAGTACTTGTTTCATAACATGCTGTTCTCTAACAAGGTGATTAATCACAAAAATCACAACAAGTGTCCGATCCATAAAGAGACACCAAATGTTCTGGCTCAATGATATTTAAACAGTCCTCTTCATCATGCTGTTCACATTTTGAGTTCATGAGACCAAGACGACACCTTACAATCCATCAACAACAGTACTGAGTCGTCGTGTAGAGGATCGTAACCCCGCATCTCAGAACCTCAATGACCTGAAGGCAGCCTTTCAAGAGGAGTGGAACGCCTCCACACACAAGGAATCGACTTGTGAATAGGATTGAGACGTCATAGTCAAGCTGTAATTTATTCTCAAGGACAAATGAGAAGCTAATGAGACATTGACATTTTTTGTTGTGGTATATCCATCACTGTTGTTTGCTTTTGTTTCAATACATTGTTTGAGATGAATAAATAACGATTGCATACTTCTACTTAAATGCCATACTTCCGTGATATAGGAGCTGGAGATATTGAGACTTTTAAACGTGAACTAAAAATGTATTTATTCAGTCTGGCTGTTATGTAGGATTTAACAATTTCATTACTTACTTTTGACTCTTATATTGATGTTAATGTTGTTTTATAATTTTATCAATTTTAACTGTTTATTTTATTGTATTTGTATGTATTTATTCATTGTTTTTTTAATCTACTCAGTTCAAATTATATTTCAAGACTTTATTTTATTTTCAAGTCTCATACTTTTTTTAACTATTTATATTCTCTATTTTAAAATCCATTTTTGTTTTTTAATGTCTTGTCATTATTTCATTTCTGCTTCTTTCTTGTTTCAGTCACTGTAAAGCACTTTGGGTTGCATTTCATTTGTATAAAAGGTGTTATATAAATAAAGCTGAATGGATGGATGGATGGATGGAAGGAAGGAAGGAAGGATGGATGGATGGATGGATGGATGGATGGATGGATGGATGGATGGATGGATGGATGGATGGATGGATGGATGGATGGATGGATGGATGGATGGAAGGAAGGAAGGAAGGATGGATGGATGGATGGATGGATGGATGGATGGATGGATGGATGGATGGATGGATGGATGGATGGATGGGTGGGTGGGTGGATGGGTGGGTGGGTGGATGGATGGATGGGTGGGTGGGTGGGTGGATGGATGGGTGGATGGATGGATGGATGGATGGATGGATGGATGGATGGATGGAAGGATGGATGGATGGATGGATGGGTGGGTGGGTGGGTGGATGGATGGATGGATGGATGGATGGATGGATGGATGGATGGATGGGTGGGTGGATGGATGGATGGATGGATGGATGGATGGATGGATGGATGGATGGATGGATGGATTGATGGGTAGATGGATTGATGGGTAGATGGATTGATTGATTGATCATACCACTGTAGCATGTTTTTACATTTTTCATAAATTCCACCCAAAAGTCGAATATCCCTAACTTTTTGAGAGTAGTGGTAGTTCACGGTGAAAACAGACGGTACTGGAAAGAGATGCTCAGAAACTGCACAGTGTTGACTTTGCTGTATGTAATGAAAATCATCAGGCAGGAGGACAGTTTGAACCTGTTCCTCTCTGAGAGACCACCAAAGACAGACTGAGTCTTCTACACTGCTGCCACTTCTGTTCCAAAATTTACAGTATTATGTAAACCACTTTGGGACCACAAGTTCTAACACTTTTAGCCAAAACATCCCTCATGACCACACCTCTCAGCCTACACCCTTCTTGAACCTCTGACTCTTGCTGTGTCTCAGAGGTTTCTAAATGTGTGTCCCTAACACATCATACTCAAACACACAAGACAGACTCTTCACACACACACTTCACACGCTGTTATCCATGTCTATCCACAACCACTGCAGAGATATCAATGACTCGTTCTTTTCTGTTACTCTCCTTGTGTTCATGTTTTTCATCCTTAATTTGTCCTATTTTTCATCAGCAGTAAATACAAAACCTGCATGTTTTTAAAAATGATCTTGCATAAGCCTTCATCAGGAGATTCAATGTGATTAGGACAAAACAAGAGTCTTTTTTTTCAGACAGTTTGTGCACCCTCACTGTTTTTACACTCTTCAATAATTTCCCAGAAGACTGGTCTGCCTTCTTCTCCTTTTTCAGGCCATTTGTAACTTCCTGTTTATAATCTTATTAATCCACTCTGTAGGTATGAAAGTTAAAGCAAAAGAGATAGAGTATGATATTATGAGTAGGTTAGATACCGGGAATTGAGATATACTCTATCTTAGTGACGTGTCCGTCGCGAACGATCCGGCTCCAAGAGCCGGCTCTTTTAAGTGAACGACGGGAGCCGGCTCCTGACAGGAAGCCGTTTTTTTTTTTCCTATCGTCTTTTTCTGTTAAAACCTCACGTGATTGGTCAAGACATGGTGGCGTCTTGACCAATCACGTGTCTACATTGAGCAGAACGGGGAATGGAGGGGTTTGAGACACAAAGCACAGTGAGCACCAGCCGGATCGACGAGAGGGAGAACGTGCGCGAAAGACAGAGAAAGCACCTGAAAGGTGAGAAAACGAGTGACTGCAGGAAACACAGTAAACTTTGGACACAGTTCAATGGCATAGACTGTTTAAAGGCAGAGTGTAGACTTTGTAAGGTGAAAGTGTCATCAATCAGGGTCCACAAAAAACCTGCAAAGACACATTAGATCTGTCTGTGACGGATCTCAGTCATCCAGGTCATGGACATTAGAACTGTTTATCCATCAGTGCAATAAGTGAAGAATAAAGACAGTGAAGGGAACCTGCTGTTAATGAAGGTGTTTAAAAGTTTATAAATAATAAATATACAATCAGAGATTGGATCTTTTTGTCTAATTGTGATGAGTCTTGTTTTTGTACTTTATAATTATTTTTTTTAGAACACTGCTCCATGTTGAGTATATAAATAAAGCCTTATGAATAATACTCATTTGATATAATGTATATTTTTTACATTAGTTACTCATTTTACATATCATTTTACATTATTTCAGGTCATACATTAATTCAAACAAGAAAAAATCTGAGGAGCCACTCAGGAGCCGAAAGAGCCGGCTCTTTGTAGTGAGCCGATCCATCACTACTCTATCTTCCAATGAAGTTAACCTGCAGAATCATGATTCATCTTTGGTAAATTTTAAATTCCAACTTTGAAGATACATTTTAAAAAGTCAAACCACTAAATGTTGTGTTTAAAGTTCTAAGGCTGGATAAAATTCCTGCTTACAGTATTTTTTTCTCAATTATGTTTCAAGTAAAAAGTATTCGAGAAGCCGTTGCCTGACTTAAAGTAGGAGTGAGGTCATTTGATTTCTTCAAACCTGGAAGTCATGCTGCAGAGTGAGTGGTTTCTTGGTACTTTCAGGAGGTACATTTGTGTTTACTTTTCCAAAAATAAATAAGTAGCATTGATGTATCTTTCACTATAAGGCCATACTACATGATCGGCAGTCTTTATTGACTCCTGAAATTGTCGGTGGCTGTAATCTTCGGTCCTTGGACTTGCAAAATGACTGTGTCTGAGATTGTACTCCACCTCGGGGACCTTCTTCATCCTCCTCATAAGCTTCCCTGCTGTAGCTTTTCTGTTGTGACTGCTCATCCACCTCCATGAGTTCTACCTCCTCCATGTCATCAGTGATCATCACGTCTTCCCTGGGAGGGAGCAGTCTTTCCAGCTGGAACATGAGATGTTCTGGGAGCCAATGTTTCTCTGGGAACTCCACCTGGAACCTGATGATCAGCTGTCCCTTTTCATAAGGCTCCTTGTAAATTGGCATGCCGTCACTCTGAAAACATTTGATGTCACCACCATGCTTGATTAATTCATAAAAGTGCTTTTAATGTTTTATCTCCCTCATCCTGGTCTGAGCAACAAGGTCACACAAAACTGGATCGTTTAATTAGATTGGGGAATAAAGGATCATCTTTACTGTAAATCTCTTTTATCAGGCTGTCCCAATAAGCCTCTAAAGACTCTAAAGGTCCAAAATGCTGCAGCTCGAGTACTGATTAAAGCTAGGAGAAGAGAGCATATACAGTATCTCCAGCGTTAGCTTCTCTACACTGGATCCCCATAAAATCTGGAATAGAATTCAAAATCCTTTTTCTGACCTACAGAGCTCTTGATGGTCAAGCACCTTTGTATCTTAAAGAGCTTATAGTGCCCTATTACCCCTGTAGAATGCTCAATCTCCCAGCATGCAGGCCTGCTTGTCGTATCTAAAGTCTCTAAAAGTAGTATGGGAGGTAGAGCCTTCAGGCCCCTCTCCTTTGGAGTCATCTACCAGAGTCCCTTGTAAAAGAGAAGTATCTCAATGGGAATATTCCTGATAAAAGGAAAGGTTAAACAAATATAAATATAACATAAATAAATATATTTATGATAATAAAATAATAAAAATGAAGAGAGAAAAAAGGTGTACGTTTTGGGCCTGACTCTGTCCTGTCTCAAACTTCATGATTAAAGAATGATTCACATAAGTGTCTGAGATCTCCACAGACTGCAAGACTGCTCCAATGCGAGTTCACGGCCACAGGATGGATATTTTTTACCCACAAGCTTTATTTATAATTCTTCCAGGAAACAAAAACACACATAAAAACAAACACATATTTCTGTCTGTACCCCACCTTTCCAAAACACCCGAAATGCAAGACAAATGAGGAAAATACTAATAAATAAATTGGTATGGGAGAAAAAAATGTACTGATAGTAACAGTAAAGTTGAACAAGCTGAATGATGAGTGTAAAAATATCCAAATCAAGTATGTGTTTAAGGACAGAGGGGCCAAGGTTGTCACAAGCAGAGAAAGACACTAACTGCCAAACTGAATGTTCGTACAGCTGCAGAGGATTGATTTTAGAGCACATTAGCTTTTGAAATGCTGATTCTATTAATCATACAGTCTTATGAAAAGGGCATCGGTGACAATATTTGCTCCAGCTCTAACAAACCAAACAAAATGATCCAAATCTCCTGAATTTGTTGAAACCAAAACCAACAGAAGTGACAGCACCCTTAAGATCCAAGTACAACAACCCTGTGCCCCAGACGGGTGACGCAAGTGACTGTATGTGACGGATTTCTTCTCCCCCACCACTGCATGCATTAATAACCTGAGGCCAGCACCATAAAGATGTCCATACGCTCCCATATACTGTAACCACTTTGATGGATGGAAACAGTTAGGAGGATGCAGTGCAAAACGGCACATCAAACGAGGAATACAGATTCCACCTAAAAGAGATTCAGTTTAAGGAGAAATTGCCACGATTTAATGAATATGAAGGAACACCACACAAAAGAACATTAATGTCAATATCAGGAAAAGAGGGAGGATGATTCAAGATTGAGATGAAGCTGACAGGCGAGGTGTGGAAAGTACTGTCAGATGAAGAGTTGGAAGTGTGTGCTTGAATCCTGCCGAGGTCCCTGAGCTTGCCATCAGGGCCGTCAGAGGGGGATTAGGAGGGCCAGGGATTACCAGAAGAATGGCAAGATGGGATCTGTCTGTTTGATCAGAATGAACCTTAATCCAGAGCTAAACCCTCAACATCTCTGTATTCACAGGCATCAATAAATAGAAATACACGTTGACATCGCTTTAACACCTGCGATGGCACACACTTTGAATTTACCACTGAAATGCATCCTTGAACATTCCTTTGTCTTTAAGGCCAATGCCAGACCAACAGGCATTTTAAAGAGAGATAAGAGTGGGACATTAAGAAGAAGGTAAAAGAAAGAGCAGAATAACATTGGTGATACTGGTTTTCTTTGTATATGATGCCTGCTCCTTCTGTGATCAGTCTGAAGCATCTGAAAATCAGTATGTGATTAAACATTTTTTAAGCTGCTACTCATTATAATAGTCTGTCATGGATGTTATTGTTACATACATCTCTCTGAATGGATCCATGATGGTGTTAAAGACAACTGATTGCTCAAATCTAGGTAAAGATGAATGCTTGTATTTATATATGTAAGGACAGGCAGCAGATTCTGACCCAATTTCTGAGTTGCACAACTGATTTTTATGTCGATTGAGTCCACTTAATCATGCATTGTTTACCATGCAGTGTTCAGGGGAGCATGAGGGCAGATCACTGGATGAATTTCTGGCATGGTAGATATTTGAGGTGACTGGCCAACCAAATACTTGCGTAGTAAAAGCAGGGCCACAAGCTGATTCCCCAACTTCAGTTGTTTTTCCCTGACTGTGCCTGTGCAATGTGGTAGATCACTCTGAATGCACCATGGAAACACGGCGTGTGATGTGAACAATGGAAATACACGAATGTATACCCTGATCATCCATAACATGATGACCACCTGTGCCGTCAAATGCAATCTAATACAACATCTCTACACAAATTCTACTTTACTTCATGAACACACTCCCTCCCGCTCCCTCCGCTCAACCTCTGCCGGACTTCTAACCATTCCATCGTCACGCCTCAGTATCATGGGTGCCCGAGCCTTCAGCTGCTCAGCACCCAGACTCTGGAACAATCACATCATTCAAATCCCAACTCAAAACTCACCTGTTCAAAAGGGCATATTCACTCTAACTGGACTCTGTGCACTTCACTAGTTTTTATTTTAGATGTATTACTTTTTGTTTGTTTGTTTGATGCCGGCAACATTTCAAAAAAGTTGGGATTGGGCCAACAAAACACTGAAAAAGTTGTGTTATACTAAATAAAAAATCCCCTGGAGATACATCCCCCAATTAATTAACTTAATTTGCAACAGGTCAGTGCTGGGTTTCAAAAGGGCTTTCCAGAGAGCCCGAGTCTCTGAGAAGTGAAGATCGAAAGAGGTTCACCACTCTGTGAGTGACAGCATGAAAAAATAGTGAAATTTCTGAATAATGTTCCTCAGCATAAAACTGCAAAGAATGAGAGGATTCTGTCATCTACAGTAAATCATACCATTAAAAGATTCAGAGAATCTGGAGGAATCTCTGTATAAAAAGGACAAGGCTAAAAACCAATACTGGCTGGCAGTGATCTCCTGCATTGCATTAAAAACAGACGCGACTCTGTAGGGGTAAGCACTGCATTGGCTCAAAATCCCTTCCAAATACCAGTGTCTGTATGCATGCACAAATGCAACTTTACACTTTACCACAAAAAGAGGAAACCATACATAAAAATGTTCCAGAAATGGCAGCAACATATTTGGGACCGAGCTCACTGAGATGGACTGAGGCAAAGTAAAACAAACTGTTCTGTGGTCTGACAATTGGACATTTGACATCCTTTTTGGAAATCATGTTTGTTGCATCCTCGGCTCTAAAGAGGAGAGGGATCACTGAGCTTGTAAACAGTTTAAAAGCCAGCAACATATGCTGCCGTCCAGACAGAGTCTTTTCATTTTTCACAGAGACAATGCCATATTCTTTAGGTATTAAAACAGAATGTAATGCAAGAGTCCAGGTGCTATTCAATAAAGGGTTAAAATAATTTGCGAAAAATATATACATTCTGATTATATCAACATTTTACACAGCATCCCAGCCTTCTGGAATGGGGGCTGTCTGAGAGTCATGGCACTCAGGTCATGTTCGACACATGGTCTGTACAGGGCGAGCTCATAATTGGTTGGCCTTGGTTGTGTGTGGTGAACTCGAACAGTGTGAGTTGAAATTCCATTATGACATTTATACAATTGCAGTGAATTACAGGGCTTGGGGAATTGTGCACATGCTTTCAAAAGGCTGCAGAAGGCTTGGGCGTCTTCCCTTTGTTCTCAAGGCGACACTTTCACTAATACATGGTAAAAGATTAGTATTGGATATCTTTGTGGATAAAATAGTGAAGGATCGAAGGGTGATGCTATTTTGAAAAGAGGTTTGATTACAAAGCAATATATGTAGTTGATACATGTGTGCTAAAAGACCTTACAGACGTAATCCCATTACATCCGTCATTGATCCCGTTGCCTGAATACCCGTATTGTCACACTAATCTTCAAATCCGGTGACACACTTCACATATGTAATTTAGGCCAATTTGTGTTCTTCTTACAAGTGTCCATGCTGCTCTCAATAGGGAAGCAGAGCTGAGGATGTCCTATCTCAACCACTCTGCGTCTCAACCCCATGTATTCTGGCTTTGTAGCTAATTCTCAAGAGAAATGGCGGGTGTCTCTTTTGGATTATGTGGTGTTGTAGGTGCTGTGTTTATTGATCTCAGGAAAGCCTCGGACCCAGCCAATAACAAAGTGCTCCAAAGTAAGTTTCAGAATCTCTCCGGTGTCACTAAAATGGGTGTAATTATACCTCATTAACCAGGGTCAATTATTATTTTTTGAGGATTATTTTTAGGGTCTTTGACCTTCATTTGATAGGACAGCTGAATAGAGACAGAAAATGTGGGGAGAAGAGCCAACTGAGCCAAACCGGACCCTCAGGTGTCAATTATTTTTAACAAAAATCATTGATCCAAGTCATTTCAGTTGCCTAGTGTCCCCCAAGGATCTCTTTTTGGTCCTTTCCTGTTTAGATTTTCTTCTTCTATTTGCTCTTTCTGAAGTAAAAACTCAACAGTACGCGGATGATACCGTTGTCTCTTTTTAATGGCTAACTTTTAAAGCTCCTGTCAGGAGGTTTTTTATTTTGGCTGCCTATGTAACAGACTTAAATGTGATTGATGTGAAAGACCGATGATACCTCTGACAGAGTTTGTTGCTTGTAAATGCTGCTGCTGGGTCGATATCAGAAGAGGTGAGTTACGGCATACTGCCAAAACAGTATGACTTTGTTGACTGGTAAAAAGATTTGTCATTTGAAAAAAAAAACTACAAACAAAAACATCAGTGAAGGAAGATGCCCACTTAATAACCCCAGGGATCTCAGCGATGGGGCACATGAGGAGCCAAGTTGAAGGCTACTAAACTTATCAGTAGAAGGCATAGTGGGATGGGTTTCTTCACTGAGTGCTCATCCTTCTTATCAAAGCAAAAGTACCTTGTGTTTAACTCAAATGTGTGCTCACTAGGATGAGCAAAAAGATAAAAGTTACAATTATCTGCAGGGTCCTCAAAATCAAATTGAAAGTTCCTCTCAGGAGCTTTAAGTCACATGTAAAAATAAACATAAAACTATGCAAATTGTTCATATTTGTCAAATTTGTGTATTTCGAAATGAAGTTACTACAGAGACCTATTATTAGACCTAGGGATGTACACAATTAATTGATTATCGATTAATTGATTGTTAAGAAATTACTCGAAACACACCTTTTTGTTTTCAATTTTCCATCACGTCGAACAAACATCGTGTGGTCTCATATTACACTCAGCTATCAGGGAGGTGTTTTAGGTTTAAAGCATGTTTCGATGTGAATCAGCTGTTAAAAATGTTGCACACAGCGTAGGCGCTCAGCTGCCGGCTGCGCGTCAGGTCTCCACGTGCGCTTTTTAAAGAGGATCAATGAGCAACTGTTGCCAACAACGACATGGACACGAAGGCTGATAACTTTAAACAGGACATTGGTTACAAAGCTGACAGAATAAATATTTTGAATATCAATTCAGTCTGTTTTGGGGTGATTATTACACATGAATGGGTTAACACTAGGAGATTGCAGACTTCCACTCCAACTGTGTTAATTCCTATTGACAGTACATTAGTAGAGTACAAGATACTAGTGTAAATTTCAGCTAAAATTGAAGGACACCAACAAGTGTTATAACTGAACACTGGTTCAGTGTAATTTATTTACTCCTGTAGTGTTACTGATGGTTGAACAATGTACACCAACTTAGTGTTCTTAAAACCCATTGTGGTGTTATTATTTTACACTGTATGAGTTAATTGGGTGACACTGTCATAGTGTTAAAATTCTAACTCTTTCGAAAGTGTTAATTTAACACTTTTTCAGTGGTTCCCATATAAACCCCGGAGCAGTGTTAATTTTAACTCTGAGGGAGTTAAATTTGCGATTTCAAATTTGCTGTGTGGGAATTGCTAGCACACTATGTTTGCAGACCAGCAACATCAGAGCTGTCTGGGCTTTTCTGCAGCTGGACTGATTATGGACTGACCGGTTGCGCTCCAGGCTGACACCTGATAGAATACACACGTTTATTTTTCTCAATAAGAACGAGTAGACTGAAAACTGAACACTGTGAGTCTGAAGTACTTTTCTGTTAGTATTATGAGCCTTCACATTATAAGACTATGTCCGCTGAGAATATTTTTACAAGCCTGATCTTTGATAATCAGTGTTAAACATGAACCTGTATTCAATACCGTCAGTAATATGCATATTGTTGCTGTAGAAAATATAATTTGGGGGGAAAAAACATATTTGGCATTGTATTTGACATTAGAATGTACATCCCTACTTAGAATTATTGTATTGGTGAATTACGGTAATCTGTGGTCTTCTATTTCTCTATAGCTGTCTCTTCACAGTACATTTTCTCTTATAAATCATACATCACACAACCAACAGGTCTTTATGTGACCAGTCCAAACAATGAACAGCCAATACTTACACACGCCAAGACCAGACAATGTATGACACATGGATGTCGGCTCTGTGACACCAGTCATTGGTTTCTAATGAGACGGTTTGAAGCTCAGAGATGGTAATCGCAATCCTGAAATACCTCGCAATTATGCAGATTTATGTTGAACTCTTTGCCTTTCTATTATCTTAAAAGGTGCGTCATAAAATATTCACCACCAGTGCAGTGTGCATGAATAAATAAATGACCTTCATACTCACTTTTTTTTTAATATCCGGCTGTAAACATGTTTCATTTAGCAGTTGAATGGGCATGGGGCTTGATTGGGATTTTTTGGCACTTCTACACTGGCTTCATTTTTTGTTGCTTGGTCAAGACAAATTGTCCTATTGTCAGTGCTGTTACATATCCTGCTTGTTCTGAAGGGAAAATCTTTAAATTGGATGTAATTTAGTGCAGTCCAATTTTTTTAGGCAACTTTGACCATGACTTTATACCCTCACATTTGTTTAAACCCTTCCATATTCAATGCAAGAACTGTTTTATAGTACCCAAGATTTTCAGACAGAAGAGGCAATGGGACAAAGAAAGTAAATATTTTCAGACTTTAAATCTGGTGATTCTTGGAAGAGGCGTGATTACTTACAGAGTCAAGATTAGAGCGAGTACACTTGACATAGGTTGGTAGAACTGAGGCAGGTGTGTGAGAATACAAACACCAAGATACACTTGAGTCATTTCATAATATTGAAATCACCCACAGGGCAGAAAAAGCCTCCTTTTTTTGAGATCAGATTGAAGAAAGCTCTCTTATTTCTGCAGCTCTTGCAACAGATTGAGACATTTCATTTACTTTATCCTTGACTTATTATACTTTCTCTCTTTTTTGATGCATCTGTGTGACTTCAAATTATTTTCGACTTGACACTTAAGGAGGATACAAGGACAAGAGTCAAACAAAGAAAATAACATAATGAAATAAAAGAAAGAAGAGGAGCTCTGTGTGAGTTTAACAGATCAGTTCAAGTCGGTGCTGGTGCATAAAACACACAGACAGAAGACCCAATAAATCAGGTGTTTTATACTGCTAATTTGTTTTGAGGAAACATTTTTTGCCAATTTTCAACCTTGTCTCTTTTCATTTGAAAGAGATGGATGTGTCAGAGGCTTTCAAGTCGTATTAATCTGTCAGTATTTCCCGTAGAAAGGCTGTAACAAGGGGAATATTTGTATATCGAACAATTTGAAAGAACAGATTAACATAAAACAAAACTAAAACACAAAAAGGCTTACATCAAACTGAGAAGGTGTCACCAGGAGTATTTACATGAGGGTTTTTTCTGCAGACAAATTCACTCTCTGTTTGAGTATTTGCAGATCATGTGAATGCAGAAAGACAGCTAAAGGGGGGGCTGCATTTTATGAAGTGTGACTGAGATAGAGCAGGGAGTCTCTGCGACCTCGACCTTTGACCTTCAACCACTCAAACCTGAGCTAGTAATCCTGGAGTCCATTAAGTCCTTTGAATTTTTTCTAGAGAAATGATTTTCTCAAGATTTTGACTTCACAATGAATTTATCCATTTGACTGGATGGGTAAACATTTCAACACCTCATTAGGTGTATTAGAAATTTGGAGGAAATTGTGTCATCATCAACCAAAGAATTTTTGAGCAACGGCAGAAAATGTTCTTTGAAAAATGCAGAGTGGAACGGAAAACAAAAATACCTGAAAACATGGCTGGGATAGTGCATCCATTAACACAGCACAGATGTGGGGTCACTGTCCCTGACCTTTGACTCCCATAACAATGTTGCAGTGTTATAATTTGTTATTACAAGCAAAGCGTATTCACTATGAGTGGATATAGTGTTGTTTGGAAATCCTTGAAGACACAAATTTAACATCTACTTTTTATTACGTGATATGAAACATTTAATTTGAATTTGATTTAAAAGACAATTTTTAATTTCTATTTATCAATTCTATTTATTATTTTTATTTTATTTTTTTCTTTCCTTTAGAGCAGGGTTTCCCAAAATTTTCAGCCCGTAACCCCCAAAATATAGGTGCCAAAGACTTGCGACCCCCACTGTCCCTCAAAGTGATTTTTATGTGGCTTCATTTAGCTGGTCTGCAGAAAATTAGCCGACCTATATGAGCATGTGACTATGTTTCCTGTGCCTTTATGAATTAACCTACTGCTACTGATGATTTTGATAATTAACTGTTCACTAACCCTAAACTTAGGAGTCATCTGGGAACAAAGAAAGACAGAAAACTCATCACATTTTCTTTTCACAAGGTTTTTATTTCAAGTTTAGCTACTATTTTTGTTGATATTTTTTTCCTTTAATGAATAAATTGTATTATTTCAAGATAACTTAAAGAAAAAAAATATTCTGGAAGACATCTCAAGACCCCCCATTTGTGTCTAACGACCCTCAAGGGGGTCCTGACCCACACTTTGGGAACCCCTGCTTTAGAGGCAGGACATGAAACTGGGAGAGAGAGTGGGGAGTGACAAAACAGCAACCTCTGGCCACGAGAATTGAAGCCCATGCGGAAGTGTTAAAAACTGCAGTTCCTCGAGGGTCCACTTGAGGCTGGCACTTGAAGTACCAGAAACCACACACACACTAATTAATAAAAGATGATCTTTACAGCAGAGATAAACATGTTTACAGCCTGGTACAAAAAACGAGTGTAGTCTGAATGGCTAATTTCTGTACAGGGGGTGAATTTTTTCATAACGCAGCTGTTTCGAAGATATTAAGATTATAAGTTTTCCATCATGAGAGGCACAGCTGACTTGATTGACAGGCAGAAACACTGTAGCTGTTGGCGAGGAGGCTCAAGGCCCACCTCTTTACCTCACACTAGCTTGACAGAAGTTAGGTTGAGTTCACCATTTCCAATATGGCTCCTGCTGATGATTGGCTTCCAAACAGCGCCTCAGAAACAGATGGGTGTCGTCACGGATACTACGTCCATTTATTATACAGTCTATGGGAGTGACATGTGGAAAAGGAGATGCAGCTTGGACTCGAGACCCGTGCCACTCGCTTGAGGACTAAACTCTGAGCATTGGGGGGGATGACTTTTTTATGCATTTTATAACCGGTACCTTTGTTAAAATAGATCTATATTTGTATCATTAAAAAAAGAAGTAAAAAGTTGATCAAGTAAAACTGATATATCCCCCCTCCCCTCTGTCACAGCTGTGAACAACACTCAGAGGGCTCGTACAGTAGGTGGAAAAAACATGGACTGTGAAATCACTTCATCCAGCAATTTCTTTTGAGTAAAGTGAGGTGCAATTTCCTCCTTGTTCACTCTAAGTTCAGCTTAACAGCTCCTGGAGGGAGGGGATGACATGCCAGGTACTTTATGTTCAGATAGCTGTTGTTTATGATAAGTAATCTCACAAGATGCAAACCTGTATGTCAGAAGAGCCTGCAATTTTCATCAGCATCTTTCAAACATTTCTGGTCTTTTTGAATGCAACATTTAAGGAAGAAAGACTAACGTGGGATGTTACATTCTTCACTTAATTAGAGGTACAGATTCTTGATAAATATAAACTACTGGAAAAGTTGAAGTCCTGATTTAACTTCTTTACTGACGTATGAAGAGGGAAAAAAAAATTGCTTTAAAAAGGACCTCACAGTATTAAAGTGATAAGAAGCCCTCTGAACCCAAATCAGCTTAAATTATATCAACTTTAAATTAAAAGTGAAGATAAAATCAGAGAGTAATATTAAGAAAAAGAAACTGATGAACATCAATTTTGCTCCAACATGCAGATGAGCTGGCTGGGGAACAATCATTAGACCTGCTTTAACCAGAGGAATGTTTCTGCTACAGTCTGCCTCACTAACATTAGAATGTACTTGCCATGTTATAGATGTTATACAAAGATAAAGTCATTAGAAGGGTTTATATGACCACTTTTTACTATTCCACTTCATCAAAAATTATATTTCTTCTGTTTACATGGGCTATGATTTATTCTGATCAAGTCTATACCATAGACTGTAGAATAAACGGACGTAGTATCCGTGACATCACCCATCTGTTCCTGAAGCGCTGTATTGAAGCCAATCATAGGCGGGTGCGATATTGGAAATGCTGAACACAACCTAACGTCATCCGAGCTAGTGTGAGGTAAAGAGGCGAGCTTTTAGCGTTTTTGCTAACAGCTACAGGGTGCCTGCCTGTCAACAGACTCTGCAGTATTTGTAAATTGTAATGTTACATCCCTCCCTTTGGTCCTTAAATTGTGGCCATTAGTGTATTATTGTTGTTGAGTAACAGTGTTCCAATCAAATTCCTTGTGTGTGCGAGCTCACTTGGCAATAAATCATTCTTGAATCTTGAAATCTAAATGTGTCCAAAGAAGCCAACCAATCACGCTCCAGAGCAGCAACAACTGCAGGGATCCTTTAGCTCAAAATGCTCACCTGTGGCTTTGACAGAGGCGGAGCTTTATTTGGTCTTCAGTCATATTTGTACAATTTCTTAAGAGAAATTGACCGTTTCTTGAACAGCCAGTAGAAAAAAGACCCAGCATAAACCTTCATCCAACCTTCAAGTTGCAGAGGTTTTAAAGGTTCTCTATCAGTAGGCCTATTGTACGTATTCACCTCACTGCCACCACAGTGTTTCACAGCGGTCAAAAGAAAAACCTTGAATATGAAATGTCTACCTCCTTCAAGGATTGAGAAAAACATCCTTTTTTTTCATGTTAACTCAATTTTCCCAAGAACCTTCTGCCAAGAAAAAACACACACACACACACACCTTAGTTGTAGCTGTAGTAATACTGATTGATGTAAAAGAGGATGTCATGCGAGTCAATTTACTATAAAGAGACGAAAGAGGTGGATAGCGTACACGCACTGTTTCTTACTTATAGTTAAAACAAGCTTCTAAAACTTTGACTACCATAGTTCGTCCATATAGCCATACCTTTATTACTTTCTGTCTGTAAACTTTCGTGTACACGAAACTTCTGCCGAACACGAAAGCTAAATTTACTCTGCTTGACTTCTGTTAATCACCACCATTTGAATTCACACTGAGCCTATCATAATGATAATTTTCCATTACAGGAGCTCACTCTAAATTCTTGAATATTCTAAATTCAATCAATATTTGAATTCATCGATTTCTTCTCCCTAATTTTCTGATAAAATAAAGTCGTTCAGAAACGGCTAATGAGCTGTACGCTAGAACTTTACAATCTGTTGTATGTAAGTGTTAACATGCAGTTCCTACGCAGATGACACAGTTGTATGCACATTCAAAACACAAAGTATGATGTTGCCATCAAATTATCTGAAGCTATGATACCAGTATCTCACTGGCTTTAAAACTCTTGATTACATATTAACACAAAAAAGTAACTAAGCATGCTTTTCTCTCCAGTCAGCAGAGGGCCAACAGCAACCCTGTGTTTTGATAAACGGAGACAGACTTTGTGTGGTGAAACAGTTCAAGTATCTTGGTGTAGTTTTTGACTCCAATCTCACCTTCACAGAACACATTAAAAAAATCTCAAACATTATAAAGTTCAACCTCTCAAATTTCCGTCATATAAGACCTTTCCACTCTTCAAGGTCAGCAAAATGTCTATATGCATGCAATGATATTTTCTCACATCACTTGTTGTTTTACAACTTGGTCACACACAACAGCCAGCACGTTAAAACTAAGAAGACCGTCAAAATCATAGACAGGAAACCTCTCCATTTCGATTATTGCAACATAGTCAGGTAGTATAATATTTTAAATATTGAAAATGTTCCAACCCTTTACTAACATCTGTCTAGTTTTTAAAGTTTTAAATGGGCTTGCCCCTCCATCATTGATCAAATTTATCAACAAAAAAAACACTATGATAAATACTAGAGCAAAAACAAGAGGGGACTGTGATGTACTGAGACATAAAACCAAATTCAGCCAAATGGTAGTGTCTGTCAGAGGCACACAGTCCTGGAACAAACTACCAGCTCACATTAGGGAGCTTGAGAACTATGGTACCTTTAAAAAAAACACTTAAACATTGGTTAAAAACAAACCAGTCATGTACTCATGAATAATCTGTTTCCTCATTTGATGCCCGTTCCGGGGGGCTTTGGCCTCACCTTCCATCCTGTTTCTATAATGTCACTAAAGTGTACATTTTGGATGTAAAATTTGTTTGTAAGTCAGGTTGAGTAGAGTCCTGTTAACTGTCTTGTGAAATCCTGTAATTTTAAATTTTGTTGTTTTATGTTTTATGTAAGTACCTGCCTTAGGACTACGGATTAAATTTAGCTATTGTGCTAACTCTGGCATATTTACATTGAGGCATACTGTTGAAATGTTGATTAATGTACATTGTCCTAATCAAATTGACTCAAATTGAATTAAAATGCTTTAACACGTAGCTCACTTCTTAGTTCACACTTCTATCACTATAAATATGTTGAATTTTTATTTCAAAAATATTTTTCATCACAAATTTACTCAACCTTTTTCAGGGGGAGCTTAAGACCCTGCTATCCCCCTGCCTTCCTCCACCGTCGGGTGAGTTCCAGCTACAGCTACGCACACACACACACACACACACACACACACACACACACACACACACACACACAGAGAGAGAGAGAGAGAGAGAGAGCGAGAGGGAGAGAGGCAGAGCATCTCTAGGAAAGCTTGTAGAAAGGAGACTTAAGCCGATAATTTATTTCAGAACAGCTTTGCAGATTGTGTCCTGTGCACAGGACAGTAGAACAGCTTTCATTTTATCTGCTCACAGATGGCTTCAGAAAAAAAGGCAGAGTGCCTCAAGATTTAACATTGTAGGTGGTTTATTTTAAGACATTTTGATTTATTTGTGGTATTCACATTTTAGGGTCAGGGGAAGAATTGACAAATGAGGAACAAAAGAAGATTTAAATGTATTTTTTAGTCTTTACCCTTTTTTATTTGTACATTATTGAGCATTTGGTGTTGGTATAATACAGAAATGAGAATACCAGTGGTTGAAAGTACTTGTTTTCATGAGCAGATCCTTCCTTTCTCCAAACTTTAGCCTTTCCATCACTTTGGTAAAGGTTAACCTTTGTCTCATCAGTCCATAAAACTATGTCCCAGAATTGTTGAGGCTCATCTCTGTACTTTTAGGCAAAATCCAATCTGGCCCTCCTATTCTTTTTGCTAATGAGTGGTTTGCATCTTTTAGTGTAGCCTCTGTACTTTTGTTCATGAATCATTAATCTTCATTGATGATGTAACACATGATGGCAGCAGCAAAATGAACTCGGCAGTCTACAGAAACATTTTGTCTGCCAATTTCAAAGAAAGATGCCACCAAACTGATAGGGAGATCCTTCATCATGCAGCAAGATAATGACCCCAAACACACTGCAAAAAAGAAGTGGAAGCTTTAAAACTGGCCAAGTCAATCTTAAGACTTAAACTCTATAGAGCATGCATTTTACCTGCTAAAGAGGAGACTATAGGGAGTAACCCCCAAAAACAAACAACAACTGAAAGAGGCTGCAGTGAAAGCCTGGAAAAGCATCACAAAAGAAGAACGCAAAAGTTTGGTGATGTCAATGGGTCACAGGCTTGATACAGTTATTGCAAGCAAAGGATTTGCAACAAAATATTAAGTCTTATTTACTTTAATGTAGTGTTCCTTTACAAATAATTCTATCTTCTAAGTTGTGTATCAGATCCAGATGTAAATACCTGGAAATAAAAGCTGAAATGTTGATCTCTTGTCTCGTGTTCATCTTTTGGTGTCAAACCCAAAATGTTTCCAGTCTACAGCAAAAATAAGGGAAATGGCCTCACTGTTGCAATACTTTTGGAGGGGACTGTATATACATTCAAAATGTTATTCATAGGAGAATAAGAAAAACATCTCATTAATTGGACATGGCTACATACTCATCCTATCTGCATTATTGATTCCACACTAGGCACTAGGCACATATGTCAGAGTAAAATCCTACTTTGTGAAGCAAATGGGGCGGCAGTAGCTCAGTCCATAGTGACTTGGCTTGGGAACCGAAGGGTTGCTGGTTCGAGTCCCAGTATGGACGAAGTTTGGCAAGTGGACTGGTGGCTGGAGAGGTGCTGGTTCACCTGCCTGGGCACTGCCGAGTGCTCTTGAGCAAGGCACCGAACCCACAACTGCTCGGGGTGCGCTGGTTGACGGCAGTATCCTCACTCTGACATCTCTCCCTAAGCATGTTCACTGCATGTGTGTGCATTTGTATGTATATACCAAAAAAACTGTATGTGTAGCATGTCCAAAATAGCTTGAGTGAAAAAATTGAATTTCCCCCCTGGGGATCAATAAAGTACCTTTCTTTCTAAATATACAATAATTTTATCTACTCTGATAATAGCTGCTCTTAGCTATGATGAACCTTTATTATATGCCATTTCCCAATTCCAAACACTAACAGGACCTTTCCTTAAACTTTCCAACGTTTACTCAGTAAATCATCCATATTTCATTTTTCTTGTATTCACATAAGCTCGTCTCTGAGTCGTTACTTTCTGTTATTCTGTAGAGCCTGTTTACACATCTTTAGCTTCAGTAAATAACCTGAGTTGATCTGTGGTCACAAGCTTTAGATAGGGAGAGAAGAAGGAGACTGACAGACTCTCCAGGAAGAGGAAACACTGCTATCAGACTCTTTAACATCCAACTTAGCACAAAGAGGACTTTCTTCTATTGGTCAATTCCCCAAACATCACTTCACCTGCACATGTTGCTCTTTCTCACGGGAAATCACAGAGAAAGCAACAACAAGAATAAAACCAAGTTGTAATAGTGAGAAGCTGCTTTTCAAGTATCAATAATTTACTAGATTTTTAATTATTTTTTGGGGACATTTGGCTTTTATCACATACTTTGGAGCAGAGATTCACAAGTTACATTTTCAAAGCAGGCTTTTTACTTGAAACTAAACCATTTTTTGAACCAGGCTGTAAACATGTTTAATATTGCTGTAAAGATCTTCTTTTTTTGAATGGGTGTGTATGTGGTTTCCGCTGGTTCTGCAGCCAGCCTCAAGTGGACGCTCGATGAATTTTTAGAACTTCCGCATGGGCTTCATATTTCAAGACCGGAGAGTCTAACGAGAAGACCCTTCACTTTGAAAAGTTCCTTGAAAACCTTGTAATTGCAACATGATTGGACAAGCAAAGACCATCTTTTAAAATGAAATAAAAGGTTTGTTTGTTTAGAAGAATGCACACAGTACGCTTGTAACCTAGTAGTAAGAAAATTATAACCCTGATTGGAAAATGTAGGCCCATGAAGACCTTTCCTTGGGTAGAAAATAGCAAAGTGTTCGTGTTGCCACTTTCATGAAGACATAGCTGTGAATGCAGCAGACTTGGAAGGTGGCAGTGACTTAACTAAAGATGTCACCTCATCACAACGTGACAGCTGATGGGTGATTATTTCATGGACTTGACCAAAAAAAAAAAAAGCGTCAGGCTGCCCTGTGCACCCCCTCACATAAAAGGCGAACAGATTAGATTAAAATGGCATACAACAGATTAAAATGGCAGCGCGGGGGAAGTGATTTCAGTCAGTTGGCAGACGAGATGAACGAGGGCATGTCAAAACTCACAAACAGCAAGTTGGACTCTTTTCCTGCGTGTATGTGTGTGTATTAAAAGAGATTAGGTTAGATAGAGTGAAAGAGGGAGAAAAAAAAAAATTAATCACCAGGTTTTGGAAACGGTGCAGGAGGTTAAAGTGTGTATTTATGTGTGCGTGCGTGCATGCATGCATGTGTGTGTGTGTGTGTGTGTGTGTGTGTGTGTGTGTGTGTGCGTGCGTGCGTGCATGCATGCATGTGTGTGTGTGTGTGTGTGCGTGCGTGTATGAGGGCGAGGGCAGAATTTAAATGTTGAATTAAAAAGAAAGCAGAACAGTAAAAATGTACTCTTAGTGACTTACCAGCAAAAATAATAATATGTCAAAGGGCACACAAAATATCTTGTTCCTGATAAATCTTCCTGACCCCGGAGGACCTCCGAAGTGAAGCACTCTGGGTAGAAAGCAGTCATGCATTGTGAGATGGAGACATGGTAGTGAGGCATGTCATTTAAACAAACATTTCTGATGTTCTTTATTAAAACATCTGACATTAAACGAAGGACATAGATTAAATCTATGGATTTAGCCACCTGCTCACAACGTAGGTAAAGTAAACACACAAACAGCTCAACACACAGATAGTGTTTACAGCACAGTGCTGCCAGGTGTGACCTATATATAAATGCAAACAGCCAAATCTCTTCTTACACTCAACATACATTTCTCAATGCCTACAATCCAATTGTAAATAGACATCAGATTATTTTCTTAGTGATTAGTTTTTGATTGAACAATACGATGAGGAAATATTTTTAAAAGTTCATTCTTCATATTGAACTAGTACTAATACAGATAACACTAAAAGAGAAACATCAATAATTAAAGAAATGTGTGTATTCTCTGTATTGTTGGAAGTTGGATTAAAAGATGGATTGATCAGTCTTGTGTCCGTACCAAGCGGCAACCTCCGGTCTAAAAATATGAGTCCAATGTGGAAGTGCTAAAAACTGCAGTTTATCTAGGATCCACTTGAGGCGGGCTCCGGAAGTACCGAAAGTCACATACACACCAATTCAAAAAAGACAATCTTTACAGCAGAAATAAACATGTTTACAGCCTGGTACAAAAGACGAGTGTAGTCTGGGTGGCGCATTTCTCCATTGTCTCACAATGTACAGGGGGAGAATTTTTTTCTAACGCAGGAATTTCAAAGATATTAAGATTACGAGTCTTCCAATGAGAGGCACAGCTGACTTGATTGACAGGCGGGAACACTGTAGCTGTTGACTAGTAGGCTCAAAGCACGCCTCTTTACCTCACAATCGCTCGACAGCAGTAATATGGCTGCTGTCGAGCGATTGGCCTCAAAACAGCGCTTCAGAAACAGATGGGTGACGTCACAGATACTACGTCCATATTTTATATAGTGTATGGTCCGTACACTTAATTTAAAGCTACAGCAAATTGCTTAACATAAAATCTGAGAGGAGGGTGAAACAGACAAAGTCTTCATCAACACTGAACAACACAATTTGTATCATTAATTTATGTGGAAAGAAAGAAAGAAAGAAAGAAAGAAAGAAATAAAGAAAGTAGGAAGAAAGAAAGAAAGAAAGAAAGAAAGAAGAAAGAAAGAAAGAAAGAAAGAAAGAAAGAAAGAAAGAAAGAAGAAAGAAAGAAGAAAGAAAGAAAGAAAAAGAAAAGATACAATGTGTAGATTGCTTCTGGTTTGTGGTTTTTGGTAGCATGTGGTAACCTTCATTGTTATTAAATTAAACCAAAGCTGAATACATTTTTTTTAAAAAGCAGTTCCTAGAGTGTCTAGTTAAAGCTGGCTGCAAAAGCAAAGGAACTCCCTATAGATCCCATGTACAGCAACATTTAATGTTACAGTCTTGGAAAAGAACAACTAACTGTTCTGGGATGTGCTTAATTATGATTATTGCATTTATTCATATACACTTTAAAGTACATCCCTCAAGACAATAAAAAGGGTACGAGTTCTGCATCATAATTAGTGGCATGGCTGAGTTGACGGACAGGTGGAGGCTTCGTAGCTGCATTTCCAACATGGTGCCCATCCTTTTCAAAACATCACCTCAGAAACCAGTGGGTGACATCCATAGACTGTATAAATAATGGACGTAGTATCTGTGACGTCACCCATCTGTTCCTGAGCGCTGTTTTGAAGCCAATCGTCGGCGGGAGCCATATTGGTAAAGCTGAACTCAACCAAACTTAGTGTGAGGTGAAGAGGCGGGGTTTGAGCCTCCTAGCCAACAGCTATGTGTTCCTGCTTGTCAGTCAAGTCAGTCATGTCTTTATTTGGGTAAAAACTCGTAATCTTAATATCTTCTGAACTGTAGCGTTAGATGTTTCGTTATCTCCAAGTTATCTTTTTGGACCCTTTTCGCAGTCTGTATGCTAATTTAAGCTAACAAGCTGCTTCGGCTAGATTCATGCTTAGTGGAGGGATGAAAGTGCTTTTAATCTTTTTATCCAATACTCGGCAAAAAATAGAAATGATTGGCATGACAGACTTAAAGGCTTTTTTTCTACACCTTATTTCACTGCAGGCTAATCACAAAGCTGATTTGATTTTGGTTAAAACACCACAGGTAACATAGGGTTTGTTTATCAGGCCTACAAGGGAGAAAGGGAGGAAAGGTGGGTTATTTACCCATGTGGTCAGATAGGGATCAAATCTGGTTCTCAGCATGCTGAGCGTCATGTAGTCATTTCATCGTTTTTAGCAGAGGTCCACATTAAATTGGCCCAGTGTTTGTGGAGCTCATGCTACACACACGGACCACTATCAGGATGGCATCCTGCTGTCCATCCAATTATGAGTGTGCCATGGGGTAACTGAACATGGTGATTCAGCTGGTCAGCAAAGATGAATGGAAGCACTGATGAGGAGAGATAATTCCCTATCAAGGAAGAAGAAATGCCAACCAAGCAATTAGGACTATAAGAAGTCGAGAGGATTCTCACACAGCTCCACACTGCAGGTCTCAAAACTCAAACTCGCCTCACTCCTTGACAAACAGAAACAGTGGTTGAGGATATGTGGAAAACATGTGCTCACATTGGACGAGTGCTTTTAGTAATTCACCTTCTGATTCAGCCAGATACAAGGTAAATGTGCGAGTGGTAAGTTGTGTTTTGTTATGTTACAATGGTAGCATATTTCAAAAATAAAAATGGCATGCTAAACAAACTATCCTTCCTCCATTTATTTCAACCAAGGAGCAATGAATCCTTCCCTGGACGGCGAGGAACAAGCATGCTGAAGGAACAGCACATAAACGAACTGTCATCTTGAGGGGGTGGTAACTGATCACACATGTATTGGAGTGTTAAGTGAATGCAGAATATAGATAGGTGAATATAATGGTGAGGCTCTGTCCCCATCGCTACCAAGTAGGAAAAATCAGGCTCAGCTCAGTAGGGAGTGGACAGTGACAATTATAATGTCAACCTAAAGGCTAATAGACTCAGAGGCTACAGGTGGGTTCTGTGATGGAGATGTGGGGCTGAGTGAGCAACAGTTGTGTCAGCAGTAGTAGCTAGTTACAATAGCAGAGGTTATAGATACTGTAGATTTGTGTATTGCTGGTGGGGCTGAGCACTAATGCCACATTGCCATTGAACATATTCACCATTTCCTCTTGGCCTTAAGCTCGGGATGGGAATTAATGTCTTACTGCTGTGTTACATGTTGTCAGCAACATAAGTTAAGAATATCTAACCAGCTACCATTATCAATGCTGTTATAACCATCACTCTAGTTTCTACATTGGCCAGCAATCGAAAAGACAATAGCTGTGTCACACTTTCTGGGTAGGAGTTTTCGGGGGAACCAACCTTCGTAGCTTGCGTAGATGGCTCTGGCTGACCGGAGATGAGACACTATGGAGGATTTCCTGTTTGACCAAAATATCTGTTCCCGCCCTTAAAGGTGCGTAACATTAAGAAGCCTTTGTTGCCTAATAATGGGGAGCTAACTAGCGTTCTAGTTTACAAAACGTAATCACTACCACCACCATTTAAAGATAATTTCAAGTTTCAAGGAGTCTGTCTTTCAGAACTTTTGTATTGCTCTCTATTCCATTCATTTAAAACCAAATACTAATATTTAACAGTGTATTACTTTGCTGCATGCAATTTTGCCATCTTGTTAGAATTGGCGCAAATAATTCACTGTGCTGCTAATGATCTGCTAATGTGCTGCTGTGATGCAGTCAGTCTTCAAATGTGCACTGAGTGCCCTATTACCCCTCTAGAATGCTACGCTTCCAGCATTCAGGCTTGCTTGTCCAACCTAAAGTCTCTAAAAGTAGTATGGGAGGTAGAGCCTTCAGTTATCAGGCACCTCTCCTTTGGAATAATCTACCAGTCAGGGTCCGGGAGGCAGACACCCTCTCTACTTTTAAAATTAGGCTTAAAACTTTCCTCCGTCTCCGATCCGTCACGGCACGGGATCTGATAGGTTTCTATTCTAGTCAATTTGTTAACTCCCACTGGATCCGCTCCGTTGCATTCCGGCTGCGTCTCTGATCCGGCGGGTCGGAACGCAACAGATCAGATACGCAAGACTTCTATTTTTGCCGGATGCCTGAGCACGACGCATCAATTCAGCACAGAGCGGATGGAGCGGGACAGGAAGTCAGGTACCAAAACAAAATTAAAATACCCGGGTAAATTTTCAGAATAAAACACTCTGGGTTATTGTTAGATCGTTTTTAACTTAACTATGACAACAAAATGTAATTTAGAGCGGAGGCATGCCTGGAGTCATCAAGTCAGAGGTTTTCAGAGGCTGATAAAGACAACATGGATGAGGAGAGGAGGAGGCGAATCCTTGATTCAGTGATTGCTGCGGGAAAACCCCGGTCACATGACTCCAGCTGTCTGGCGGTTCTGCTATGTGCTGCGTTCTGAAAACGCAACCGGTGGGTGTTGATGGACGAAAGAGCACGGAGCCGGACCGCAGGGGATCGGAGACGGACCAGACACGGTTCTGGTGGAAGGCCAGCGTGAGACTGCCTGGGGAACTGGCATACTGACACACTTGGATCCTCTCTGAATTCACTGTATGCAATTTTGCGTATGCAAGAAATTCCCAGATGTATATTTGATTGATTTTTAAGTAAACAAACTGGAACTAGTTTGCAACTTAACCTTGTTTCCCTCTTAAATGTAGTACATTAGTTATGCTTTGTCATTACTGAAGTTAAACACAGTAAGGTTAAGATAAGGAGATGCAAATTCGGTGAGAAATGGTTGGAGGGTGAGAGGTTTTAGAGGTGATTGGCGCCAGCAGGAAGTAACATCGACCCAAGCTGCAAAGTATGTCAAAGGACAGTTTCATTTGGGACTATGGGAGGCAGCTGGCAGTAGTAGGGCTTTGTCCACAATCTTGCCCGACTTTCATCAGTCAGCTACAAGGAATTTTGTGAAAGCACCAGAGCTGCATATGAATTATTTTTTCATCCCTGAAGCCCTGCTCTCAAAGGTTACCTTTTAGTTCGACTTTGAAGTCGAGCTGTCACGGCATTTTGCTGTGACTTCAATCTTGCTGTAACCTTAATCTGTTGCTTTCAGTGTCCTATTCACCTTTCTGTAGATTCCATGTTATTGTCCTCTCACAAATAAATACTTGCAAATGTTGGCTGTGATCATCAATCACAGTCATTCACTTGTTTTTGGTTGAGTCTCATCCAACCCATTTGTCCATTGTGATTGATATTAAAATATTAGAATTTTATCCCCCAGACAATTTAATCAATTTCTCTTTCAGTATTTTATTAATAGTGTGTCCTTTAGCTGGAGCTGCCTCATGACTGACAGGGAACAGTTAAGCTACATGATCTGGAGGGATGAAGCGAGGAGATATGAGGCGTCGGAGGAGGAGATAATAGACAGGGAACAGAACAAGGGGACAAAAAGGAAGGGTCGAAAATGAAGGATTTTAAAGAGTCAAGGGAATTTGACAAGGAGCGAGGGAAGAGGGATGAAGAGTGGTACGTAAACTGAAAGAATAAAGTAGGTGATACTGAGTTTGGCAAAAGAAGACATCCATTATGCTTGGAGAGAGTGGATGGCCTTGGCTTCAGGCATTATAGTGACAGATTAAGGGTTAATGTCCGACTGGGGGGCGGTAATAGAAGAGAAGGAGAGTACTTCCATCGGGACTCACATGCAGAGCGAGGGCTGTGCTGCCGAGTAAAATCAAAAGCGGTGATTCTGATAATAACTGCAGTGATTACTGCTTGTTCGCATATCTCCCACCTGTTATTCCTCTGTTGTTTTTCCCCTACGCTACTCTGAAGCGTGCATTAAATCTCCTCGATCTCTGCCTCTGTCAGCACGCACAGCTGAGGAGGAGATTTCAGCAGGAGAGAAAATACTCCCTCATGCTCTGGAATCACAGATGGACCTCTGCAAGAAAATGTCATCAAAACCCCCTGAAAGGGTCTTACTTCTATTTTGTAGGAAATAATACCAGGTTGATGGTCCTGTGGGTGTGTGAGTGTGTGCAGACTTGTTTTACCACACTGTGAGGATTGACTGTTGTTGTGAAGACATGTTGGCAGATCATCAGAGGAGGAAAAGCGGATTTGTAAGGGAGGTTATTTGCTAATCACAGTACACATTTGTTTATTTTTTCACACACGTCTCTGCAATCGTATTACCATATTCAATACTCACAACTGGCAAAGCTTTAGAAGAAGTGTAGCCTACTATGAGTGAGCAAAAATTCTACATAATTTAATCCAATTTACTGCAATAATCCTGTATTCAAAGCTACTTTGCAGAAGAGGCTCACATTTTGCTGAGACAACCCAATGAGCAAGAATACATAACAGAATCAGTAATATCACCATTTAATAGTTTTCTGAACTGTCGAATGACTTACTGTCTATATTCAGTGTATAGAGCTGATTCAGGCGAAGCTTGACCTCAAACATTTCTTATCACACGATTAATAAAAGCTTATAGTTAGAGCTTGCTCAGGCTTGTACCAGCTCTTAGTTATGCTGTTATAGGCTTAGACTGCACAGGGAACTGGCACACTGAGATCCTACTACCAGAGGTGGGAGAACGTCATTGTTTTGCAAGTCTGAAGTAAGTCTCAAGTCTTCAATCCCAAGTCTCGAGTCAAGTATCAAGTAAAGATGTGCAAGTCCAAGTCAAGTCTCAAGTAAAGACAAAACAAGTCGAGTCAAGTCCGAAGTCACAGGCGTGAAATTTTCGAGTCCTTACAAGTCATAAGCACTGTTTACCAAATAAAATGCCGTTTTAACAATGTAACAATCTATTAAATTTGACAAATACAATGTATTCATTTTGAGTTGTTTTATTTTCTAAATAAAATAGAACCAGTGTGACAAGACTTAGACACAGAAAAAGAGAAAAGGGTCTTCATTCAGTGTTTACATTGACTATTATTGACATTTGTTGAAAGAGGTAGAAAACTCAAATAAGACCAGTGCGAGCGACAGAACTTAATCGCACAGAAAAAGAGTGCTGACATAGCATTCAGGATATAATCAGTGCTAAGCGGTGCAAGAACAAATGAACTTCTGAAGGCGTTGTACAGTCATTTTAACTCATCTAATGCTCAAAATCTCAAGTATTTTCAAGTCATCAGTCTAAAGTCCAAATCAAGTCCTGAGTCATTGATGCCAAAGTCCAAGTCGAGTTCCAAGTCTATAATGGTATTGTCAATTTGAGTCCAAAGTCATCAAAATTGTGACTCGAGTCCACACCTCTGCCTACTACTATCCGTCCCATCACTATCATCGCTCTCTCTCCTTCTCTCTCTTATTCTCCTCTATCGCTCTTTCCAACCCCAACTCGGTCGAGGCAGACGGCTGTCTAACATGAATCTGGTTCTGCCTGAGGTTTCTGCCTGTTTAAAGGAAGTGTGTCCTTCCCGCTGTAACTAGCTAAATACTGCAAGGTGCAATGCTCATGGTGATGAGATAAGATCGTGTCCTGGCTGTAAGAGGGGACTGGATCTTATCCTGTCTTGATGTTGGGTCTTTGTTAATAATTTAATATAGAGTACAGTCTAGACCTGCTATGTTTGCAAAAGCGTCTTGAGATATCGTTTGTAGTGATTGGGGGCTATACAAATAAAGATTGATTGATTAATTCAAATTATAAACTTAGCCTAGTGTAAAGTAGCCAACATACAATTTTAAAAGTACAGCTGAAGAGAGACAGGAAATTTGGGGAGTAAAGAGTGGGGGCTGACATGCAGCAAAGGGTCACGGATAGGATTCAAACGCCAAATGGCGTGCAGTTCTTTATAATGCAACTTCCCCTGAAGTCCTGCTAACTTAATGCATTTTATCTTGTGTGCACAAGTTACATCTGTGTGAACGAGTCTGTATCTTTTGCGCACAATACAATAAGCTGTTTGGGAAGCGGCTATGCACACTGTCTCTTACAATAAGAGATGAACCAGGCATTTATCTTCACTTTTGGCTCCAAAATGCCATTTATTCTGATAACACTTGCATATTAGATCTCTCACAGCCAAACTTCATAGTAGTAACAAACTAGAGGAGATGCTTGAATCTAGAAAGCAATAATCAAGCTAACTGGGACAGCATTGATACACCTAGGGAATGCCACTAGCCAAGAATAACTTGCTGCAACCACTTTGATATTAAATTTGGAGGCTCTTCCAAACATACCATATGGATAAATAGCACTTCCAAAGAATAACGGAATGGGGCTCACTCCTCAGCTCTGCCTGAAGGTGCACGTCACAAAATGCCAGTCCCAGTGCAACGCTCATAAGAATACATTGTAGTATCCATACGATCAGAATATCAAATTGCTGAAAAATTATTGCATTTAATGTCCGAATGAGCGCATGTGATGGCAAGTGGAATCACTATCACAGCTGCATTTGCACCTGTGTGCACCATATGAAACGATCACCATATGAGTCAACAGGGGCTCTTCATCTACTTCACAATATTCATGAGAAAAAAGTTCTATTTAAGGCTTAATTTTAATGAAGCAGTTGTTTAAAGTTACTTTTCAGATTAAAGCTACTGTAAGGAACTTCATGTGTCAATTTTGGCGCCCCCTGTGGACGAAGCAGAACTTAAATCCCCCCTCTGATTAATGTGTAAGATGAAACTTACAATGAATTTATGGCATAGAAAAGTGTAAAAAAAAAAAAACAAGCCTGTCACTACAATGTATTATTAAACTCCTGCTCTGACACCTGCCCCATGGCAAAGGTGACAAGCATATAAATAGCTTTTAAAAACAAAATCAATCTTTTTCAGTCTGTGCTTTCCCAGGTCACACAGAGGGATCACTATTGATTTCAGCCTCTTATTTTTTAAATGCTGATATCGCTCACATGAACTTTAATATTTGACATCTGCAAAGAATGACCATTTTATATATATTTGACAGATATAATCCATTAGATTGACTGGCGACAGTGCATGATGAAGTTAAATTACCTCCACATGTTTAAGTACTGCCTCATTTTAAAGCCTAAATTGGGGGGGACTAAAAATGGATATTCGACATCACATTCTTTCTTTTAAAAAAAAATTATTGCCAACACTTGAATTGAAGTATTTTGATAAGCTAAATGTTACAGATAAAACTATTAAACAATGTATCTAGCTGCAACATTTGAGTACTGCTTCTATTTTTGATACATAAATACTTTGGCTTGTATGATACAGAGAGTGGCCACTCTGCAGTAAGGCTACATTTGTTTCTGAGTGAAATGTATTATTTTAGGTACATTTAGTTGCAAATACCTCTCAAAAGCTGGACTTTTTATTGTAATGGATGGTTTACGGTGGTATTTCCAAAGAAAATGATGTGAATTCTTCCGCCACTGCTTTGTACACATCTACACCGACTCATCTAATATTTAAATGTTTAGTTTCCATAGAGACCTTTGCCCATAAATCAAAGATATAGCTCAGGGTTGTTGTATCGTACTGAGGAAAACACGGTGTAAACTGTAATAATAACATGTGAGGACCAAAGACACGCAGAAAGAAGGTGGGGAAATGAATGCGTCAATGAGTGGCTAAAAATGAGTGAATGAATTGCTTTTTGAATGGATGTATGGAGGAGGAGAGGATGAATGACCAAGTCTGTGCACGTGCAGGCTGATGGGGAAGTCAATGTTGCTATGGTAACAGTGCAGTAAGTCTGGGATGCTAGGGATACATATTTTTTGGTCCAAGCACAGATTAAATCCCTGACTCCATCAGCTCTGCGTGATATGTCCGGGAAAAGTTGAACTCGTACCCACAATGTGCGTGAGAGTGTCACAGTGTGGGTGAGATAACGAGACAAACATTTTAACTTTATAACCCTGAGTCACGGGTACTTCTTGAAAAAAAAGTCCCAAATCAAACGAGCAGAGTTGAGAGGCCAGGGAGGATGTGCGTAGACGAAAAAGATGGATTATTAAAAAAAGAGGCAGTGAGGTTTACTTAAGGGGGAGGAAGTCACGCCTGGGATACAGCAGAGGGACGCACGAGCGGGTAAAAATAACCCTAAGTTTCTATTTCTCCCCGCTGTAGTCTCTTCACACTCCTCTCCCTCCTCCGCCGGCAAGCTATATTTAGCCCACGATGACTCTCCTGCAGTGAGCGTGAGCTTCTGTCTGCCACCGAAACCCGCACGTGAGACCGCCGCACGTGCACCTCTTTTTCTCTCCGTGACAGGCAGCTCGAGCGTCAGACACACACGAACCGCACCACAGCCGCCGGTACCGTCACCACGCAGCGGAGGGAGAGACAAGGGAGACAATGCGGAGGGGGAAGGATATTTATAGAGAGGGTGGGAACAAATTCACACTTTTGAACAACAAAACGTAAACTTTTAATCACCTGTTATTTCAAACAATTCACTGGGTTTCCCTCACAGGATAAATGAGCTAATTAAACACAAGTGTGCTCTTTTAGTAGCTTACATAGTATGAGAGATATCTTCACGGTTGTTTAAACAATCCCACAAGAGTTGTAGAATGTAGAGCCCACTAGAAATTAAAATTAAATGATTCATTCATTCATGGTTTCTCTATGGAAACCCATTTCTTCTCAAAAACGTGAGCACATTGAAAACACGTGGAAAATGAAGTGAAAAAAGAGAGTGCTCATTTCCCTGAGGTGTGTTTGGGGTGCATGTGGGTGGGGGTCAATGGTGCAGTCTTCATTTAATGTGCAGTGGGGCAGGCAGTATATCCAATGTTCCAATGTGTGCATGACAATAGTGTAATAAAGGGGAGAATACGCAGATTTTATCACAAAGTGCAGCCCAGAGGTCTCATTATGAATCAGAACGTCTAACATGTTCATTCTGATCGACAAAAGGCAGTCACAGAGTGAAAGAAACTGAACCCTCATTTTGTTATTTTTGCTCCAATCTTAAGGGAGTTGGTATTGTTTATAAAGCTCTTTTTATAGGCAACAATGAACTAGCTGTAACCTCACAAAGAAGCTCCGCCCTCTTTGTTCTTCTCACTGAACCAAACTACAGAGCAATATTCCTCATGTCTCAGTGTGGGATTTTAACACAAAAGAGGCATCACTTGAAACGCAGCAGTGCCAGTACTTCACAAATCTTTTCACATCATCTTTTTGGCTCCCTGGTTTACAAGAAAGACAATTATGCTCAGTCTTTAACTTTTAGATGGCTGAACAACTCTGCAACATCATTCCTCAGGCTGCATTAAAAGGGGACTTTAGTGTGAACCCCTTTTCACACATGCACTGCACTCCTTAAAATATTCGGACATTGAGGGCTGAGGTGCAAGTAAGAAACCCCCAAGCTAAATGTCTGTGTGGAATTGGGATCAGCTCGCCATAGCAGGTGGTAGCCTCAGTCATCCCAGGGATGTGGGTGGGGTGAAGACGTTTGTATTAAGCGGGGAATTGCTTCTTTAAACTCTCCTGCTTGCCTCACTTGTCTTTATGGTGTTTCAACTTTAGTGTCTGTGGTTTGTAAATATACTCATCCGTGTAGCAATGTCAAGGTAGATCCTCCTCCCCTTCCTGTACGCTCTACCCAGGCATCCAACTATTAGACCTAACAGGGTATCTTAAGTTTGTAGAGTGCACCTGGCCTACACAATCTCCAGTTAACAGCAGAATGCAACATAAGGTGCTAACAGACACATACACACAAACACACACTGAATGCATGATTATCTACCAGGCATAGGCTGACTCATGATGAGTCAAAACTGACACACAACCAACAATTAGAACTTGAGGCTTTGTGAGTGAAATCCACAGCAACACTGATTCCAACATTTGACCTTCCTTAGTCATGATAAAGAGAAATAAAGTTATAATTGTGAGCTAAAAGTCAAAACTTTTTTACTCATAACCGATGAGACAAAATCACATCATTGAGACTGGCCCAGAAAAATAACAGTTGCAGTCTGTCAGAGTTGAGGAAGGAACATTGGAACTAAATAATTATAAAAACAAACAAGTAGGTTTTGCACACAAAGAAAAAAATAGACCTAACACGCTAATGCCAAGCTCAATAATGACTTGATTCTTAGTTGTAGTTTGGTTCATCAGCAGGAGCAAATAAGGAAATAATGTGATGTTGAATAGCCACATGGTATGCAATTTTTCAATTTCTAACAAAAGGTGTTTCTGTGTCTACACATCACTAAACCTAAGGCATTGACTGTATTTAGAGAGCAGCCATTTATTGTCCCGCTCAATGTAGGAAGCTCAAATGATGCTAAATGTGGGACCGCTGGGTTTAAGATTATAAATTGTATCATTCCAACAATCGGACAAATCAATAATTTAATTTCTCCTTGACCAGTCAGCAACAGAAAAGACACTAAAAGTGGAAATAAGGAGGGAGTCCAACAGATTTCAAGTTGAGACACAACATATGATAAAACCCTGGCTTCTTTTGGCAACAGCTAATTCTAACATTAGCTACTTCCTCATTATAACGACACGACGTGACACGACGGATCACAGCAGTACGTCATTGCAAACATGTTAAGCTTTCTTGAGAATTTCCACCATGAGAATATAATGAGTGACATTGTATTGTTGTTAAAGTGATTTTTAATGGTTTGAAAGAAAAACGCTCACCAATAATGTTCTTGTTGTCCTTCAGACAGTGGCTTTATTCTGCAGGACAGTAAAATATATATTCTGTATTAATGAGGGGTACAGTGCTCATCTGTTTTCTTCTTTCTTACAGAGATTGTCCTCCATAGCTCTCTAGCTATTTTCCCACTCATGGTTTGAGCCACAGGACCACACATGTCCTCCTGCATGACGTGTCTAGGATTTTGCTCCCGTATTACTCGCATGTTTTGATTTGGGATCTCAGTCTTATTCTGGGTTTTTTGCAGCTCATTGATTTTCAAAAGGGATTTTCTGTGCTGTGGACTTGCCCATATGGGGTTTGCTCTGGCCTATGTAAGATCAGCAGTCGTTCCTTTCACTTCCTCAGGAGTCCAGCTTTCTTATTGACATAATATCTCGTGTAGAGATCTCCTCAAGCTGTGTGTCAGATAGTTGTCAACTGGTTGGGTGACTGCTCATGCCTTCGTCTGTTTTTGTGCTACTAGAATCTGTTATTAGACACCTTTCATTCAGAAGCTGTAGCCTCTTTCATGGGTGAAAGATACAATTAAGGGATTACGACCATCTGCAGATGTGTATTTAAGCATCAGGATGTGTGGGCTTTGTGAAATATTGGAAAATCCATACAATTTTTTAAGTTTTTTACCAGCCAACCACTCTGGTCAGGACTGAAATATTTCAGCTTTTTTTTTCAGATAGATTATCCCGGAAATAATCCAGACTTCTTACAGATTTTAGATTTTTTTTAGTTCAACAAATCAAAGCAGAGCTGACTGGGTAACCTTGAAATTTGTAACAAAAAATGCAATGACAATGCAATGACAAGTACCAACTTCAGAACTGGGTTGACTCATCATGTATCATTTACCTCAACTTTGAATGGGGGAAACAAAAGCAATTAGATTCTGCTTTAGCTTATTTGTTTAGAGTTAATAATGAGATTGAAGCAAGTGGCAACCTCCGGTCTCAAACTATGAAGCCGATGCAGAAGTGTTATAAACTGCAATACATTGAGAATCCGCTTGAGGCTGGCTGCAGAAACACCGGAAACCACATAGACATGAATGGGAAAAAGACGATCTTTGCAGCATTAATAAACATGTTTACATCCTGGTTCAAAGTTAAGTCCGAGCCGCTGCAGCGTCCAATCAGTGAGTGATATTCGATAAGGGGGCGTGTCTGTCAGAGAAAAGACTTCCGCAAAGTCTGCTCTCGTGTTTCCTCGGTTATCCCTCCTCGGATCAGTCTCCTCGTTCCTCGCTCCTCTCTCCTCCAGCAGCATTAAGAGCTTTGGGACGCAAGTTAAAATGGCGCGTCAGTAAGTACTTCCGGTTCGGCTGAGGAGCGAGGAGCGAGGAGACTGCAGTTTAGAGCTTTGAGAAGCACCCTATGTCTGGTTGAGTTCCACATATCCAATATGGCTGCCGCCGTCGATTGGCTTCTAAACAGCGCTCAGGAACAGATGGGTGACGTCACCGATACTACATCCATTATTTATACAGTCTATGGATTGAAGAATGCTAACAACTTAAGCTAAATGTAAACATGGCTTTAGAATTAAACTTAAAAGATTTATGCCACTTTGTCATGGTTTTTTTTTTAAATCATAAGTTATACAACAACTGTTTAATACTTTAATAAATGTAGGTTGTAAAGACAGAAAGGGTTAATGTTATTTATTTGTAAAAGCACTGGCCACCCTTGCCTATGTGAAAGCCTCAGTTGGGCCACCCCGGTCAAAAAGTTCTGGACACGCCCCTGGACACATACAGGGACATATTTAGGATATTTTGTATGAAACATTAAGAGCTTTAAAATTCAACAACATTTTGCTTAGATCAGATTCCCCTGTGCCTGCAAGATGAATTTGGAGAAATGCCTTCATACTACATCAGTTTTTCAACAAATAAACCAACTAATAGACCAAATATCCAAATTATAATCACACTTGGTGCTGGACGGGTCTGTTGTACACAACCAATCAGAGCTGCTGGCAAGGCAGATGACTCTTAGCCTTGTTTAAACTCACACATTAGCCAAACAGAGGAGCATGTCTGACCTCCAAACATCTTTTATGCCAAGTCTTGGAAATTGTGATTTTTGATGTACAATCACTGTTAAACTCTGGGTTTCATTTCCCAGAAACCTGGCCTCTGGGAAAGTTCACAAAGACCGACTTAGTATTCATTTTTCTTGGCTCTTTTTTCGCTACTTGAAGCTTGAAAGAGGAGAAATTAAAACCACAGTGTGTTGTGCTTTTGACGATGTCAGACAACAAATAAGCAGAGTGCTGCCTGGTGTTTGAAGATAATGGTAAAAACAGATGTAGAATGGCAACAGTACTATAATCATGAAATTATTCTCTTCCTGTGTAGTTCTGTTATTTGGACCAATGTAGCTCTGAAGAGTCTTACTTACATGTGAACCCTGTGGGACTCAACTACAATTAAAAATCATCATATAGAGCTTTGAAGTCAAAATGTCTACTCCAATCTTATTCCATGACAAGTACTATTTTGAATTGTGCCTTCTTTGTATGTTCACAGTCGCTAACTATTTCCCGTAACTAAAAGAGACATTTCTTCAACACAGTTGTCAGCCCCAAAGTGACTGTGATGGATGGAATCAGTCGCTTCCCTTCTCAGTGCCTGTGGTACAATGATTCTGTCTCTTCTCAACAGAATCCCATCACAGCTCATTATCTCTTCTTTGTAATTCCAGCAGTCCTGCATGTACCTCTTTCCCACACCTTCTTTCTGTTTGTGTGAAGTCTCTCTTAATTGTCTGAGCTCTTTAACATATGTTCCAAACTGTTGAAACATAGTCATGTGTACAGTAGTAGATGCGCATGTCTGTCTGGTATATAACCTACTTCACCAAAACCAACTACAATTTCTGATACTGGTATCCTGGTAAGTAAATTTAGCATTACGTCTTTTTGCTGCAGTATTGTAATTAATGTCCCCTCTCACCAGCTCTTTGCTTATCAGTTCTCTGAAAGTAGCAGACTCAACAGTTGATATCAGGAGCGTGTCTTCAACAACATACCTTGCTGCAATCAGTCTGTTTAGTCCCTCTTGGTTTACAGGTCGTGGGGCTGGCAGTGATTTAAAATCAAATGTTGGCTGTTAGGATGGAGTGGCTCCTCCTTGCTTTGCTAAGGTAGCGTGAGCTGCACCTGGGTCATCAGTGTATGCAGCTCTGGGCTCTCTGTCAACTAGCGTAGTGGAAGTGTGATGTTTGTTTAGGTGCTTTGTGAGATTACCATTAATGTTCTTGGAGTTGGACAAAGTTTTCCTTCCTGCACATAGACTACAACTCACCACTAGATTCTTGTCCTTTACCGTATGTCCAAGACAGAAAGCTCAGGCCTGGAATGTCATTAGTCATTGTGTGTTTCCATGTCATGTCAGGTTATTTAGGTTATGTAGCAGTCAGCTAATTTACGTAAAGGAATAAGTGACAAGTCCTTTCAAGTTTTTGTAATTTGAACGGCGATACTTAATTTGCAAGTAACGCGATACACTGGTGCAGTGGTTTTCAAAGTGGGGGCCGTGGACCCCTGGGGGGGGCGCTAGGGGGGCCTCAGAATATTGGAGGGAAGGGAAAAAAACTGAATCTAATTATTTTTTCAAAAAAATATATATGTATTTTTTTTTACAACACGTTTGTTAATAATTTCCTGTGCTAAACAAATGTAATAATTACTGAAAAGTGAATAAAAGTAAGAAAATACATTCTAAAAGTTGATTTTTATTTTGAAGCATTGTCTGTGGGTTTGCAAAGAGGGTCCCCGGCCAGAAGCTAATGCTGTTTGGGGGGCCTTGGCATGGTAAAGTTTGGGAAACCCTGTACTAGTGAAACACATGAAACACTAAAATTTGCAACAAGGACTGGTTTCTTGTCTTAGACATTGAAATCTCCAGACAAAAATGTACAAAATTATTTCAATTTTCATTAACTTTTCAATCAATCAATCAATCAATCTTTATTTGTATAGAGCCAATTCACAACAAACGTTATCTCAGGACGCTTTTACAAACATAGGAGGTCTAGACCACTCTATGTCAAATTATGAACAGAGACCCAACTTCAAGACAGGGTAAGACTCAGTCTGACCCCACCTTAATCCATCATGAGCATTGCACATTGCAGTATTTAGCTAGTTACAGTGGTGAGGAAAAACTTCCTTTTAACAGGCAGAAACCTCAGGCAGAATCAGACTCATGTTAGACAGCCATTGTGCCTCGGCTTCAATTGTAACTGGAAAGGTAACCTTTACCGACTTTTAATATAGTTAGATACCTTGGCAGCACTGTTCAAAGCTTTGTGTTTAACCAAAATAAATAACTAAGTGGTTACAAGAGATGCCACACAAAATGGATAAAGGCAAACCTGCACCATATATTTTATACACCCCAACGGTCTGAAGAGCTCTTTGACGGCAGATGTGGTCAACCATTTACCCCTGAAGTGATAGATATCCACAATCTCACCATTTCAATACACAGACATACAGAGCAAAAAATAGTGCTGCATAGTTATTTTACAACTGCAAACGTTGACATCACTGAAAGCCTCCTTATAAAGATATGATGTCCCTCGCACTATGGAGTGAAAAGCGAGAAATCAAAGACATGATTGTGATGAAACGTGGAAAGAACTGCACTCAGTGTAGCTGAGCCTCAAGGTGAGGGAAGTAAAGGCTGATTTATACTTCTGCGTTGAATCAACGACGTACCCTACGCCGGGGGTCCGCGTAGCTCCCGTACCTACGCCGAGGCCTACGCACGTAGCTGACGTGCACCTCCTCCAAAATGTAACTCTCCATAGAGCCGACGCGGACCGCAAGCTCTGTGATTGGTCCGCTCGGCGGCTTTGTCTTTCCCGCATTTACAACACTTCCGGGAACCCCGGACATCGGCCGCACATCGGCCATGTATTTCATCTCCTCCTCTCTATTCTTCATGTAATCATGTCTGTATGATAAACAGCAACATGTATCAGCTGTAGAGTAACATAACACGTTCCGAATCGCTGTGGAAAAGTAAACAGAGATCGGCTATCAGAGGGACCGCACTGCCCTCAAGCGTTACGGCGGAGAATTGCTGCACGGACACACCGACGCACAAGTATGTGGGGCTCATGTTCGCGTCAGCCCCTGCTGCGTAGGGGAGACGCAGAAGTATAAATCAGCCTTAAGAGTTGCACTCATCTGTCGACATAAAAAGGACAGATGTAGCGGTGTCAAAATAGAAAAAATAGTGCTAAGGAAGAAGATCAACTTCCTCACCTGACAACCACTTCTGTATCCTCCCCTTTAAATCTTGTATGCTTGTTTCCATGCTTCTATCTGACACATTTTATGTATCAGTTGGCCTGTGCTGGTCTTGATGCTCCACAAATGCTGATGACATTTCTTAAAGAGATGTCTGCCTCTCCTGGCAACACCTCCTTCAACAAATATAAAAGCTTTCACTCACTAGTCTGGCTCTAATTAGACTTTTTTCTCTTTCTCCAAGCATCTCTGCACATGCAGACACAAGAAGGAACAGGGAATGTAAAATGTTGTATTTTTTCTGTAGTTTGTGGTTCTAGATTCTCTGTCAAACCCATCGTAACTCTCTGAAATGTATCTTAAATCAAGTCCAGGGGACATTTTTAAGATCAGGAAGGAAGAAAAGTGCAATTTTCTTATCTTTTTAGTAGCTTAACATGAGAAACTAAATTTGTAGCACATTTTTTTTATCCTTATTCAGAGGGATATATTCTTAACTCTGCTCTTTGCTGCACAAAAGGCCTTGAAGAGGGTCTGACAGAGGAACAATTGAGATAGCTGCACTTAGTTCCAACACTATATGGAGTAAGTGGTTCACAGAAGAAAAGGAGGACAAACGTAAACACATCGATATATATATATATAAAACAACCATTAAATGCACTATAGTGGAGAAAGGTTTATGTGAAGTATAATGGGTATTGATTCATCACCTTTTCTTTGCTCTGTTCTGCAGGAGTTTTCAAGGTTCTTCTTTCAGTTTTCTAAGTAAAAACCCCGTCACGCTGATAATCGTCACCTCGTCAGCTCAAAGAATAGGCTGTGTGTGTGTGAGGAGTGTGTATACTTATTGTGTTTGTGTGTCAAGACTTGTGTGAATGAGTGGGCGTGACTGGATGGACTGTCATGTAAAGGCAGATAGTGGGAGAGTGTTTCACTGCTCACATCTAGTGGTGGAGGGACAAACTGCAGACTGGCTGTCACTCACGGTGAACTACACACTGAGAGCTATGGGGCGCCGTTTGTAAAGTTGTGCACACTGAAAATGACATTTCTCCACATTTAGCTCCAAAACGTAATACAAAATGTAGTGAGTTTTTAAAAGTCACTTTTTTTTAAATCACATTTAGAGAAATATTTGTGATCTTCTTCACATTTAATTTTCTTGTGAAAAATATATTAAGTTAAAATTTTGTTAAATCCAAATGTTAAATAAAAATCTAAATGTTAAATATAAATATAAATGTTCAATGATAAATCTAAATGTTCAATATGAGTCTAAATGTTAAATATAAATGTAAATGTTAAATGTTGCTCTGCAATCCCATATATTTAGCTGATATGAAGCAGTGTGAATTTGCATATCAGCTAAACATTTATGATCGCAGAGCAACATTTAACATTTACATAACATTTATATTTATATTTAACATTTACATTTATATTTAACATTTAGATTTATCATTTAGATTTAGATTTAACATTTAGAGTTATATTTAACATTTAGAATTATCGTTGAACATTTAGATTTAACGTTGAACATTTAGATTTAACATTTGGATTTAACATTTGGATTTATATTTAACATTTACATTTATATTTAACATTTACATTTATATTTAACATTTACATTTATCGTTGAACTTTTATATTTATATTTAACATTTATATTTATATTTAGCAAAATTAAATGTGAAGAAGATCACAAATATTCCTCTAAATGTGATTAAAAAAAAAAGTTTTTTAAAATTCACTACATTTTTATGACGTTTTGGAGCTAAATGTAGAGAAACGTTGCTGTCATTTTCAGTGTGCTCAACTTTACAAACGGCGCTCATAGAGAACAGCTTCAACATAATCCTCCTCCTCTTCAACTACAAACAATACAAAGAAGAAAATGTGATATCTCTTGATTTGTGTGAAACCTTTCACGCAAAGATTCAGCCAAAAGTCCTCGACAAAATCAGCTCTGGTCAAGAACAAGTTCACAGACTTAAAAACTGGAGCAGACAACAATCAAAGAAATGTCTAGGATGTAGAAAACAAAAAAAAGGTAATATCAGGTATTCAGTAAGGTAACAAATAAAGGTGCAGTGAGTGGTTTTCATGTCCTGTTGATTCAATCAGTCTCTTTTTTTTCCCAGAATGAAGACTACATTTCTCTTCTCTTTTCTGTTTTTCTGAAGATTTTTAATAAAAAATCGAAACACCTTGTTGCTGGACTTGAATGTGTTGCAATTTATTTACCAAACACTGAGAAATGTCTAATCATCCCATCCCTTTTGGCTATGAGTAAGTTTTGCCCTTGGCATTCTGAACAGATGCATAAAATGGCCGCTGCACACGGTTTAAGAGGTGGTATTATGATTTCCTTTTTCATATTTTTTGCAGACAAATATAAAGTTAAAATGTTGGTTGTCAATACCAGACCTTGCAAATTTTCAAATAGTGACGCTAGCATGTGTGGGAGTTAGGCTAGCCAGATATGTGCTCAAATCCTGACGTCACCAATTGGTGAATCTCCTTAAAAGGTTATGATTAATGTCAAATGTAACAAGTTTTTTCGCTTGGGATTTTTTTAGTTCTTTCCCAAACTTCCTGGATCAAGTTTGGGGTCCAAAACATATGGCCATAAGAAATCACTTGTCTTCTTAAATAGAGAAACAGCAGTTAACTCAACAACGACAAATTTGTAGCATGGCAACAGTGGAGGAGGGTTCCAGGATGCTTGAAAAGGCCATGAGGACAGTGGATAGTGTAGGAAACTTGGAGAGAGTGGGGGAATGACATGCAGGAAAGAGGCCACAGGCAGGATTCGAACCTAGGCCACCCACTACATGGGCGCTCCACTTAATAGTGATGGGAAGTTTGGCTCTTTTGACTCGGCTCCCAAAGAAGAGCCGGTTCTTTCTCTTGATTTAGGATCTTTTGTAGCTGTATATTTTACCTTAACTTTGAAAAAACTAATGGTTTGTTTTGAAAACCCTTTTACATACAGTGTTTTTATGAGAAGCCTTATAATTGCCCAATTTTGTGCATTTTTTCTGTTACAAAACCATTCTTACTTTTGTTTAATATTTTAATCAAACTTTTTTATTGCACAAATTAACAAAAAACTGCAAACATATCCACAGAACAGAACAAGAACCAAACTCAAGCAAACAGAACCAGAACCAAACTCAAGAAAACAGAACCAGAACCAAACTCAAGCAAACAGAACCCGAACCAACTCAAGCAAACAGAACCAGAACCAAACTAAAAAAAACAGAACAAGAACCAAACTCAAGAAAACAGAACCAGAACCAAACTCAAGCAAACAGAACCAGAACCAAACTAAAACAAACAGAACCAAACCCAAGCAAACAGAACCAGAACCAACTCAAGCAAACAGAACCAGAACCAAACTAAAACAAACAGAACCAGAACCAACTCAAGAAAACAGAACCAGAACCAAACTAAAGCAAACAGAACCAGAACCAAACTCAAGCAAACAGAACCAGAACCAAACTAAAACAAACAGAACCAAACTCAAGCAAACGGAACCAGAACCAACTCAAGCAAACAGAACCAGAACCAAACTAAAACAAACAGAACCAGAACCAACTCAAGCAAACCGAACCAGAACCAAACTAAAACAAACAGAACCAGAACCAACTCAAGCAAACAGAACCAGAACCAAACTAAAGCAAACAGAACCGAACTCAAGCAAACAGAACCAGAACCAACTCAAACAGAACCAGAACCAACTCAAGCAAACAGATCCAGAACCAGAACCAAACTCAAGCAAACAGAACCAGAACCAAACTCAAGCAAACAGAACCAGAACCAAACTTAAGCAAACAGAACCAAACTCAAGCAAACAGAACCAGAACCAACTCAAGCAAACAGAACCAGAACCAGAACAAAACTCAAGCAAACAGAACCAGAACCAAACTTAAGCAACCAGAAACAAACTCAAGCAAACAGAACCAGAACCAACTCAAGCAAACAGAACCAGAACCAACTCAAGCAAACAGAACCAGAACCAACTCAAGCGAACAGAACCAGAACCAAACTAAAGCAAACATTATTAATGTCCTCAGTGCAGGTTGGCATTGAGAAAAATCAGATGCCTCGGCTTGGATGGGCTGTAGAAATGATAATAATACACCCTTGTTACAGCCCTAAAGAAGTCTCATTAATGAAGTGGTGAGTCTTGGTTTGGTGCAGGTTGAGGCTCTTGATGTGTAGAAAGGTTTGAGCTTACCTGTCACAGTGGTAACCAAAGTCCTGTAGAAACTCACACACTGGCAGTTTCAGCCAACTTGAAGTACACGGTTGTTTTAGTTCATGTTGTGCAGTTTGATGAACCATCTTTGCACCTCTCTCTTTGTTTCATGCAGCTGAAGGCTAAAGAAATGTTTATCAGGTGGACTGAGTCAAAAGTCACTAACAGGAAGTGAAAGCAACCAATGGGCTTTTAAGAAAACCGGATCGTACCATTTAGTTAGTAGATAGGGGGATCCTGTTTTTAATACTTAAAGATGAGCCCCACCTCAGAAACTAAAACATGTTAACTAACAAGAATGCTTCATTAAACATCAGCGGTGGCATATGCAAGACCCCGTGGTGTGTGTAGTGTTACCACATGTAGGGGATGGAATATGGAGCCCCTGATGAAAGTTTTTCTTTGTGTTGATTTCTTTTTCAAACCCTGTTGGATTTTCTTGGTCTGTGTGGAATACCTATAACTCTCACTACCTTTATTATGTTCCCCTTTCACTAACCAATCAATCTTTCACATTACTAGACCCCCTGAAGTCTGCGCCCCATCTCTGATTGAAGTTAACATAAAGTAAATGGTAAATGGAATTGTGCTTATGTAGCGCTTTTCTAGTCTTTCTGACCACTCAAAGCGCTTGCACACTACTCGTCACATTCACCCATTCATACCACATTCACTCACTGATGGTAGAGGCTGCTATGTAGTGAGGGACCATCAGTGTTAGCTAATTTGTCATTCGTTCACATTCACACACCTCTGAATAACAGAGGGAACAATTCGGGGTTCAGTGTCTTGCTCAAGGACTTTTCGGCATGTGACTGCTGGAGCTGGGATTGAACCGCCAACCTTCCGATTGATAGATGACCAACTCAACCCACTGAGCCACAGCCATAATAAAGATTATATCTCTTGTTCTGGTTCATACATTTTAATCCTGTTTAAACTGTGCTGGGACTCTAATGATGTAAAAGTGAATAGCTAAATCAACTGTGTACAGTTTTAAGCCAAGAAAATAATCCAGTCAGTGTCAGGCTTGTTTTTTGGACCATAGCCTCTTTAATACGAGGGTGCACACTTAAAACTGCTAAGCCAACAGCACCCCAGTGTCAGGATTGATTTCTTTACTCTTTCAACTATTGACTGTATATTAACATAGACAGTGAGCCTACATCTTTCCCCACCTTGATTGGAGCTGAGGTATTGCATTGGTGAAGCCAGGGCGTGCACGTAAGCAATCTCCCATGGGAGCTGCAGGCCTGATGTCCCACCTCTTCAGCTAACCAATACAGCAGAACAGGTTCTTCTGTTGATTAACTCATGGTTATGGTTTATATGTCATGAAAAGTTCAATGCCTCAAGTGTTTGGGTTCAGTGCGTCCTCTTCCTTCGTTCCTCCTCTACTTGATCTTTTTAAATTGAAATTACTAATTAAAACCAAACATTTCTGAAAAATGAACACTTGGCATGCCAGACTCCTGCGGCTACAATTTATACTATTCGTCTAACCTCTATCATCTCTCTTTCCCTCACATGAGTCTGGTCCTGCTGGAGGTTTCTGCCTGTTAAAGGAAGTTTGTCCTTGCCACTGTAATTTTCTAAATGCTGCAAAGTGCTCTGCTCATGTTGGATTAAGATGAGATCAGACTGAGTCCTGTCTGTAAGATGGGACTGGATCTTATCCGGTCTTGATGTTGGGTCTTTGTTAATACTATAACAGAGTACGTGAGTTTACACCTGCTGTGTTTGTAAAAGCGTCTTGAGATAACATTTGTTGTAATTTGGCGCTTGTTGATTGATTGATGGTAAGAACTTTCTGCTATGACAGAAAGCACGTTTTTTTCTAAAGTTATATTTTTGGCCCTTTTGCCTTTATTGTATAGAACAGCTGAAGAGAGACAGGAAATGTGAGGAGTAGAGAGTGGGGGAAGACATGCAGGAAATGGTTGATCGGCTGGGAATTGAGCCAGCAACCTCTGCGACGAGGACTGTAGCCTCTGTATGTGGGGCGCTTAGACCGCTGGGCCACAAGCGCCCAAGAAAGCATGTCTCAGAAAAACTTATTTGATATGAATTTAATTTTCTTGTATACTCCATGTTCCATCTGTTATAATGGAGTCATCAGGCCTCAAGACCTTTGCTGCAACCAGTCAGCAGTGGGAACTCAAAGACTAACAGCTTCACTCAGGATACCTGTTGTTCTGTCCATTAATACTGTCTATGCTTTCAACACACAAATGATGACACACACTTGGTACGGTGGTTACGCCCCCTGTGGGAGTGCATTGGTAATAACTTTATTGCAAAAATACAGGTTCCCTCTTTCCCCGAGCAACACCACCCCAGAACTGACACACCCACAAACAAAGAACCCTCTGAAGTGACTCCTCACCTCTCTCTCTCTGTCTCTTCTGCCATCAAACCATTCACAAACACACACTTTCACCCTTTAATTACATTCATTCGCTCTCTTTCTCCCTCGTTCTCCTGCCTTGTTGCTCTCTTTTTGCATTCCATTGGTTAAAACATAGTAGTAGATGCAGAACAACAAAGTTCACCAGCAGCATTAAAACATGAGATCTCCTCCTCCTCCTCTCCGGGGTCTCTGCCAGAGTCCATGAGAGCGTCCCGAGGGGGTGGCTGTGTCTGCCTCCTGCACTGTCTCTGATACAGGAAATCGTGAGGGAAGATTGATTTGCATAGCGGACTCATGCGCTACAATTGGCTACATTCTCCCACATCCAAAAAAGAAACAAACAGTCAACAAACATACAAACTAAAAAACAACAAAATCTCAACGTAAATGAAAGTAAAAACAGCAATGTTAAATACGCTCTCTGAGTTAAGTGCCAACCTTTGGTTTAGTAACAACGATCGATCAACATCTATAAATTCTTGGAGGACTTTACATTGGCCAGTTTTGTTAATTGATGTAATATTTCATAGAATAAAGCATATAATAAATGTACTCTACACATGTCAAAACGCTCCTCAGTAAAGGGGGAGTGAGTTACATTGTTCATTAATGTATAATAACTGAGGAATGGTTGACATCTCTGAAGAAGGTATCTCCCTCTGAAAATATACCTTTAATACATACACGTTATAAAGCATATTCATATTAGACATGTCACTGTCTCAGGCTGAAGATGAGAATTTTCTATTCACAACTGAGGTCTCCAAACCAGTTTCAGTGGGAGGATTGAAGGAAAAAAGTGTGAATTCAAAAGTGCCACTAAAGTTCACCTGAGGCCTTTAAGTTAAACAAACACAATCGTCGTCTCTCCGGCTGCTTTTCAGTCTGAAAGCCTTCAAAAAAAAGTGCACTTCTTTCGAGAAACCTTGCAAAGCGCACTTGAGTCGCTCCCTGTTTTGAGAGAGCGGTTCCCTAACCTACATACTCCTTCAAGACTTTTCCTCCCCTTTGTCGGCCTAGTTCTGGTGCTACTGTGTTTTGTTTTTGGAAGAAAAAAGTAAGCAAGCGCGAATCAAAGGGAGCAAGAAAAAAAGAGAGAAAGAAGGAAAAAGAAGAAGAAAAGAAGAAGCGCTTTTCTTGTTTAATCTCCCGGTAGAAACGGGAGAGCTGTCATTAGGTCGGCGAGCGGTTTAGGGGGGGGCGGAAACTCCAGCTAGACACTTGTGAAGTGCACTCCACTTCTATTTGAAATGCAGACATGAGGAAGTACCACTTTAAAGTTTATCAATATTTTCGTTAATTATCATTATCAACATTCCATAAGGTCTTATTAATTAACATACAGGTTTCATACATGAGTTTTTCTGTACATGACTTTTAGTTATTAGAGAGTCCGGAGTTCTCGGGCGGGTTTTACTGTGCGCGCACACAGGAAGAAGAAAACAAACAAACCCCGAAAATCAAGGAGAGAAAAAATATGGCTGTCCATCGGAAATAGACCCAGTTCGGCTACGTGTGCGTCCATCAGGAAATGCCCGTGAAGAAAGAGGAAGAGGCGTGGCTACTTGGTTAAGAGCCTCCCCCTGAGCTGAGGGTCCTGCTGGAGGAGTCTGCAGAGTGTCCAGGTCCGAGTCAGACCCAGCGGAGCAGGGACACCCTCAGAAAAACCTCAGGGGGAGACAATAAACAGTCCCGGGAAGAAGGGGGGGAAAGGGTTGAGGTTGTAGTTGGGGGTCAGAGTGACTGCATAGACAGAATAGTAGGTTAAAAGGAAAGGATAGGAGGAGGGAAGGAAGGAAGGAAGGTAGGGAGGAAGGCAAGAAGGGGCTAAGCAAGGTGCTGCAGGCGCTGAGGGAGGCTCTACGTCAGTGCAGATGTGTGCGTGCATGTGTTTGCGTGTGCATGTTTGTTTGAGGAGGAGGAGGAGGAGCAGGATTGGAGGTTAGTTTCATCCTCCTGAGCCAATTCCAGGTCCGTCAAAGCGAGGCTGACGAGGACCCCGGCCCCGCCGCCACCCCACGTTGAAAGGTGGACAGGGTGACGTTAGTGAAGCAGAGCGCGACTCTGGTCAGAAGAGAGCTTGACCCCCGTCAGACACAGCCAGAAACTCCCTGCTCCACCTGACAGCTCCTGGAGGAGAGGAGAGGAGAGGAGAGGGATCAAATTAAGATAAAGGTGCACAAACAAAGGATGGTGAAGTAGAAAACTCAGTTTGAACCAGCTAAATTAATTAGAAATCACTTTGAACTATCCATGAATGTTCAGAGATACGTAAAGAAAATGTATATTTTAAAGCACAGAATTAGTTAAAAGCTTTTTATTGACTCTGATTGGCTGCAGCTCACAGATGGACACAGAAATTCAAAACAAGCATAAAACTTTTGCATTTTGTTGAACAGGATTTGATAAACTCTATTCTGTGGATAACTTTTTACAACCCTTGCCGAACCAGGAAAATGTTGTACAAGAACCCTGTTCAAAATGTGGATTTTTTTATCGCAGTAAGATGAGTCATTTGAAATTCATCATCAATTCAAGACTTTTCTGACAGTTCATCTGTGATATCATAGAATTTGATGCAAAGTTCTGCGTATTACACCTAAAGAACTATTTGAGGACAGGCTTTCCACCTTCAAAGACGTTGAAATGAAATAAATGTATTATGTGGAGATACAACTTCCAAGAATAAGCAGTAGTAAGCGTTCTTTCTTCTTCAAGGCGTTTTAATAATACCTCGTTATGCAGCTGTTTTAAACGGACATGTTTCTGAGAGAATGACTTCATCTAAAAACCTGGATAAGACAGAAGAAATCTCTCAGAGAAACCAGGAAACTGAAGCACTTAAATACTTGATCCAGGTAAAAAATGTACCCACACCTAAACACAAGGATGTGTGTTATTTCTACTCTAATTATTGTGTTTTCTTCTCCCACCTTTTTGTTAAATTTTGTTCCTTTTAGGGAGCCTATCTTAACATCTCGCAAGGGACTGCAGATAAAAGTAGCCTCTTAACTTACAGCTAACTCTAGCATATTTACAGAGATGATAATTAATATGCAGGGTCCTTGTCAATGAAACATGAAATTAAAAAACAACAAAAAACAGGATTCTGTGAATACTATACACAGGGATTATGTATAGTGAAAATATAAAATATTTTATGTTTTCATGCTTATGTTTGTTTAAAGGTGACATATCATGCAAAATTGACTTTTTAATGGTTCTTTACCTGAAATATGTGTCCCTGGCATGTCTACAAACCCCCCGAGAATGAAAAAAATCCATTCTGCCCCTGTTTTGATTTCTCCACCTTTCTGTAAATGTGTGTGAAACGAGCCGTTTCAGAGTTCCGTGTTTTTGTTACGTAACAACAATATCCGGTCTGTCACGGAGTCAGAGCTCAGAGCTTGTTCAGCCCATAGACTGTATAAAATAATACTGAATCCCTCCTCCGTTTTTCATTACCTGCACAAATGTGTGCTAACAAGGAGCTTAGGAGGGAGGCATGCTAGTTGTAGGCTGTCTTAATAAACACAAAGGTCGGTTTTACTCCCCACGTCTGCAGATTTGAAGATCTAGTGGATGATTTTTATTTGTCATGGATAAGTGCTAGCGCTAATTAGCATAGCCACATAGCTACATGTTCATAGCTGTAGCTGTAGCTGTAGCTGTATCTGTGTACCAAGACACACGTCAACATACTGACCAATAAAACAACAAGAAACACTAAATCTGTGACCAATCCTTCATAAAAGGTCCAGCTGCCTTTCTGGCAGAGGTCGGTTTTACTCCCCACGTCTGCAGATTTGAAGATCTAGTGGATGATTTTTATTTATCATGGATAAGTGCTAGCGCTAGTTAGCATAGCCACATAGCTACATGTTCGTAGCTGTGTACCAAGACACACGTCTACATACTGATAAATAAAACAACAAGAAACACTAAATCTGTGACCAATCCTTCAGAAAGGTCCTGCTACAGGCGCCTCTCCGTCAGGATCAGATTCAGAGGGTTGAAGTAACGCGATCTCTGAGCAGCCGTGTATATTCAGCCAACATGTAAACATTAGATCAACATGCTGGAGAGCCGAGGCACATCCACTTCCTGAGGGGGCGTGGTCAGAGAGAAAACAGAGTGTTCTGAGGAGGACTGAAGAAGAGGACTTTTCAGGCATGCCAAAATCTGATTTCAAAGTGTTTTTTTGAGCATAAACTTTAAAGACATGTTTTGGGGACCTCTTAGACCAATATATATTGATGAAAAAAGCGTGATGTCACCTTTAATGTCATATTTCAAATTGGGTATTTTCTGACAAGGTATGGCGTTATGGAATTAACCTGATGTTGGATCTACAATTAAATGTTGGGCATACGGGCATCCTGCGGGGGTGTCAAGAGGTCTGAGCCAGCTTCGAGCTGCAACTCGACACAGAAAAGATTCAATGTGTGAGTCTTAATCCTTGAGAAAAAGTTCTGAGATGAATCGAATAATTAAAGGTTCATTTCGGTTAAGACAAGACCAGTTGTGATTCTGTGTCCGGCGGGACAGTAAGACTCTGCAAGTTACGGGGAGAGAGAGAGAGAGAGAGAGAGAGAGAGAGAGAGAGAGAGAGAGAGAGAGAGAGAGAGAGAGAGAGAGAGAGAGATCAAACATAACTGGCCACATATAAAATGTAAATGTTCGAAGTGTTTGCTGTGTGTTTTTATTGATTGTTACTGTTCTGGTTTTTGTTTTTAACTCTGTAAAGCACTTTGAATTGCTCTTTGTATGAATGGTGCTTTATAAATAAACTTGCCTTGCCTTGCCTAGTGAGCAGGTGGTTATGCAAATTGGAATCTCCACAAGGTGGGACAAGACCCCATCACAAATCAGAGGGTTCTGCTCACCCTGTCGGGACTCTAATTTGCATAACCACCTGCTCACTATACATAATCCTTCATGTATGCATTATCCTCACAGAACACTTGGGTTTAGGTGTGGGCACATTTTTTAACTGGATCAAGTATTTCAATGCTACAGTTTCCTGGTTTCACTGAGAGATATCTCATAGAAACTAGTCCAGGGTGCTCTCCAAACTTGATCCTAACAAGAACAATGGTGTGCAAGTCAACCTGCTCACTGATGAAGGAAACACTGTGGAGAAATTCTAGTGCATCACTTTTGCAACTTGTTTCATTTGGATTCACCTCACAGCCTGAACTGAGTGAAAATAAATCAGATTTTAGGGTCAGAGTCTCCTTGCTGATTTGTTTCCTTCTGTTTTGTATTTGTAAAATCGTTTTTTTCCCTGGTTTGCTTGTTATTACGGAGCCAACACCTCAGGCAGCCTCATAAATGTGATTTCCAGCTTTCAGTTGAAGTGGTGGCTCACAGACAGCAAACACAGAGGCTCAGTTTAATGTACTGCATTTTCTGTTTTCAAAACTTAGTTTCTGTCAGTGCATGAGTTAAAAGATGAGCACTGAAGATTACTGATGTGAAAGTACAACTTGAGGGTTCATGCCATGTCAGAAGGAACATGATTGAGTAGATAGAGAAAGAGACAAATGTTCCACACTGTCATGATGGAGTGGATTCTAACTTATAAAATGTATTCATCAGTTTCACTACCTGTGTTATGACATATCATAGACTGTTTAATTAATGGATGTAGTGTCCGTGACGTCACCCTGTTTTGAGGCCAATAGTCGGAGGGAGCCATATTGGAAATGCTGAACCCTACGCTCCTGCTCGGTGCCTCAGGTCAGCTGATCTGCTGCTCGTCGAGGTTCCGAGGTCAAAACGGAAGCTCAGAGGGGATAGAGCTTTTTCTGTTGCTGCTCCTAAATTATGGAATGAGCTTCCCCCCAACATTAGACAAGCCTCCTCACTGTCCATTTTTAAAACATGTCTTAAAACCCATTTTTATTCCTTGGCTTTCAACCCCGCATGAGACTCTGCTCCTGTTGTAGTGTTTTATGGTTTGTTTTTATTTATTGTTTTTATTGTTTTCTTATCCTGGGTTTTAATTGTTTTATGCCTGTGTTGTTTGTCTATTTATGTACAGCACTCTGTTTCGGCTGTGGACGTTTTTTAAGGGCTTCATAAATAAAGTTGAGTTGAATTGAGTAACTGCTGTTGAGCTAGTGTGAAGTGAAGAGGCGGGCTTTGAGCCTCTTAGCCAACAGCTACAGCGTTCCTGCTGTCAATCAAGTCAGCTGTGCCTCTCAGTGGAAGACTTATAATCTCAGTATCTTCGAAATTGCCGTGTTAGAAAAAACTCACGCCCGTACAGTGTGAGCTGATCAAGGAATGAACTATCCAGACCGCACTTGTTTTTTGTACCAGGTTGTAAAAATGTTTATTTCTGCTGTAAAGATCAGCTTTTTTGAATTGGTGTGTATGTGGTTTCTGGTACTTCCGGAGCCAGCCTCAAGCGGACACTCGATAGACTTTGTAACACTTCCGCATTGGCTTCAATTCTTGTGACCAGAGGTTGCCGCTTGTCACAAATTTTACAACACCAAGTAGAATATCTCAGATTAATTGATTTTTGCAATAAAAGAGCAAATGTTTGAGGTTTTTATATGTGTCAAAAGAGAGACCATATGTGACATGACAAACCACAACGACCTGCAGCTTTTCTGTCATTCAGCACAGAAGAACGCTCTACATGTTGGGAATAACCTGCTCTGTTTCTGTTGAGAGCTAATCCTCATGATCACGTTTTTCTGCAAGTAAAGCAGATTGAGCTGAATGTTACCAGCATTTAAATTATTTGGTCATCTTTTAGAGTGTGTGAAATGCGTATTTCCAAAGCATATTAAAGAAACATATCCATTAGTGCCTGGTTTTTGAGTTGGTACAAAATGCAGCAGATTTTCTGCAGGAAGTTTTAACTAAATTTGACACATGACAGATTTGCAGAGGGATGAAAACAACTTTTGGCTCTCCACAGTGAACACAAATCAGTGCACTTCCTCGGGATATAGCGCAGTGCAAATAGGGGCTTGGCCTACTTTTGTGCCAGATGAGTCGAGTTTGCCAAAAAATAAAATGGGAATAAATATTTATTAACTTTGCAAGTCAGATCCTATTTAGACCACGGACACTCCTGGCAGTGTTAAGCAGATGAGCTGTTCTGTGCTTTGAATGTTACAAGTGTAAAATCATGCGAGCTCAGAGCAGTGTTTACCTGTGAAGCGGTGGAGGGAGGTGGTGATGACAAGGTGTTGGTGATGAGGAGGATGGAGGAGATGATAGTGGTGGAATAGCAACAGGGACTCAGAAGAGAGGAAGCAAGCAAGGCGAGGCACTGACATCAGCCTGCTTCACCTTAGAGAGAGAAAGCGAGAGACAGAGAGCGAGAGACAGAGACAGAGAGACAGAGAGAGACAGAGAGAGAGAGAAGGAGAGAGAGAGGAGGACAGGAAGGAGATTGAAAAGCAGGACAAAAGGAAGAAAACAAGACAAACAGCGGGGGGAGAAGAGCACAGGGAAAAGCAATGTGTAAAGTGCCAAGGCAGGACATCAGCCAGGTGCAGTTCCACAGCACGGCCACAGGGGGGCAGCAGAGCACTAAGAGTCACACTTACAAAGCTGCGGGTTGCAGTCAAGCGGCTGCGGCGTGGGGTCACTACCGTGCCGCTCAGGCTGCGTCCAATCTGCCTCAGGTTCTCCCCGTCCTCAGGCTCCGCCCCCAAACGCAGATCCTGCAACATCATTGGCTGCACAGGGAGAAAATGTCTGTCAGATGCTGGGGACTGGATTCAACTCGCACAGACTGTGGAAATGTGAGGGAGTTCTGAGAGAGAACGTCAGGTGCTACCTTGTTGAGGTAGGTGGGGGTGCTGGTGCAGTCTGCCCCGTACACACTCCTCTCCATGTCTGCGTTGGGGGTCTTGGAGCGACCCTGCCCTCCCACCCTGGATATGAGCCTCTCTGAGGGGCTGCAGCCTGAAAACACACACAGGCCAGGCTGGAGGTCAAACAGGGGGGCTCAACCAATCTCAACCGTAAATGTAAAGTGTTCACAATCATCTGCAAGATCACACTGGAACATGTTGTAGAGACAATATGCCGAACTAACTCTGAAAACACACACGCAGGCTTGTGTTTTAATGCATGAACCATTTCAGCAAAATAAAAATGATCCAGGCCTTCAGCATCTATTTATAAACATTATTCAACAATGTGTCCTCGGAAAGTTTGATTTGAATTTAGATGAAGGTTATGCGATTTTGTGAAGTAATGCAACAGGATGTCTGAGGCTTTTAAATTATGCTTGGCAAAATATCCAAGAAAACATGAAATATAAGTATACACACGCACACACACACATGAAAAAGAAAAGCTATAAATTCCAATAATTAGCTGCCCGACTGTCCTGCCAGTTAACCTCTCTGCAAAAACACTTCAGCTGTGTTCTAATCTTTAAAGCTTCTGTGAGGAGCTTCTGTTTGTGCTGACATCTGCGCCCCCTGAGGAGGACGCGGTACTTCTTACCTTTTTGTCCTGCACAGGTCTAAGTAGTATCTTTTTTTAAAAACAAAAAATCTCATTCTACTGTTTAAACACTGAAATGGGTTCCTCATTATAAACATTAGGCAGGGAGAACGCATTGTCTAGGGAAAGCATCCATTGAGTACAAATACCAGGGGAGGTTATGACGCATACCGACAGCTTTAGCTTTGTTTTTAAGAGCATGAACACACTACAAAGTCAACATGCTTAAATTATATGTGTATAGGAGAGTGTCTTTTGAAAGCAGCAAAGGATTCTGGCATGTGTTCAACAATTGTAAGCCAAGAGTGAGGAGAGAAAGCAACATTGGTCTTATCTCTGTTTGAACACAATGCATGTAACCTTTGACTTTGTACATTTATAGCATTGTCTCTGATTCATGCCACAATACAATACAATAGGGTGCTACACATCCCCACATTACAACGACACAATAAGACAACACCATACAACACGATACGATACAACGCAATAATACAAGACACGGTACGACACGAAGCAATATCACAAGACACGAAACGACACGATACGACACAAGATACGACACGATATGACACGATACAATACGACAGGATACGACACAATACGACAATGCAAAAACAACAGGACACAATACAACACAATATGATACGACACAACGCAATACCAGAAGACACAAAACGACATGATACGACACAATAAGACAACACCATACAACACGATACAACACAACGCAATAATACAAGACATGGTAGGACACGATACAACACAAAGCAATACCACAAGAAACAAAACGACACGACACAACAAGATGCGATATGAAGCAACACAATATGACTCAATACGGTACAACACGATACGACACAAAACGACACAATACGACACAAAACGACACGACAGGACACAAAACAACAGGACATGATACAACACAATATGATACGACACAACGCAATACCACAAGACACAAAACGACACGATACGACACAATAAGAAAACACCATACGACACAACGCAATAATACAAGACACGGTACGACACGATACAACACGAAGCAATACCACAAGCCACGAAACGACACGATACGACACAAGATACGACAACGCAATAATACAAGACACGAGATGACACGATATGACACGATACAATACGACAGGATACAACACAATATGATACGACAGTGCAATACCACAAGACACAAAACGACACGATACGACACAATGCAATAATACAAGACACGGTACAACACGATACAACACGAAGCAATACCACAAGACACGAAACGACACGACACAAGATACGACACGATATGACACAATACGACAACGCAATAATACAAGACACAAAATTACACGATATGACACGATATGACAATACGACAACGCAATAATACAAGACACGAAACAACACGATACGACACAAGATACGACACAAGATACGACACAATACGACAACGCAATAATACAAGACACGAAATTACACGATATGACACGATATGACACAATACGACAATGCAATAATACAAGACACGAAACGACACGATATGACACGATACAATACGATGCAACAGGACATAATACGATAGGATGCGATATGGTAGGATAAGGTAATTTACCATGCAATACAACATGATACGATATGATACAGTACGATACCGTACGATACAGTACGATACCATGCAACACAACGCAGACAACTCGAGCTGCGCTCATTCATACTGACACGTCATCACCCTCCCTATCAGCTGATCTCAACTTCCTCACTGGCGGTCTATTTAAGCTGCAAGTCTCCCTGTCTCTGCCTCTGCTTTGCAAGTGCTCCTGCTGTCCTGCTCAGTGCTGTGTGAAAACTTTGTACCCACCTCCTCCCCGGCTTCCACCTGCGGGCTCCAAGGGGGTTAGTCCTATCTCATTGCTCCTAAATGTCTGCATTTAAATAATATATGCTGAGTAATGAGGTTCGGAGCCCATACGCCAAACACAATACTGTATGCTGCAATAAATTTATCTTAAGTAAACGTGAGTTGTCTAGCTGAAATTTAGATAATAGATAAATGATAAGATTTGACATGATGCAATATGACTTGATATGATAAGAAGCAATGATACGATATGATATGACTAGATGCAATGCAATGGGATATAACACGATAGGATACCGGACCCCTTCCCCATGCTAACAGTAATATCACGATACAGCAATTCTAGATGACGATACATTAAAATCTGTTTAGACGGCTGTATTATTCAAAAATGAAAGCAGGGATATTTGATGCAATGCCAACATTGTGTCAGACGAGTCAGGGTGGCATGACAATGCTGTATCAATTATTTGAGTTAGATTTATGAATTGACTTATAGTTTATTACTTATCTTATAATTTACTTTCATTTTAATAGAGATTTACTTTGGGCATAACTAACTCTGTGTGGGTTTGTGTGTATGCGTGTGTGTGTGTGTGTTTGTGTGTGTGTGTGTGTGTGTGTGTGTGTGTGTGTGTGTGTGTGTGTGTGTGTGTGTGTGTGTGTGTGTGTGTGTGTGCATGCGTACCTGACCGTCCAGCCTGCAGACTGGCCTGGTAAAGGGAGTCGAGCTCCGACAGCTCAGCCTCGTCCCGGTCACAGCAGGGATCTCTGTGTTGCCCTGAGGCATGCTGGGAGCTGTAGTGCCCTGGAGAGGACTGGCAACTGAAGCTGTAATGCTGGCTGGAGGTATGCGGCCTGATGGGAACGCATCGGTCTGGTGGGGTGTCGTATGGCGTCACCACAGCGTCAGGGCGGTCCAAACTCCAGGAAGACCAATGTCGCGTCCCGCTGTCGGCGGCGGCTCCTTGCAGCGGCCAATGCTGCAGGGGGCCCGAAGGGGAATGGGGTTGGGGGGACTGCCAGAGAGGCGTGAGAGGTTTCCTTTGCCCGGAGGCTTCCAGAGGGGGAGATGGGGGAGGAGGAGGAGAGGGAGGGAGTGGTTGTGTGTGTGTGGGTTCAAGGTGTGTGTAGTGTGCGACGTGTGTGGTGTGTGTATCCCAGAGACGCAGAGGAAGCGACGGCAGAGAGATGGCTAAGTGCTTCCCCAGGGGTCTGACACTCACCCCCCCTGCCTGCAGCAGCTCGCACAGCCTCACCCCTGTCCCCTCCCTCCTGTCCTCGCCTTCCTCCCCTCTCCTCCCCACGCACCCACCCTCCTCCTCCTCCTCTTCCTCCTCTTTTTCCTGCCCACGGCTGGAAGGGGCGCACGGGTGAGGGATGCTGAGGGTGAGCGGGGGCCGATAGGGTGGAGGGGGCGGGTTCTGGTCCAGAGCAGCGTCCTGGTTGGGCGTCGCCTGGTCCTCTTCCTCCTCCTGATTGGGCGTCAGCAGTACTTGGACCGGGCCAGGCTGTTCACTGGAGGACACATAAGAGGGAGGGTGTCACTCAGCAGGCAGCACGAGGAAACAAATCCCCCCAAAAAAACAGAGCTGCTCTGACGTCAGGTGAGTTACTGCATAGAGGGAAGGTCACAACAGCAGACTAGGATAAACAAGCAGAACACACACACACTCACACAAGCTCAAATAGACACAAACACACAATGATGCAGCCTGTGCAAGCATCGCTTTGTGTATGGGGATTTCACAAACATGCTGCGTATGATTCAGGCGAAAGCTCATCTCATCTGATTGCTGCAGATTCACCAAACTTTTCAAACTGATCAAAAATAATCCAAATATTTTCATTTTAATCTGGTTATTGAAATTTTTAAGCCGCTCTGGTGCACTCTATCAAACACTGAGATGAATGTGGCCTCCTCAGTCTGGAGTCGTTCAGCCTCAGCGGGCCACTATATCACCTTATTGATTTACATACACTGATATGATATATGTTAGACATTAGAGGATCCTCTCTGCAGAGTTGTGCGACACATTCCTCACAGTGGCAGTGTGTGTGTGTGTGTGTGTGTGTGTGTGAACTGAACTTGTGTGTGTTGGTATGTGCGAAGAGCAAGTCTGTAAATTTGTGCGTCTATTTTTAAAGACAGCGTGCGCGAACCTGTGTGTGTATGTGTCTACGTGAGTGCAAGCCCCCATCCCCCATGTTAACCCCCCCCATCTCTTTTCAGCCTTAGTAATTACCCAGCAGGCTTTGCAGCGGCGAGCTATAAATCAGAGGCTTGTGTTGATCAATAGAGGAGAGGAGGAAGGTAATAAAAGAGGCTGAGCGCCGAGCTTTACCTCCTCCTCTTCCTTCCCTTCATCCTGCTGTTAACACTTTGGATTTACAGTTGATTAATTTTTAACAAATTTTGCTCCAGTTAAACGGAAGTCTAATGAAACTGAGAGTAAATCTGACTTTATCTAACTTAGTTAGCAGATCCAATCATGGCCTGTACTTCTGTAATAACCATTAATTCAGCAGCTTTAAATTGCTGCAGCAGAATGTAAGGGGGGAATGGAGATGTTAAAACTGTAATGACTGTAATGACCTTAAAGGCACATGTGGGAATTTCTCAAGGCTATAATTCTAATTTGCTAACTCAATCTGAACCTGAGGACCTCTGAGTTTAATCTAAGAGCCTCAGAGATATAACCTAAAGAAGAGTAGGCTCTGGAAATTAAAGGATCAGTGTGCATAATTTAGGGGAAGCTTTCAAAGAAAATGGAACTAATATTTATGACTTTGTCTAAATAATGTAAAAAAATCACCTTGAAACAGAATCCTTGTGATGTCTTTACCTGTGACTGAGCACTTTATATATTCATAGAATGGGGTTCTTTTTCACAAAGTCCACCATTTGCGGTACCATGTTTCTATGGGAGCCCAGAATGGACAAACCAATAACTGTCTCTAGACAAGGGCTGGTTTTGAAACAACCTACTACACTAGCAGTGCATACTGATTTGGCCAAAATTCAGTATGCACTATGTGAACAAGAGCAAAATCTGCAGTATGCCAAAACTCCTCTGATTCGTGAAAATTTCTCAGTATGCATCGGACCAATCTCCCTCACGTACTGTTTCCCACAATGCACAGCGCTAACGTTTTGCTTCTTCTTTTTGAAGGGGGGGACTCAGTTGTTGGTGCTGTGAAAATTATAATTAACTTATTAAATTATAAGTGATGCTAAAGAAGCAGTTTCGCTATCAGCTTGGCCGTTGTTTAATTCGGCTTTCAGAAACCGGAAATCCAGCGAAGCCTGACCAAGCATCCTGCAGAACAAATCCAACAAAACAGTCACACGACAGACTACCATCGAACGGGGTATGTAGTATGTAGTATGCAGTACATACTGCATGCTTCATTTCTAGGTAGTATATAGCAGGCCAACGTATTACTCGTTTTTAAGAGATTCCTGGTCACTTTGAGTCTTTCAACGTGAAAGGGAAGAATGAGGGTAAAGTTTGCACTTTGCTATCATCGCACTGGATGAAATACATCCTACCCACATTAAGTCGGGACAGTATGTCAGGACTATAGGCTGATTTCTACTTCTGCGTTGAATCAAGGGTGTAGCCTACGCTGGGGGTCAGTGTAGCTCCCGTACCTACGAAGAGGGCTACGCACGTAGCTGACGTGCACCTCATCCAAATGTAACTACACGTAGAATTTGATGCGGACCGCAAGCCCTGTGATTGGTCCGCTCGGCGGCATTGTATTTCCCAGATTTACAGCACTTCCGGGATCCCCACTTATCGGCCGCACATCATGTAATCATGTCTGTATGATAAACAGCAACATGTATCAGCTGTTGATTAACATAACACGCTCTGAATCGCTGTGGAAAAGTAAACAGAGATCGTAGCGGGACCGGAAGCAGGCGACCAGCTATCAGAGAGACCACACTGCCCTCAGGCGTAACGGCGGAGAATTGCTGCGCGACACAGACACATCGACGCACAAGTATGGTATGTGGTGCTCATGTCGGCGTCAGCCCTTGCTGCGTAGGGGAGACGCAGAAGTATAAATCAGGGTATAATTAAATTCTGAACATATCTGTCTGTCTATCTGTCATTATGATATACAGAAAGTAAACACAGTTGTTTGACAATAAATGGCTTCACCCAACCACTAACCATGAGTGAAAAAAAAGTGTTTTCTCTTATCATTCATATTCTCTGAAAAATGGCCAAAAAAATCACTAATTCTCCCAGGGTAAGTAAATTTATGAGCACAACTGTATATGTCATTAATTATTTCGTCAAAGAAATGTGTGATTGATTTCTGAAAAGTCATGGATCTGTTTGACTAACAGTCAAAACTTTAAAATATTACGTCCCTTAATGTCTATGGCATACTTTGACATAAGTAAGTCTAGTCTACAACTAGTTCTCTCTTCTATGGATAAAAACATTTGTTTTAAATTTAAATTAACATTGTTTTACTCAGGGTGACTTAGTGGGATGTTTTTTAACCTTTTCTTTTATTTGATGATTTTTTTTTCTCCAATAAAACTTTTGAAAGCATCCCATAACACAGAATGTGTTTATAAATTCTTGTTTGGAAAGGTCATTCCGAAGAAGGCAGAGTTTCAGCTGAATAAAAACTTCCCTGCTGAGTCTCTGTTTCTCCTCCTTCCACAGCAACAAACTGACACATCAAGGAGAAACCCTCTGAATCAGTGAAACACACAAACAGCAGCGAAGACGGAAAAAAACAACAAACAGGATACCAGACAGGATCTGTGGCTGCATTCGCACAGCAGAACATAGAAACACAGTCGCACACACAGACACACACAGACTGCAGCTTTCCAGTGCACAGAAGGACAGATCAGCAGCGCACAAAGAGCAGAGGGAAGCCTTGGCAGCACACAGCTACAAAGAGCAGCACGACAACAATGAGGGGAGGCAGTGAAGCACAGTGAAGCAGAGAGAAACTCTCTCTCTTTTTATTCTCGATGGCAACACAGAGCCCAGCAAAGCAGGTTTTTTTTCTACTGCACTGCAACAAACGCACAAACACACAGAGCATCAGAAGTTACAGTGTAAAGTCAAGTGTGTGTCTGTGAGAGCGCACACACACACATTCAAAACACATATACAGCAGGATGTGAGGGTGCAGTGCTCGGGTAACAAATATAAAGGGTTCTTGGTTGTTTTTTGGCAGCCAGAGCCAGAGACACACACATGAGGGTGTTGAGGTGTTTTTGGACAGCCAGCACCCAGAGGACACACACAGAGGAGTCCTGAGGCGGGTTTGGGAACAGCTCGTGCCGAGGACACACACGAAGTGAGGGAAGGAGGAAGGGAGGAAGGGGGTCTGAGGTGGTTTTGAGACAGGCACCAGCTTTGAACACATAAGGGGGGGGTACAGTGGTGGTACCTGCGTGGCCCCTGTGGGCGGGTGCTTCCTGTCTCCCGTTCCATTTCCTGATCCTGCCCGCGTTTGATTGGGCCCCCAGTGCTCCTCATGCACGCAGCTACAGCCAATCCGCTATGAGCGTTAGCCTCATGCAGGGGTCTGAGCACAGCTGAGGATGTTAACAACAGAGCGGGAGATAAAAAAGGAGAAAAGACAGAAAGATATAATGACAGAGTGGTAAAGAACGAAGGAGTCATAATGAAAAACCAAAGACAGAGAGAAGAGGAAAAATGGAGACAGACAATATGTGAGGATGAAAGAACAGTGACACAAAAGAGAGAAAACAGAGGCAGAGCAGAAAGAGTGGTTATGAGGGGGCTAGCATGCATTACGCTCCTCTGATATAACTCAGTGTCTGCGTGTGTCTGTGTCACAATGAATGGAGTTGCTACGTGGGAGGATTCATTTTGGACATTCTAATAACAGTATCAGTTTAACTTGGTTGGATTGACTGAAACATGAATATTAATATGAGCAACAAGGTCAGAAAATATCTAAATATACTATTTTCACAAAGGTGTCAAAGAAAGTAAATTGTTTGCACTTAGCGACATCAGGGGTTCCCAAATTTCTCAACCCAGGACCCCCAAAGTAATGGTGCCAGACACTCGGGACGTCTTACTTAGGTTTGTTAAACATTGCTTACAGCCATGGGCAAGCCAAAAACAGACATTAGAAACTGAAAGCCAAAATACCATAATTTTATTTCATAGTTATTTAAAAAAGGTTGCAAGAATGCAAGTAATCTTAATGTATAGTCTCGGTCGAGGCATGATGGCTGTCTAACATGAGTCTGGTTCTGCTCAAGTTTTTACTCGCCACTGTAACTAGCTAAATACTGCGATGTGCAATGCTCATGATGGATTAAAGTGGAGTCTGAGTCTTACCCTAACTTGGTGTTGGGTCTCTGTTAATAATTTAACATCGAGTGGTCTAGACCTGCTATGTTTGTAAAAGCGTCTTGAGATAACATTTGTTGTGATTTGGTGCTATACAAATAAAGATTGATTGCTTGATAGATTGATTGATTGAGTCTGTAGCAGTGATAGGATATACAGATTCTGATTTGCATTAATTTTTACCGATATCTTTATTTAGATTTTTATAATAATGGATAAAATATACAATTTTAGATATTCAGAAGAAAAAAAAAACCTTTGAAGAACAACTCTTTTGGATGGGATCTCTCGGCGGCCACCCATCAGTGCCTGGCGACCCCCGAAGCGGTCCTGACCCCCACTTTGGGAACCAGTGAGCTATATAACAGTTTAAGTTTTCAATAACTCTTCGTTAAAACCTGTGAAATTATACAGGTAATGTTCAGATTTGGGTTTTAGTTATAGTTAATTAAGTGACAGTTATTCAGTCACTAAAGTTTTATTTTTAGTCCTATATACAATCGAACAGCATCCCAAAATTCATTTTTTGCACGACTAACAGTTAGCTACATTAGGCTACAGCTTAAAACGACTATCAAACAATACAGATGACGTTAAGATTTTAGTTTTAATTACAAAAATAAAGTGTCTTTAATTTGCTGTTTTCATTATTAATTTACCAAATGAAAAAGCCAAAACTTGCTTGAGCTCTGATTTGTTCCCTCTTTTGATAACTAGGCTACATGCAGCTTTAGCTAACGTTAACAGTTTTCTCTGACACAAAGCGGAATACATTTTAACCATAGACTGTATAAAATATGGACATAGGATCCGTGACGTCACCCATCTGTTTTCTGAAGCGCTGTTTTGAGGCTAATCGCTCAATAGCAGCCATACTGCTGCTGTCGAGGGATTGTGACGTAAAGAGGCGGGCTTTGAGCCTCCTAGCCAACAGCTACAGTGTTCCCGTCTGTCAATCAAGTCAGCTGTGCCTCTTATTGGAAGACTCGTAATCTCAATATCTTTGAAATTGTCGCGTTAGAAAAAAATTCGTCCCTCTACAGTGTGTACCAATCGAGAAATGAGCTATCCAGACTACACTCGTCTTTTGTACCAGGCTGTAAACATGTTTACTTCTGCTGTAAAGATCCAGCCTCAAGCGGATCCCTGATGAACTGCAGTTTTTAGCACTTCCGCATTGGACTCATATTTTTAGACTGGAGGTTGCAGCTTGATTTTAACTGACAACCATCAAATAATTGTATCAAAAGACAAAAAATTTAATAAAATGTCAAACTTATTACCTTATAGAAGAAAACTTAAATCAATTTTGCCATAAAATGAACCTTTGCTAACTGTACTACCTTGAGATGTTGCTAAAGCCTTACTTTGTAATATGGCCCCCCTTTTTCCCCTAACAAATATGAATATCATTTAGACCAAAAAAAATGTAAATGCAAAATCTTTTAAGCGTGAAGACATACTTCCACACTTAGCATCTCCTCCCATTTAGCAATTCGAATGTCAATGCATTGTTATGTGAATTCTGTTCAGTAGTTAGTGAGTCAAATAGTCAGGATTTGAAATGTGAGGAGCAAAGTTGAGGCTACGTTCATCAAGCTAAGACACCAGACAGGGAAAAAGAGACAAAAGAGTTTTTTTTTGTTCGGACACAGCTTACTGTGGTGCATAGCTTTGTGAACGCACCTTGAATGGTGTTAGTTGGTTATAAAAAGATGAAGAAGAAGACAACAAAAGAGCAGCCATCCCCCATCTTGGCTGGAGTTTATAGATTTCTGATTGATGGAGACAGAATAAAGAAAGACTGATGGCAGCTCTGTTGTTGTTGTTGTTGGCTGTAACGTCCTCTAAAACACTGAGGCAGATTGTTTGGAGTCCGCCTGAAACCATCGATACGGACGTGGGAAACCAAATTCTGTTACGTAACCGCACTGATAGTGAGGCCATCTGTTCGTTCGCAAGTCGTCCTTTCACTTCATCAAGGTTGAGTGTACTCTCTCAGGGGTGTGTGTGTGTACGTGTGTGTGTGTGTCTGTGTGTGTCAGGTACATGGGGCTGAACACACTGAAGCACACACAGTAGGACAGACAGGACACAACATAATAATCCCTGATATAGATTTAGTTAGTGCTGAGCTGGAGGGGAAAACCTGCACACCTGCAGTTCATACATGGATCTTTCTCACACACACAAAAACACACGTACACACACATTTTCTGAGAATAGTAACACATGGGCAGATATTTGTGGACACGTGGCTGAAAAGCACAAGAAAGAAGTGTGAACCACATCAGAGCTGTTGGGCCTAACTTCTAATCTGTTTAGATACAAAGTGAAGTCACATTTCTTCAAAGTCATGTTTACATTTCAATTGAGAATGCAAATATTGTTAAATATTGTACGTAAGATGCACTTGTCACTAGGTGTGTCTTTTTATTTTGAAGTTATTCCCTTTCTTTTTGGTCAGAACTTCTCTCACAGCAGTCCTATCCACGATAAGTCTCACGTCCTAACGGTTCACTCAATGTTCATAAAGTTTGGGGACTTGCTTGAGATAGGTCAAACAAGCCAAGTAGCCTACTGCCATGCTAGTGTCTCTTTGAAGCTTCATTATGGCACAGTAATGCTAAATCTAAGCTGCTAGATTTAGCAAGTCAGCATTGACCAAGCTGACTTGCTGATGTCGATCGGCTACAATGTTCACCAGCTTTGCAGACACACTTAAAGCTCCTGTGGGGAGTTTTTAGCTGGTCATGAAACAAACTGAAATCAATACCGGTGCCTCTTTGTGACCCACTTGAGCAAACCAGACCATCATCCACATGATTATTTTTTTCTGTATCTTAATTTTTGATGCTTGTAAAAGCTTTAACAGGGGGGTAGGTGTCAGATTGCGTAATTAACGGGATGCCAAAACAGACATCGCAGTGAGTGACACTTTTGGCTGTTAAAAGAGAGCAGGATGCCACTTTCTTTTTTTGTCAGAAATCACCACTAATGGACCTTTTCCACCGGCTCGTCTTTGCCCTACTCTACTCGACTTGACTCGACCCTGCTCGGTTTGTGTTGCGTTTCCACGGGCGTGGTACCTTGTGTCAGATACCAGTTTTTCGTACCTGCTCTGCTCTGGTTCCAAGAGAGCTGAGCCGATACTAAAAGGTGACGTCGACGGACTGCCGGCCACTGATTAGTCAGAGAATGTCAACACCGAAGAGTCACGAGCGCGACGCCCAACACAGGAATCAAACCCGCCATTTTTTAAAAACCAACATCAGTACTGTACAACATCTGCAGGCAAAGTTTCTACATGGTCCGTTGACGAGGTCCAGACTTTTTTGGGTCTAGTGGCCGACAAACGGATCCAGCTGGAGTTGTACGGAACAGCAAGTACACCGTTGCCTCCATTGTTTGTGATTGTTCTGTTTGTGTCACTTTCAAAAATCGACGTGAACGCAGTTTCGCGCAGCTGTGTTATGATGACCCCGCCCACCGTGAGTCGGTACTCGGGCTGGTGGAAAAGGTACCCAAACCGAGTAGAGTCGAGTAGAGTAGAGCCGAGTCGAGTTGAGTCGAGTAGGGCTGGAACTGTGTAGTGGAAAAGGGCCATTACACATGTACAGGACATAACTGGCTAATTAAAGGTGCCACTACGTCCAGAGGGGGCGCCAAAAATCAACATAAAGCAAAAGTTCTGCACAGGAGCGTTAGGTCAGGTGACCAAAGTCTGTAGGAATTATCCTCAAGGAAACTTGATTGTCTTCACAAAATTTGAGGGTTCAGAGGCACCGGTTGGTCTAGCGGTTTAAGCATGCGCCCCATGTAGCTGTTCACGCCGAATCATACGCTTTTAATTTGGCAGCTTCTTACGTACACTTTATATAATTAGTATTTTGTGGTATTTTTTATGGTCCAAACCCCCAATTTATAATTAAAGTTCTTAGTACCCCAGGTCAAAATGATCGAAAACATTACAAACCGCAGAGTTTTGTCTACTTTGGCTGAAGTCTCCTTAAATATGACACACATTGTAAACTCCCTGGACTGTATTCAAGACATTGAGGTTGTGACTTGTTGCTGGTCAGTGAATGCCCCGCAGTAGTTCACATGTTGGTAAAATCTAACCTGATTGAGGTTTTGCTTTCTGCTCTGCTCAACTATACTGAACTCAAATAAACTAAGCTGGTACTGTCAAATGCAGACGCACTCAGACACACATCTTTCGTCATTAAATACTGATAGATGACACACACAAAATAAACACACCATGAGTTATAGTAACACACTGTGAACTAACAGACAAATTTAAAAAAGACAGAGGGAGACAGATGGAGAGACAAACCAACAGATGGGAATGAGGACAAAGAGGAGGTCAGACAGAACCACGGACATACAAGTCACTGCTGAGCTAGACAACAGGTGCTAATGTGACCTTAAAGCTGCACCAGGCAAGATTTTAACATAAAAATACACCTCATCAGCCTGGATCAGGGAATGACGCACAGCATAAAACTACTGTGGCCTACAAGGGCAAACTGGCTCCACAAACATTTCCATTGGGAGGAAGTAGTTGTAACTTTAGAAACAAGACCAATTCCAAATGGCATACAAAATAGAGTAGACAAACAAATGCGACAGAATATGCTGAATTGTGAGTCGATACAACTGAAGTCTCCAGGCCTGCAGGAGGAGCTATACAGAGAAAAGCTTCACTTTTTGGACTGAAGTATGAGAAAACAGAAGAGAAGTGCTGAGTATGGCTGTTTCCGAAACGGCCTGCTACATACTACTTACTAATGTAGTAGGCAGTAGGTATTGCCTACTACATACTGCGTTTGAATTTAGTATGTAGTATGACTGTTCTGTCCGATCTGTCATGCAGCATGCTGAGCCAGACTTCGCTGGATTTCCGGTTTCAGAAAGCGGAAGTAAACAACAGCGAAGCCGATAAATAAAATGCTTATTTAGCATCCATTTATGATTTAAAAAGTTAGGAAGTGGTTTATATGTAATTTGATAACTTTCACAGCACCCAAAAACAGATTTCCTCCCGTCAAAAAATGAGGAAAAAGAAAAAGCAGAACGAGCGCTGTGCATTATGGGAAACAGTACGCGAGGCAGACTGGTCCGATGCACACTGAGATATTTTCCCGAATCAGTAGACATCCGGGGAGTTTTGGCTTACTGCAGATTTTGCTCTTGTTCACATACTACATACTACATACTGAATTTTGGACATATCAGTACGTACTGCTAGTATAGTAGGCGATTTCGGAAACAGCCTATTATTCCTCAAGTATATTCTGATATGGGAAGTATTTACAAAGCACTCTCAGGTCAAAGTATTTCCACACAGAGCTCCCCCTGGTGGACTGGAGAACTTGCATATCATTGAGCTGGAGAGGGATTTTTGTATGTGCTTTTTGACTAAGCATTGTTCCTGTACTTCCAGAATGTGAATGTGTTGTTTTTCCTTTATACAGCATTCCTTTATATGCAACATTTTGTTGCTTTGGTTTGTGTCTTCAAACAGGGTTTAGTTTTGTATTTGCGCTGCTTATGAAGGAAATGTTTTGGGCCGTTGTAGCGTGTTTGCAATTGTCAGCCAAAGTGGAAACGCTCCTTGTCTCCCTCTGATTTCAGAGCCAAAAGAATCCCCATCTTTAAGTTCCTTGGTAAAATTTAAGATTGTTTTACAGTAAGCATGTGCAGCTTTTACACTTTTCTTCTTTAAATGTCATCTTAAAGGAGCAGTTCACACAAAAACACAATTCCTCACAGACTGATTCTGGCATTTTTCAAGGCAGGGACATTGCCATGAGCGTTTTTAATCTTAAGAAAGGTAATCCAAATCTATTCCTTCAGTTAAATGGAAGAAGAGAAGAGTCAAATATCTGAAATTAAAACAAAAAGTTTGCATCACTAGCTGGCTCCAGGGGTAAGTGAGGAAATCTGTTTGCCATAAGTTGGGTGAACTGACCTCTTTGACTCTTTCTGAACACTTCTCATATTTTCCTCTTTCCCCCTTACTTGTCTCTTCCTGTCTCTCTCTCCTCCTTACCCTGGTGTTGGAGCTGGTCCAGGTCCATGTATTTGCTGGGTTTGGGGTTAAATCCCATGGCTGCCTCCCGCTCCGCCTCCTTCCGCTTCTGCTGCTCCTGCTGGCGGGCTCTCCTCGCCACCTCCTCCTGTAGCTCGTCCAGCTCACTGCGCCCTGAGCCTGAACTCGCAGGAGTACATGAAAGGAAGGAAGAAACACAAAGCCTTTAGCTGATTCAAAAAGTGAGTTACGGTGGAACCGTTTGAATACACACACACACGGATACACACCTGAGATAGTGCCGCCTCCCCAGCTGGGGGAGGGCAGCTCCTGCAGGATGGCGCCGCTGCTCTTTGACTTCGGCACCGAACGCCATGAGGGTCCTGACATCAGCACCCGTTTCTGTTGCCCCACCTCCCTGTGATTGGAGGGTGAGGAAGAGGAAAAGCAAGAGAAGAGACACAAAGGGAGGGAACGATAAGAGTGCCATTCCCCAGACAAATATGTCCGTTGATTGATATGTTTGGGCAACTATTGCTGGACAATTTGTTGTTGTTAATGTCACATCCGAATTTGAAGCTGTTAAAGTTAAATTGAACGGAAAATCAAGAGTGACAGAGAAAGTCAGAGGGGGAAAGACGATGAATGACGGAGGGAGAGAGATAGAGACAGTAATTGTTATGTGTGAGTCTCCTACCTGTCGGGACTGCTGCTGTTCCTCTCACTGCTCTCGTAGCCACTCTCCATCCTCTGAATCAGACGCGGCTGGTGCTCCACCCCTCTCAGAGGTGGAGGGGCAGGTGGACCCATCGTCCGCCCGCTCCCCAGAGACCTGGGCTGTCCGACCAGCCCAAACCCTGCCTCCAACTCCCCAGCCCCCCTCCCTTCTGGCTCTTGTAACCCAGGCTGTGTGGGTGCAGGAGCGGGCCCTGCTGTGGGAAAAGAGTCCTGCGGCTCAGGAGGGAGAGAGGGACCAGGCAGAGTGTTGTAGCCCAGAGAGGACCCTCTCGGTCGGGTGAAAATGCTGTCGATGTTCAGGGCCTCTCTCCTGGGCCTCCAGGTGGGCCTGTAGCGGCTTCCAGAAGAGCTGGAGAACAAGGGAAGTAGATGTTATTCATCTTTATGTAGGATCATCCAAAAATAAAGCTGAATAACTCATTTCAGATTTGAAAGCTTAAGAAACAAAAATACCTGACCTACAAAACAACTTAAATCCACTTCAGTCAGGGCGAGCACATCGAGATTTTAACTCTTTACTGCACCATGTACCTGCATTCTAGTTACAAAACCTGAATCTGCTTATTTGGTGAAACAAGCTTTCAATCTTGAAACATTTCATACTAACTTTCTGTGATTCTAAACACTCACAGGAGGAAAAACTTACATTCAAATTCACAGTTTTTATGCAAACAAGTCACTGGGGAGGTGGAGGCAGCTGTTAAAGCTTGCAGAGAGCAGTGCAGCAGCTATGCAGTACTTACTTTAGATACTGTGGAAAGATTCTAGTGGTGGTCGTATATTTTTGGGTTATATGCGGCACAAGGAACTATGAAATGATACCAGAACTTCCACATGTCTGTATTCATGATAAAGACTAGAAATACGTCACTCTGAATCGATTGTTTGAAAGCGTCTGAGAGAGAAACTTTGCTGTAGACATTACGCTTTTACTTTGATCACTGAAGTTACTTTAGTTGATTCATGCATTCCATGTGTCTGTGTGTTTATCCATAGTGCAGCACCTGGACTTGCTCTCGCTGCTGGTGCTCTCATCCTCCCAGTGGGGCCCTCCAGCTCCCCCCTCGCAGCCCCCGACTCCTGACGATGAGGAGGAGGACAGGGGACGAGAGGAGGAGGAAGAAGAGGTGAGCGGTCGGCGGGAGGAGAGGAGGAAGACGGCCGTCTCCTTGTACTCCGGCAGCGGAGGAGAGGGAGGGCGGGGAGGACCCTCCACCGCTGACTCTGTGTGTGGGACAAGAAGGGGAAGTAAATCCAATAGCTGTTTCTTTTTATTTATCCCACTGGGAGCAATTATCCCTGCAGCAGTGCAAGCAAACTTGAGCGTAGGGGGTGCAAAACCTGAACAGTCTGCAGTGATGAAGCACAGGGATAAAGAAGTCTCTTCATTTGGACTGAGACTTCAAAACTGACCTTTGCTCTTTTTGTATCTGTCCCTAACAAGCTCCGCAGTTTCTCTGAAAACACTGCAGCTGCCAATGTTTCTAGTATGAAGTTTAAAGAACTTCAGACTCAAATGCAGCTTTACCTCCGGTGTCAGCAACGTGCGGCGGAGTGCCGATGTCGTAGTTACAGACCACTGTGGTCTGTGATTCGCTGGAGAGGTGGCTGCCTGTGGACTGGTGGAGAGGTCTGCAGCGGGACGCTCTGTGACTGGAGCTGTCTGTCGAAGAGTCGGTGCGAGTATCGCTGGATATAGACGGCTCCCGACCTGAGAGAGAACAAGAGAAGAAATAAGAGATGACCTTTCAGTAAATCCTGCGTTTCCATATTTTTGCAGCAAAGTAAGTCCTCAGTAGTGTCCCAAGCTAGAAGCTGGATTACGGGGTTGAAGGTCAGAGCTTTGAAGCTGTAACCCCTCATGCGACCCCCACCACCACCTCCCTGATGGTGATAAACACAGAGTAATGTTATCTGATGTGTGTCGTCTCTGCTGTACCGGAGTCCTCGCTGTCGTAGCCGGCCTTGCTGCAGTGCTGGAGCTCCAGCTGCGGGTTGGAGCTGCTACAGGGGTTGGGGCTTTCCTGCAGTATCACCGGCGTCCCACGGGGGTCAGCGTAGAGCAGCAGCAGGGGCTGATAGTGGCCTTTGATACAGCGAGACACCACGTCCTTCCACTTCGGGCCGATCTGGAGGTGCAGCAGGGCAGCACACACACACATCAAGACACACATTAACATGCATATAAACACATACACACACACACACAGGCACACACTAAATCAGGAAGTAAATCTATCCTTTTGAAGACACTATTACTCATGAGGCATTACAAGTAGAAGGTCAAACATGCATTGTGCAGCTGTGTCCTTATTCTCACCATACAATCACACTTTTTTATGAGCTTTAGAATCTAATTAGCTGACAGCAGACTCAAGGACATGCAAATCCACTTTATCTCACATTTTGACTCAGCAAACCAGCCCAGCTTTCCTCGGATCAGCCACTGCAATATTCACATCATTTTCCAGCCGTATGGGACAAAACTCACGCCTCATCATCAAATACCACATCACAGGACCAGTTTCAGCAGCACTAAGATCCACATAAAGACAGGGGTAAAACCTGGAACACCTTATCAATTTTAACAAATACACCCCTGCTTGACCATGCAGCACTGAAACTAACACACAGCTTTAGTTCTCGTCATCACTGCTCTCATAAGCTCAGCTGGAGATGCAGCAGATACCGTACAACACCCTCCCCTCCTCCTCCTCCTCCTCCTCCTCCTCCTCCTCCTCCTCCTGCCCCGTCCCCGTCCTGCAGCATGCAGCCTCCAACTGCAAACTGTGTCTCACCTCTTTGACGTGGGCGTCGTCGAAGTACATCCACTTGCGTATCTTGGTCTGGAAGAAGAAGGTGGAGTAGTGCTTGCCGTAGTAGCACACCATGCCCACCAAGTAGAGCTCCGCCTGGCGAGCCCTCTCCTCTGTCACACGGTAGAACAACTACAGAGAGAGAGAGAGAGAGAGAGAGAGAGAGAGAGAGAGAGAAAGAGAGGAGAGGGAGGGGGAGGAGACAGGGAGGGAAGAGGTGAGCAGTAGGAGGGGGATAGAGATAGAGGAGTTAATGGGACTACAAGCACATTTTTGCTCACCTAGTGTATATGCTGTATGCAGTCATCCTTTAAATGCAATCTCATCTCCTCAAACTGCTCACTTCTCTGTCACTGCACTGAGCACAGCTGCACAGTGCTACATATACACTGCATATTCATGAAGAAATCAAGCACTAATCCAGCAGTAATGCTTTAGAACTGACGATGTTTGATTAAGAAAATTACTCCATGTAATCCTTTCTCGTTGTGTTTAAGTGAGACTAATCATTACCCACTGCTGCAAAATAGTTCAAACAGGGATGTAATGATATAATCAACTTAAAGTAGGATTCCATACAATATGACATGATGCGATACCAAACAATGTGATGTCATGTGATATGATACAGTACGTTAGGATACGATAAGATATGATCCGATAAGATATGATACGATACGATGCAATATGATACGATACGATACGATACAATACAATACAATACAATACAATTCGATACCCTACCATACTATGCAATATGATATGATACGGTGGGATACGATACGATATGATATGCCACGATACGATATGCCACGATACGATATGACACGATATGTTACCATGCGATATGATCCGATACGATGCAATAAGACACTCACAATACGATTCGATATGATACCATACAATACAAATCGATAAGAAACAATATATGATGCAATGCGATACAGTTCGGTACCTTTCTATACGGTATGATACGTTACGATGCTATGTGATACCCATAGACTGTATAAAATATGGACGTAGTATCTGTTACGTCACCCATCTGTTCCTGAGCGTTGTTTGGAAACCAATCGACGGCAGCAGCCATTTTGGAAATGCGGAACTCAACCAGGCAGAGTGTGACGAAAAGGGGCGGAGTTTGAGCCTCCTAGCCAACAGCTATGTGTTCCAGACCGGGAGTCAAGTCAGTCATGTCCTTATTTGGGCAAAAACTCGTAATCTTAATATTTTCTGAACCGTCACATTAGAAGAAAATTCACCCCTCGTACAGTGTGTGCCGATAGAGAGATTAGCTACTTTGAGCCAAGCCGATTTTTGAACCAGGCTGTAAACATGTTTATTAATGCTGCAAAGATCGTCTTTTTCCCATTCATGTCTATGTGGTTTCCGGTGTTTCTGCAGCCACCTTCAAGTGGATTCTCGATGTATTGCAGTTTATAACACTTCCGCATGGGCTTCATCGTTTGAGACCGGAGTTTGCCGCGTGGCGATACCATACCACACCATACGTTGCACTGTGTTGTGATCATAGACTGTAAAAAATATGGACGTAGTATCAGTGACGTCACCCATCTGTTTCTGAAGAGCTGTTTTGAGACCAATCGGCTGCGGCAGCCATATTGCTTCTGTCGAGCCAGTGTGACGTAAAGAGGCGGGCTTTGAGCCTCCTAGCCAACAGCTGCAGTGTTCCCACAGGCAGCTGTGCCTCTCATTGGAAGACTGGTAATCTCAATATCTTCGAAATTGCCGAATTAGAAAAAAATTCACCCCCCTCACAGTGAGAGGACGTCGAGAAATAAGCTATTCAGACTACACTCATCTTTTGTACCAGGCTGTAAACATGTTTATTAATGCTGCAAAGATTGTCTTTTCCCCATTCATGTGTATGTCACTTCCGGTACTTCCGGAGCCAGCCTCAAGTGGATCCTCGATGAACTGCAGCTTTTAACACTTCCGCATTGACTCATATTTTTAGACTGGAGGTTGCCGCTTGGTTGTGATGCAATGTGATGGTAAGATGCTATACTATACAATTCTGTATGATACGACACGATACAATAAGATTGGATACATGTTAAAATATATGATGCAATACGACACGATAGGATGCAATAAGATACAATAGTGTACTATATGATAGGATATCATACAATACCACAAGACATGATACGACACAAAGTGATGCAATAAGATACAATAGAATACAGTGGTACAACACAAAACAATTAGATATGATACGAAAAATCATGATGATTGGTTCACAATATATATATATATTTATTGCATATTTCTTTAAGAGTGTAAGTGACTCAGTTCAATGGACACAAACACATTTAGCAAGCTGCCCAAATATCATCTTTGTGGGAAACTCTGGCAGTGCATCCTCAGCTGCAAAATCTTCACCTGCTTCCGTCATGTCTTTATGCCTCTATTCAGCGAGAGAAGTAAGTCAAGTGATGACATCGAGCAAGGGGCCACAGCCACCCTGTCTCACTTATCAAAACTGTCCCTTATATGTACCAATTTTCATCTGTTTCACAACGTACAGCCACATCCTTTGGTTCAGTACAGTAAAAAGACACACAACCCTGCCCATCAGTTACTTTTCCTTATTGATTACTTTTCCACATAAAGCTATTTCTCAATCTTTTTTGTGTCCGAAAATAACCAAACGTTCAAACCCACAGTCTAATTTTTCTTCCAATTGCCTCTTTTGTTCAACCAGCAAGCCAAACCTTAAAGATGTTCCATCTCCAAGAGACTCAACAAAAGATAAACAGCAAATCCTCAAATTCTCAGAGTCAGAAACAAGAAGTGTTCAGTGTTTCGGCTAGATAAACAGCTTGCAATGAAGATTAATCAAAAAGGCTATCTCTTTTTTTTTTTGCCACAGACTAATTGTTCCAGCTCCGAAATGCTCTCATTGAAGCAGAGGAAGAAGATAAAAAGAGTCACATGGAAGCAGAAAAGAGAGAGAACAGATGCAGACGACAGACAAAGAGAGAAAGAGAGAGCAGCAGTAGATGGTGGGGGATACGGGACACAGATGGATTCATTTTTCTGATCTGAACAGCTAAACAAAAGCAGAAAACGCGATAAATTATGCCTCCGATTTCTATCTAACAACCAGCTTCATCTCTGCAGAAGCGGACGGATGAGAACGAGAGCGACAGCAGCAGGCGGAGACAGCAGATAGAAGATAGAGGGAAGAACTCCACTCTCTATAACACATACTCATATTCACTGCTCCATTATTCATAGATATCACTTCAGAATGCTGCTGGAGATGTTACAGTAGCATTAAAATGCATCAACATTACTCAGTCATGACATGGAGTATCAGGGGCCAAACATGAGTGTGTGTGTGTGTGTGTGTGTGTGTAAGTGTGTGTGTCTGTGAGGTGTGAAAGCTGCAGCATTAGAGCGAGGAATTCTCAGCTCTGTGTGAGAGTGATGGCAATCAAGGCAGCTGTGGTATGTGTTATACGTTCAGGCTTGGTTGAGTTTATTGGGCGCTGCTGCACACACATATTCATGATCTATGTTTGTGTTAGTGTGTGTTGTGTGTCTTTGAGAGTGTGTGTTTTGTGTTTGCGAGTGTGCACCAGTACTTGTTAAAACCTTGAGGTATAGTGCTGCTGAATTGGAGGTGAAGTTTCTGATACCCTTTGTTCATTAGCTGTCAGTCAAGCAGAACTGAGACTGTCTTGAGTTGTAGTCACTAACAGCCAGACAAGACTGTTTTATCTCTATCCTCATTTACTTATCTATTTATTTATTGTATTTGTCTGATCTTTTTAACTTCAACTGACTTTTAAGGGCTGAACGATTTTGGAAAATAATCTAATTGCGATTATTTTCCTCAATATTACGATTGCGATTTAAAAGTGACATATCACGCTTTTTTCATCAATATATATTGGTCTAAGAGGTCCCCAAAACATGTCTTTAAAGTTTATGCTCAAAAAAACACTTTGAAATCAGATTTTGGCATGCCTGAAAAGCCCTCTTCTTCAGTCCTCCTCAGAACACTCTGTTTTCCCCCTGACCACGCCCCCTCCGGAAGTGGATGTGCCTCGGCTCTCCAGCACGTTGATCTAATGTTTACATGTTGGCTGAATATACACGGCTGCTCAGAGATCACGTTACTTCAACCCTCTGAATCTGATCCAGAATCTGATCCTGACGGAGAGACGCCTG